>NC_142243.1:66830873-67147123 GCF_052056855.1 Sturnus vulgaris | reverse complement strand
CTCTCAATATATGCACACATCCATACACCTGCTTAAGTTTGTGCACCTGTTGTCCTACAAATAAACCGAAAGGGGAAAATGGGAGCTTCCAATGTTCTGCTATAAATAAAAGATGATTAATACCATTATAGTGACAAACGGGTATTGGCAGCACACAGAAAGAATGGAAGATTGTCACCTAATTTGTGCTTTTGTTTCAACATCTAGATGAGCTTGGAATACATATACAGTACTAGAGGGCACAGCCGCAGCCCAGCAGATGAGAAAGAGAGAGCAGGTCAAATTCATCTCTCACTCTAAGTCAAAAGTAGCTCAACCAAAGCACGAATTATCATGGAAATGAGCACCATCTGATTTTTCTACAATCTGGAGGATTTTGTCACTTACATAAATTTATTGCTCAGAGCTTCTCAGCCTAAGCTATGGCACGCTGGTCTGCACTGGGTCTGCAGGTCTCAGCCCTTCTGGGAACCTGGCTTTGCAACTGTTTTTGGGAGACCTGTAGGTCTACGTGGAAGGTCTCTTTTTGGAATTAGTATGCACATCCTTAAAAAGATCTTTCAGGCTAAGACCTAAATCCCCATGTTTGCCCTTTGTGGGATCGTTTGCACATCTGCAGAGGGCAGATTTGAATATTACTGGAGTCTGGTCTCTTCAAGTCAACAGGGCACATGGAAATTGCTGTGTAGACAACTTCAAAGCTCCATTTACCCACAGACTAATTAAAATTTAGGCAATAGAAGCACAATTTCTTTGAACTTTTCTACTTCAGAGCTGGCTACACTGGCTGTCAAGGTGATTAAAAAAATATTTTATTCTTAAAGGAGAGGGTTGAATTTTAGAGAGTAAAGCTAAATTCTTTCCCTTGCCTCTGTCCTGTTCTTCTCCTCCACCTCCCCAGCCATGCCCTTGGATGCATGGCATTCCCCTCCACCAAGGCAGCTAACTGCCCGTGGAATTGCCTCTCCTGGATTCAGACTCTCAGGTAGGCTGAGAAATGGCAGTTGGGCAAATCACTGTACATGAGTGCCATTCCTTGATTTAGAAGGCAAGGCACCTATTCTAATATACAATTTATTTTGGTGTGTTAATGGCATCTGAATTGTGTTTTGCCTATTCTTGAGTAAATGTAGCATATATTAGGGGCAGAGAGACAGGGAATTCTGTGTCTGATATAGATCTGTTTTCCCTGTACCTTCATAGTTCCAAGGAGCATCTCCCAAAACTCACAGCTGCCTTTGTATCAAGCCAAACTGCTACAGCATGTTAGAGAAAAATGCACAGTCTTCTATTAATTTTCTTTCTTTACCTGTCATCTAAAGTGGAATCACTCAGAGCAGGAGCCCCTCCTCAGTCTTTCTGTATGGAAAAAATCATAACCTTGTCATTTTGTGGTACTCTGCATCCCACCTGCACTGTCCTAATCTCCTAACGTTAGACTCCGTATCCCTGGCACATCAGTGGGGCTGCACAGGAAGAGCAGAATTAGGCACCTTGGTTTTTTCTGTTTAAGAGCTCAGAGGTCTGCAGGCGCACAGAAGCTTTACATCTATTTTTATTATTATGTATACTTTGCTGGAAGCAGAGCAGGAATGCCCACATTTGATGCCAGGCTCTTGTGCAGGGCAAAATCTGCTTTCAGATTCTTTCTGCATATTTCTGATCTGTGATGAAGATCTCTGTAGTGTCTTTCATATTCACAGCCTGATCCAAGGGGCGCTGTGTCCCTCTCTGCACAGATACATCCCTGCTATAAACAGGCACTTGCATGGAAAACAAGAGGCAACCCAAAGCATATGTGAAAGCGAACTCGGCCCACTTTTAGTGCATAACTTAAGTCTACTAAACAGGAATATATGTCCCACTTTTGTATTATTGTTTTTTCCTTGGTTGACAGTGAGAGCCTTTGGATTGTGCAGTATGGAGTGAGGACACATTGTCATTCTTCCTTGATGATTTTTTCCTTCTTCACCATTGTCAGGAATTCACAATCCAAATGACTCATGTTATGTGAGCAAATATTGCCTTAGTTTGAATTAATTTATTTTTGTTGCAGTCACCTTTGAATGTTACTATAGTAATATCTCTGGTTTTTCCTGTCAAGGAACTGTCACAGACTATTTCATAAACCTTTTACGAAGCTACAGTGCAAAGAAAACGATGCATATATTTTACTATTGTGGTTGCCTGCAAATAATAAGGATATTTTAAATGCACATAATTGCATCATAAGGAAACAATACAAAGATGCCAGAATAAAACAGGTTAAAAACAAGAAAATATTGAAATCAAGGTTAATATTATCTCCCTTGCTCAACCTTTGCCCCAAACTCTACCTCATCCCATTCATGCCTTTTTTTCAGGGCATGAGAAGTTCTAGTAATTGTAAATGAAAAAAAAAATTCCCTAGCTTTGTGCTCTATTGACAGTAGCACTCTATCCTTCATCCACTGCAAGGAAGGATGAGGTTGTATTGCTGGCTGGAACATGCCAAGTCACCTGATAGCAATTTGATCTCAAGGCATGAGAGGATGAAGCATCCTCATTGGAAGGTTCTGAAAGTGGGATTCTTCAGATACTTCAGTTGCTAAGCTTCGAAAAGTCTTCTCCAGACACAGACATATGGTGATTTTCATTTTATATATGCATATATATGTATACAATTTGCCACGTTTGAGAAAAATGTCCACTAAAATGGCAAACAAGCATATGCACAGTAACATCCTGAAAGCAGATACTCCATTTCAAGCAGCACAGTGTTAAGGCATCTGAATGAATGCTGTATGCTTTTTGTTTTTCCAAACAAATAGCTTTCCTTGATTTCAGTCTCAACTTCATAGAAACCCCAAAAACCTGAAATGTTTCGATTGAGTTTCTCCCAAATTCTTAGCTTTGGATTGACAACAGTGAAAGAAAAGTATTCAGTTTAATGATTTAGCAATTAAATGTTTAAACAACTTAACCTGGCAAAGTTCTGAGAACATAAGAGCAGAGTATTGCAATGGGAAGATATTCTGGGGAGAAACTGGGACCTGTTGTTCTCTAAAGAAGAGAGGGAAACTGGGACTTGTGTGTCCACTACATCTGTGTGTTTATATACATCTGTCTCCTGTCACTCACAACATTCCATACTGAACAGTTTGCCTGGCACTCCATGTGTGTGACTTGGTGCATCATCTTACATTGCTTATTCAAGTGTGGCTTTTCCTGAAATTTAAGAGTTGGCTCAAAGCACCTGAGAAGGGGTTGATTTGTGAACACTTCTCCATAGATTGACGTGTGTGCAGTGAGCAAACGTAGACCCAAAGAGACAATTAAACATTCCTGCAGTGTCTGGCAGGAATTCCTCTTTCTTCTCATCTCTGCCTGCCTTGAGGTTCCTGCTGCCAGTTCTCCTCATTTTAAGAATGAAAGCGCCAATACTGAAGATGTCAGAGGGTGCAGGAGAAGCTGCTGGCTGCTGCTGTATGAGCAAAAACAGCCAAGTGTCTGAGTTTGTGTTTAAGCAACAGGATCAGACAAAAAAACCAAAACAAACCAAAACAATACCAAAAAAGTGAACACAAGTTTTATCTGAGCCTGAGATGAACTAGAGAATCATCCACAGTCCTGGAAGAATGGAACCTAAGCAGAGCCTCAGTAGGCATAATGAAGTCCAGTCCTGTCCCGGGAAAGCAACCTCTTTTTCCAGTGAGGGTTTGTCCACTGAAACAATTTACTGTCTCTTTAAGAGAGCTTGAAAACACAGATCAACTAGGAGAAGACACAGTATTCCCCATGTTGAGTGAGGTTACCATGGCAGAGTCCCACTGCTAGAGTCACAATATTCTGCTGCTGTACCATATGCTTCCCAGAGAGACCTGTTATTTAAGTTTCCTTATATATCTCCCAGAAAAGGGTGCTGTTAGGTAACAAAAATGTGTCCATTTCTTTATGACTAGATCAGTGATAGACAGAAGACAAGGATTATTGCATGGATGAACATTTTTTTCAGGGTCATGAACCAGCCCACACTGATTAATTTTATATTTTAGACTTCTTGTGGTTACCAGTCACTTTAAGCAGGCAGCAGGCTCTCGCTTCAGCCGTGAAGAATGAAGCATTTTAGATGATGAAATGGTGTTAGGAACTTGACATAGCTGTGGAATAAGATCTTTAAAAAAGTACGTGCCTGTACCTTATGCAAACAAACAAAAGTCCGTAGCTGGCTTGGGGCAGAGGGTGAAAGAACGGCTGGTATGGAAACACTGTTTCAGGACAACTGCCAGCAGAGTTTGCAAGTACTGACTGGAGTCTATAAAGTAAAGGGAGGATAAGACATTGATGGTATGTGATGGGATATTGCACTAAAGGAAAAGAAATGAGAGGAGGAAGTAGTGAAGTAGAGAAGTTGGAAGACCCCTGGAGAAGGGAGAAGAGAACAGCAGGCAGCAGAAGCATGGAGTTTATTAAAAAATATAGACACAAATGCAGGAGGGAAATATTTTAACACTGTAGGAGGATAAATTTGCAGGCAAATTCTGTTTATTTCCTTGGTCAAAAGTAAGCCCTCATGCTTTATAGAACAAGCAAAGCTCTCTCTGGTAGCATCACTTATGCCAGCTCACTGAACTTTCTCCTTCAGAAGCAACCACTATTTATTTGTGTCGGCATGCTGCCCTCCCTGTGGTGCAGGAGGAGGGTGATTGGAACTATTTTGCCGTAGACACTTTCAATGGGACAAAATTCCAACACCTAGGGCCGAGTCCAATCTGAAGCACTTTGTACGCTTGAACAGTTTAGCCTCAACTTACTTTTTTAAAAAAATGTGTTTGCAGAGAGGAATCCATTGTTCAGTATTTCACTTAGCAGCTCTGGACTGAGGCCATATTTAAGCTATCTGCAGGGATGTTTTTGCAGAGGTTTCATCACTAGCAAACTGTACTTGGTAGGTTCACAATGTAAAATAAAGACTTATTATTTCCCATCTGTTTTGCCTTTTAGCGTTTGTCCATCATACACTGACACTTCAAGCTGGCTTGCTGTGATTAGCTTAGTGTGGCAGAGAGATTGCTCACATCATCAGTCAGAGCTTGTGCTCACAGTCCTGGGCTGAAGCTGAAAGTCAAATCCACATGAAACCCTTGAACTGTTATAACAGCCTGATGGCCATTGAAAAATTCTGTCCTTTTTTCTTTCTTTTTCTATTAGAAAGTTTTTGGTGAACAAGGTCTAGGAATAAGAATGAGGTGTGGGGGTGAGGAAGCAGCTGTAGCAGGGGGAAGAGCAGAAGAGGTGAGTTATTTCATATACAAATGTGCTGCGCATATGTCATGGCTCATCAGGACGTGAATCTGCAGTGGAAATTAGAAAGCAAAGGGAAAAGCAAGAGTAGGTTTTTCATTTGGAGTCGCACTGACTTTATAAGAAAAGTCTCCGTGGTCTCAGCTTCCCACATTGATGGGACTGGTCAAGGAATTTTTAGTAAAGTAATGGTTCCTCCAGAAGCTGTTTAGCAATGAGAGGGCTGGCTGGATTATGTGAGCAGTGGTCATTTGGCCAGGTCACCAGCTGAAATGTGCTCAGCCTTGTAAAGTAACAGTTCTGATCAGATGTTTCTTGCTGTGGTGACTGTGAGTTGGGAGATCTTGGCTCAGTTTCCTTGGCCACAGATCCTTATCATAGAAAGGAAGGAAGGAAAAGCTCTCATTTAAGAATTTCTATGGAAGTTTCTGCAGAGACCATGAAAGCACAGACATGAAGGAGAAGATCATTCGAAGCGGACAATGTGCCATTCAGAAGAAGGCAAGCCCCTCACAGACCTGTCACAGGTAGAACTTCCTGTGCAGGATCATTTGGCACCTTCTGGTAAAGAGGTAGAAAATGCCTGATTAATTTCGTATTACTGCCTGACTGCCACGGGAGTTCTTTTGAGCTGTAAGAAATCATGATAAAAAAAAGTGCAGTGATCATATCACTTTAATTTATGCAGCCAGCAAGGATGTAGAATTATGAGGCAAATATGTAGAAAAATCCCACCCATCTCCCTCAGGGAAAGTTGCACTCAGAGATCTATAGCAAATTGAGATTTCCAGAATGATAACAGCTCACCTTTGTAAGAAAAAGATAATATTTAGGTGGCTGGTCCCTCCCTCCTCCTCCCCCATCACTAAAAACTGTTTGTATGTAGCGTAAAGCTCCTTTAATCAGAGGGTAGTCTTAATTTCACAGATGAATATTTCCATTCAGTTGATAGATCCAGAATCAAGCCCTGAATTTCCTTGGGTCCAGGTAATTTGAGGATTTTTAATTTAGTAGTTTCCACTGAATTAAGAATTTATGGCATTTTTCCCACTGCAGTAAAGGGAAGGTGCTGTTACCAAAATACCTGCTACTTTGTGAGTGTGGAAAACCTGATGGTTTCTTAAGGTGCATTAAGGAGCTACAGACCTTTGAAATGTAAGTTACAAGAAAATGAATTAACACGTAAGTCACATTCCATGTGTAAAACAAGGGAGGTGTTATGAGATGGATAAGAAACTTATTCTATTGGACTATGGTGCCTCAATAGGAAATCAGGCCACTGCAGGCACTCTCATAGATCAGATAGGCCTGCCTCTACCCTTATTTTGATCATCTGTGGCTGCTTCTTTGAGGGAAACAGGGCTGCATGTTAAGTTGTCCTGTTAGTACTTTTCACCACACAACCAGACCACTGTATACCCGGGTACATTACTCTGTGCCTCAGTTCCCTGTTGCAACAGGGCATCAGAGGCTTCATTTATTCACCTTTTATAACATCTCTGAGATCACAAAATCACAGAAAAATGGAGATTGACGAGGACCTCTGAAGATCATCTTGCTCAAAGAGGGCCACAGCTCAGATGCTCAGATGCTGTATGCTATACAGTAAGCTAAATTGGCTCTATCTAATCACTATTTTCAAATAGGAAATAATTTCAGGTTTGAGGCTCATTGTTCTTGAAATGCAGATGAACACATGCCATTCTCTCCCCCTCCCGCCTCCTCTCAGACCCAAAACTGGTATCAAAACTGGCAACTGTCTTTACATATTTTTTTCATTCTTCATTCATGAATAACACAGCTAACAGTGAGAGAGAAAAGATGTGAAGACAGTAAATACCACATTTCATCAGATGAACACTCTCTACCTTTGCATTTTAAAGTACTCTGGAGAAGTTTCTTTAGAAGAGGTTAATCCTTGAGCCCAGAGACCAAAGGTAACTCATTCCCCACTCACTCTATCCCTATCCACTGAGGAGAGGCACTGCAGATGCTAAGGGTGCAGGGTGCCCAGGAGGAGTCCCCCAAGCTCTGTCCCATCCCAAATGGTGCCCACCTGCCATGGCAGCCAGCTCTCCTGGGCCATGCTCAGCTCCATCCAACTGGGGAGGAAGCTGGCATTGCAGCAGCTTGGGCAGAACTGCTCATGCTTCTCATGGTACCATCCAGGACACCCAAATGCCACAAACCCTGCTTTCCATGGAAACTCATTGAGCAGAGGAGCCACATCACCTCCTGAAGAAACCTACTCCAGGCTCTGACAGACTCTCACAACCTGTGAGTTGCAAGGTGGAGGCCAGGCAGGAGGGACCATTCTCACCCTGTGCTGGCAGCAGGAGTGCCTTGGCCATGTTGGCTTCTGCACAGGGTCACAGAGCATCTCAGATCACCCACATCCTAAACCATTCAAGGCTGGTGCTCTCCTTCTCACACAGTAACTAGATTGATAGATTGAGATTTAATTAAAAATGATCAGCTACTGCAAGGACAGGCTTTTTCTTTTTTTTTTTTTTTTTCCTTTCCCCAGGCACTTGGTTTTCATGTTTACTGTGCTAAAAACAGTTACGAGCAATCTGGATAGCCCTCTGTTAGCTGTGATGAAAACATTCTCCTGTATATCTGACAGTGCCTGCCACTGAGGAGGCCCAAGAAATATTCCAGCTCAATGGGGAATGATCCTAGCTTTCTACAAACAACACACTGAAGACCTGATGCTGCCTTTCATCTGGGGCCAGTGCTGTGACATCATCCCTGTTGGGGATTTGGGCTTGATCATGGTTCTGACAGCCAGGACACATGTACTGATGTTTGTGGGCTGCAGTGGGGTATGCCCTGTGCTCATCTTCCCTCCACCACACCACATTGCTCATAGAACTGTGGTGGATGTGAATGTGGGTGGCAAGGAGCTGGCTGTTAGGGCCTCTTGGGCATGACTGACACATTCAGCAGGGAAAATAAAAAAACTCTTTACAATCCCTGGCCTCTGGTGAGCTTGGGCACCAAAAAACAAGCTTCTACCCAAAATCTTTGTAGAAATATTAGCCTGACAGAAGACTGGGGTAGGACACAGTAGCAGCTCAGAATTCTCAAGCCAGATGTACCCTCTGCCTTGGAAATGCCTAACCATTGCATCTCCTCATGGGATGTAGCTGAGGACCACTGCCCATTCAGCAGCAATGTGGTGCTGTGGCCATGGCCAGCTCTCCTTCATCTCACTTCAGTCTACTTCCAGGCATCTTTTTCCAGAAGCAGCTTTACAAACCCTTTCCCTGGCTGCAACACTGTTTCCTGCCACTGTTCATTCCCATGGTCATCCTGTAGTTCACCATCCTCCCTGTTGTGCCAGTGTGGGGCCATCTGTATGCTGGGGCAGTGTTAAGAAATCCTCAGTATGGAGTTGCACTGAGCTCAATGGTCAAGTGGGGCCAGTCCTGCAAGCAGGGCTGGAAAAAAAAATAAAAAAGAGAAAGTTCGTCTCTCCTTTTTTGTGATAAGGAATCCATTCATTACCAATTCAGTGCTCCCAAAAGTCCTTCTGCTTTGCTTACAGACGTCTACTGATAATGCAAAAAATCGTCCTTCCCTCCCACCTCACGTACAAACACAAACATTTGGTTAATCTCATGGTTAGGATTATTATTTTTGTAGGTGCTAGTGAGCTGCAGCGAGTCAGAGCATTCCCAAAGCAAAGCTGCTTTATTATCAATTTTGAAAATGCCTCTGTCCATCATTATCAAATATCCTAAATACCCATGTTCAGCAGCATTCTGTTGGTACTTAGATTATGAGTCACTGGGTAATTTAGCCCTGCGAGTGAGATTGTAAACTGCTTTTTCCAAGAGGAGATGCCAGTGGGGGACCTTCATTAATATTCACTGTAATGTACATCTGTTAGCCCCCTCAGCCACTGCATGAAAATACACAAGGAGAGGGGGAAGAGCAGAGGGAGAGCTTCAAAATGTTTGTAGCTAAGGCAGGAGGCAGAGATGTACCCTGAGCTGTGTCTGTCAGTCTGACAAGGACAGCATTTGCCATCTCTGTGAGCCATTCTTTGTGGCTGTACAAGCATTGAGGCATTAGAAGTAAGAAAGGCAGTGGCCCTGGCTGAGGAATAATAGCAGAGCTCAGGTTGATAATGCTGCTCAACAGCTCAGTGTTAGGGCTGCATCTTGGGTGTGGGTGCAAGTGACCCACTTAAGGTTTCTTGTTGCTGTTGTTCAAAAAACCTCACCGTCTACCTTCTGTCCCATTGAGACTAAGCTACGACAGAGTCATACTTCATATTCATCTATAGGAACATCTGGCCCATGTCTAACATTTAATTTCCACACCATTAGAGTCAAACAATACGTGTACATCAGTAGATAATGTAATGCATTATCACGCAAGGCAGAGAGCAGCAATTTATTAGCCTAATTTAAAATAGCCTTCAGCAAAAAATAGTGCATCTTAATTCATGGATCTGAAAGGAATGACATATTTTCCTGTAAAATGCAAAGGTATGAACAGAGACATGCTTTTCCACAGTGGTGCATATATTATTTCTTTTTCTTGTAAATCTTTTAAAAGATGAAATATCAGTTCTCTGTCCAAAAAGAAGGAAAAAAGAAAAAAGAGAAAAAAATAGACAAAAAAGGAAAAGTTCAAAACTGAGGTACATCCATAATAATACAAAAGGAGAGATCTTACCAAAGGGACAAAAGAGAAAAAGCTGCCCCAGAATACAAGCAAAAGTGACCTTTCTTTTACAGTGAAGTTGTGATCGGAATGTGAAGATCACTCAGACTTTCCAAGCTCATATTTCAACAAATCTGGGCACCTCAAGTGCACATCAAGCATTTCCTCCTCTTTTTTTATCTATTTCTTTAATCTGTCTTTTCCAATAAGAGACATTCTCTGGATAGGACCAAAAATATCAAAACATATTAGAAACCTTTGCCGACCTAGCAAAATGAGTCACTTTTCACAAGCCTTTGATTAAAGGCCGTAACTTCCTTCTAGGGGGAAATTAACTTCCCAAATGGCAGAGCAACACCAGGCTTTCGTGACACCCAAAGTTCATTTCAGTTCTCTGAAGCGGGATAAATGTTCTCACTTTTGGTTAATAAATACATCACAGGCTCTGACAATGCTGCTCAGCTCCAATCTCTAATGTACCCAAGGTTTACAGCTGTCTGAAGCTGAGATTTGTATTTGGCAGCTTTTCTGGCTATCTTTTTTTTTATTTGACATCAAAATGTCATTGAAAAACTACATAGCCTTGGAGAAAAGTCTAACCCAATAAATCCCACATTGTTTTTCCCACAATGGAATAACTGTGCTAGGAGAACTAAGGGGTTGCCGTGCCCCACCTGGGATACAGCCTGGAGGTAGGAGAGTGCTCACTCCCTCACCAGCACTTTAAAAAAAGCAGATTAGGAGGACATGTGTCAGGTGTTTTAAGAGCTTCTTGGAAGACTTAGGTACAATAACCCATAGTTCTGGATCTGATCATCTTGAGCCCTGCCAAAACTGAAACCGTGCAACAATTAAAGCAGAACTTTTTGGTGACTGGGAAACCTTTAGGATAAAAAAAAATGCTTATCTCAAATATCTGTGTCAGTGCCACCCTTATTTGGCAGCACCTGAATGGAGATTACCAAAATCTCAGCTGTGGACTTAGCCCCAGACAGCATATAAATGAAAATCCCAAACAAAAGAAGCCTTAAGGCTAGCTATTCTTTTGGCATTAAAGACAGTGATCTCCTTTTCACCCCAATGAAGTGCTTCTTTCAGTGGGCCTGCACGGAATAGCATAGGGATGATTTGTCATGGGGAATTATAAAGATAAAAACGCAGAGAAGAAAGAAATGGCAGCAATCCCAGGTTCTCGTGGGAGCTCTTATGGTCAGCCAGGGGCAGAACCTGCTTGCAGACCATCTACAATGTCACAACTATGCTGAGGCCAAGGGGCTGGGCTGGCAGGGAAAGGGTGAGGGGGTATGAGAACACTTAATGTGACAAGGACATTGAAACTGGAGATAGCCTCATGCAGAGAATCCCATGGCTATGACAAGGCATGCTTATCATCAGTGGCAAAGGGAAGTATGGAGCTGAAGCTGAAGAACTGGTATGTTTGACCAAATTAAACAAGTATTCAACCAGAGAGACACTTTCCCTGCTTGGAGAAGGACTGGTATTCATGTGCATAGAAAAATACTCTGCTACTGACTTAAAACATGAACAGAGGCAAGAACAGGGAGGATCCAAAATCCAGGCAAGTGACCCAGCTCAGCAAATAGATCACTGATCTTCTGAAAAGTACTATAAAAGAAGAAGGTCTCAGAGATTTAGAGAGTCACACCTGACACATATCCACTTGACACATGTCAACAGAAAGGGAAAACCAGTAAATCTTACACCAAACAAATGACTGGTGTACTGGAAGGCTTCATCTGGATGCTTCACTGACTGGCTGCAATACAGCACCATGGCTTGGGGTGGGGGATGTGCAATATGTAAAAGAAGTGAATGACGACACATTAGCAAAAGATTTTGGCTTTTCCATCTCAGCTGGAAAAGAAGGGGAGAGTCTTCTGTCTACCCTACCCCATGATATATAAAGCGACCTGGAATAAAACTGATATATCTTACCTGACCTTCTGTTTACCATCCCCTCAATAAAAGGCACTGGAACATATTCTCCTGGTACAGTTGCTACCTTTGTAAGGATGCAGCTTATGCTGAGGTACCTGCGTTTGTCTAGGAAGGAAATAAGACAAAGAAAAGGTGCTTGCATTAATGCTGCCTCAGGGCACCAGCAAGTTACGGGTTGGTGGGTTTTACAAGACTACTTACTATGCTATTCAATTAAAAAAAAGAGCAGTTACCATAGCAACACCCACATCTAATGGCTCTTATGCTACCTCTGAGATACAAAGCACCTTCTTACAGAGATACATTGACCAATACAGCATGTCGTGGGAAGTTTTATGCTTCAAGCAATGGTTTAAGGGGGAGAATGTGCGTTCCAATAACCAGACATATTTATATCCCCAGGTTGTAATATTAATTTATAACAAATTGTTTTCATTCCTTGATATCTCTTTTCTTCTCATTACCATTTCTTTTCTAATAGCACTTCCATTTTTTTCTTTTCCTCGCCTCCCCGGATGAATGATATTTGATTAAGTACAGGATGAGATTTGCATATGGGAGCTCTGGGATACATCCCACAGTTAGGTGGGTCATATCTGTCTGTAGATCTCGTATCTAGGAAATGATACCACCTTATCATAGCTGAGCACTCATGGTGGCCAAAGGAAAGCCGAGGGGAGTAGGTGTTTGTGGAATGAAGCCTGGCGCTATTGGTGGTAAAAGATGGGTTTGCTGTCCTGAAAAGGGATGTAGGGCAGCAATTTTTATTTCCTTTGCCCAGCAGGATAAAGTGGGAAGGTGAGGTGGTGGTGCAGAAGGGGGTGCAGAAGCCTCTTTCTTGTCCTTTGTTACAGGCATGTTTGAATGAAAGAGAAGTTACACGACCCCGTGACCATGGTGAGAGCAAAGTTAACACCCTCCCAGACATGCTGGAGGAAGAGAGAAGGCACAGCTGGGCCTCAGGATGTCCTCCTCGCTCCTTGGCCCTCTCTACAGACATTTTATTTCTCTGCAACGAGTCCCAGAGGCAGAGCAAGATGCTGCAGGGTTCTGCCTCCCCTGTCCCCAGCTGCTTTAAATGTACCCCTCCCAAGTGGCACATTGCTGGGCCGTGGTCACTTGGGCAGGCAGGACTGGCTTCCCTGGGGCTTTGGAGGAACGAGGGACAAAGAGTCCCAGAGCTGCTTACCTTTCCCTGGGCAAAGCCCAGCACTCAGGGTCTCACAGCTTGCTTGCCACTTGAGCTCCCACTGTGCCTCTGAAATGTGGGGTCAAAGCTGACAATTAGCTTCCAGAAACAAAAAAGAGAAAGTGAATCTTCAATAACCTCTGATTTTGAGTCTTCTAATTATCTAGCCAGCTCAGTAGGAGAGGAACAACATGTTTGTCCTTCCTACACCAAATATTCCTTGTAAATCTAAACAAAAAAAATTCCAGAAAAATCCCACTAATGATTTAAAGAAAAAGAGATACCAATTAATCACAGTAATTATTATTTAGATATAGATTAGCTTCAGAAACGCAGGACACTGCTATTTTGTAACTGCAGCATCACTGAAAAATGTCTTTCATTCAAATTGCAAGATTAAGCATCATTCCCATGTTATTTTTCTGTGAACACAGGGCTCCATGTATTATTTGTGATGTTCCTAATTTTTAATTACCCCAAATTAAAACAATGGAATGATAAATGATGAATGAAACCAAGCATATGTTAAAAATGTCTAAACAGTTTTACCTGGCAAAATGAGCAGAAATATAAATTGCTTGTAGTGCATATTTAAAAATTCAATAGCAAGCTAAAATTATCATTTGCATTAATGTATTCTGAAATATGAATTATTAAGTGATTCACATTGGTGCAACAAAAGCCAGTTTGGAGAACCTAGCTTTAGCCTGCAGCATTCCTCAGCAGCCTTATCTTCCCAGTCCCCTCTAAATAGTGCTAAATATATAAAGGAGATTCTTCTAATTGGAAAAATGTATAGAGAACACCTGTATGAAAAAAGAAAGCCCTTTACATTTCCAAGCAGCCTTTAGAAAAAAAACCCCTCTCAAACAAAAGAAATTCAAATATTCAATGCTATTCAGGTCTCCCATCTCTTTTTCTCCTTCTTTTTTTAAACTCCCTTTGTACTTTGCACTCTTGTAATTTTTTTCTTTGCTTCAATCTCAGCCATCATGTATTTCTTTCTTTTCTTTTTCTTCTTTTTTTTCTTTTTTTTTCTTTTTCTGTCCCTCCATTCTTTGCATAAAGTTTCATTGTTTAGGGGTCAAGGCAACGACCTGCCAGAGGGAGGCATGGCAGGCGCCTCTGCCTGTGATGCTGCAGACGAGCCAGGGACAGCTGTGGCAGCATCCTGGAGGAGCATGGCGTGGTGGGGCAAGGAGGCTTCCCCACCTGTGGGGCAGGAAGGCTGCCTTTCTTCTCTAGACAGCATCAGGGGGGCACAAAGGACTGTCCAGGATGAGAAGTCGGACTGAAACATTATCTGGTGCTTCATCCAGTGAAGTCTTAGTTCACTGAGTAATACTTCCTCCTCTGCATTGTATACAAAGGGAGAAATCCGAGGTCTTCTGGGTCTGGGGCTTGGGCTTCATAATTCAGAATCCCTTTATAGGACATCTTTTCCCCTTGCCTTTTTATTTTTGGCTGAGGGAATGAGATCCTGATCCATAGCAAGAAAAACAAGTGTGAGTTAAAGAAGGACAGCCCACTGATGGAAAAGCAGCCCCAGGTCACTCTTGGACTTCTGTCCTTCTGTTGTGCTGAAGGTCAAGCAGCAAGTTTGTGAAAGAGCCAAACACTTTGAGCCTGTATTCCCAGCACTCTGCTTTCACTGTACAAACTTAATTTCCCAGATCACTTCCTGAGCTCCGACTAACTTCAGTGAGAGGACAGTTGCAAAATGTCTTTGTCTATACATGGCTGAGATGCTGCTGCTTCTCAAAACAGTTTATCAGTCAGGAATGCCAGATCTGTGATGTGCATTGTACAGCCCAAGTTTACAGACTTCCTTCTGCACCGAGACACAAAGCTCAGCACATTGGAAATTGAATTTCTCTACATGCCATGTGATTACAGATACATTCTGACTCACTATTTCCATTTCTCTTTTGTATTAGTAAAGAGGAAAAAAAATGGTTGGAAAAAATTATCTCTGTAGCATTATTTCTCTAAAAATTCATTTCATATGCAAAGTGTTACTTTGCTCTGGGAAAAGTGACACCAAAGGACTTATGTGTAATTATGTCTATGTGTTGTGTATACACACGCACACACACACACAGTGCCTGATGAGCTGTGCTAATAAAGAAACAAAAAGGGGATGTGACATTTACCCAATACAATAAACATAGGTCAAAAAATAAATTGCCACAGGATCATTAGGAGCACAGTTATGCATGAATAGCTTTACATGGCCAGCAGTCTTGCTGCTCCAGCATCTTGTCACCACACAAGCATCTTTAGGAACCCTTGTTCCCTGTAATATTTTAGTCTTGGTCTCCCACTTATTAGAAATAAACCTTGAAGCTGAATTGTTTTTTCTGCTTTTGTAAAATTTATTAACCTGGCTAGATATTTTTGTTATATCATTAGGTTTCAGGTCCTTGAAAATAACCTGCTATCTTCTTGCCTCCTGAGATTTCCTGGAGCAGAGAAGAGATTAATTACATGCATGCAGGCAGAAGAAATAATCTGTCTTTCATTATATTTGAATTTTTCAGTTTTCTACATCTTTGAATTTTCCCATGTTCTGGTACCAGAGTCCATCATGCTCACTGGAATAGGAGCAGGGAAGGCAGGACCTGAAGAACAAGCTCCTGCTCATACAAAGCTCCCATATTTCTTCCTGAGACATCCCAGTCCAAAGTGCATCTCTTGAGCTTGCCCAGTGAGTCCATGCTCTGTGCATGCCCTGTGTTGGTTGACCCAGGAAGACTGAGCATCATTCAGATTTTGTGGAGATGAATGTATGTGGAGATGTGCTCCACATGAACTTCCAGGTGGCCAGGACATGCTGACAGATGAACTGCAAGAGGAGTGTCTACTCTGGCCCATTTTGCCCATACTTCCTTCAGACATCCTGAAGTCTCACACTTTGCTGCTTTCCATGGGATGTGGTCCCTAGTCTGAAGCAGACTTGGATAAAGTGACTGGGCTCTACCTATCCCTGAAGATGCATTTCCAGGCAAACCCCTGGCTCCTGCAGGGATGCTTCCAACCCCTCTTGGTTTAGAGCAGCTAGATCCCTCCCAGTTCTCCACATGGGACAGAACAGACACCAACAATTCCCCCAAGTCATCCCGTGCTTCATTGTTACCCAGATCAAACCATGTCTGGGGAAGGGGGTACCACTGCAGCCTGCTTCACATTCCTTCTTGGCAAGATATCTAATCTCTAACTGGCGCAGGGAGCGTGGGGTGGGAAGAGTTCCTTTTGGGCGCCTCATAGCTGGGTTCCAGGAACTCTCCCCTTGTGTCTATCTGCTGAACCTCATGAACTGGGGCAGCGATTACTGCTCGGGCCCCTTCTTGGAGACAGCTTGCTCCCACCTGCCGAGCTTAGCCGGGCAGTGGTGAGTCAGGGGCCACGCTTGCCCATTTCTGCACATTGTTTCACGTTCAGTTAAAAACAAAGCTGTCAGTAATTAACAAAACATGAGATATTTGAGAAACCAGATTTTCCAAGCTGCTATTTTAGCAAATCACAACGGTGTCGCTGCCAAAATCATCACTTCTCTTCTCCCCTCTGCCCGCCCCCCTCCAGAATCAGTTGTGTGCTGTGAAATTGAAAAACTCTGTATGAAGGAAGAAAGTCAGGTTCAAAGAGAGCTATGGTTTTTCAGTTTGTTACACTACCAATGCAAAAATTGCCATAAACAAAATTAATGGCACTGTCTAAAAAATTCTCGCTTCTTTGAATTTTGCTTGCTGTCTGAGTAATAATAAGTGAGCTGGTCCTAATCAAACAAAACAATCACCTACCATAGAGCTTTGTGAAAAATTACCATTCTCTCCTTTCAAACGGAGGGAAATTCAGGCTGGCAGAGTTGAAATTGATACAATGTGGTTTGTAGGCCAGGAGTGAAGTATGCAGCTCCAAGGGCCCAGTCCAGCACTTTGACTGCTGAACTGCAGTGGTGTCCCCTGCTGTTGCAGGATGGGCTCCCAGCATCAGAATTTATTACGGGCCCCATTCTGCACCAAGCTTACTTAGTGTTTTAAGATGTGCATGACTCTTACAGCTCACAAATTTAACTGGAACAAAAAGCACTCACTCTCTCACCAGAGTTGCTCGGTATTAGCCAAAACCTAATGTATACATAATCGACAAAACTTTATTGTTTAAAAGTGTATTTTTAAAAAGAATCTCAGTATTCACCGTTCTTTAGGCTTTGTTCTGAGTTCAATTATGCTAGCAAAATACCCTGACATTTCTAAGAAATCAGGCACAAATCAGGTACCAGACAGTATGAGATTCCCCAGGATTTTTGTTACAGGAACAAAGCTGTATGAGGTCAGGCATTAAATAGAGTGGAAAAAGCCATATTAAAAGCCTGAGACAAGACCTGCATGAGTCATCAGAAATTTTCTGTCTGACTTCTGTGGACCCTGGACGAGGCTGTGAAAGAGCATTGTGATTTCACGTCAGTATTCAAACTTCAGGATGTCAAAGTTAGGATATTTACACTGCTCTAGGCATCTGGATTTGGTAGCACTATTTTTCATATAGTCCAGTCTTATAGGATACAACTTCTTTTAGAAACCATATAATAAATGTTGAAGAATGATTTAATACTGGGATGCTAATGTTAAACTCACTGATGTAATTGATTAGCACATCTTTGTTGACTCATGGTGACATTTTCTGAAGTGCTTAAACAGCTGAAGAATACAAACTAATTAAAGTGAATTTACGTCCCTTTGAAAAAAAGGAGGCATTTTCAAAGCTGTCCAATTAGGATACCCTTTTCCCACTGGAAATGAGAGAGACCTGAGTGCCAACTTTCTAAAACTAGTTTTGAAAATCTCACCTTTAATTCTTTCTCTGAACCATATTTTGGTATTTTTCCATCCCAATAAATTTATGCAAGCACTGTCACCCCATCTTGTTCTTCTAACATGTATTTTCACCAAAGACAGCAATACTGAAATGCTCATGTAACCAAGATAACTCCTCCAGTACTGCAGCATCACACTTCTCAACATGTGAGACAACGTCTATCCAGGCATTCGATGGAATTTCCTAGAGTGCTTTAGCTCCTATCTGGTTTCCCACTCTCCTCTTGCTGGTTGCCTCCTATCACAGACAATCCTTAAAGCTAAAATAGTCTGCCACAAGCTGTGAGTGCATATGTAGACATGAAGTTGCCTTATTATCCCTAACAGTGACCCATCTTGGCTGAGAACTTTGGTGAGGGTTTTTGTTCTGCTGTGCTCCTTCATGGGAGCTGCACTCTCTCCGTGTACCTGATGCACTGTTAATATGGGCATTAGCTTTTACAATTACCCTGACCTCTTCCTAGAGGCATTTGCATAATCATTTCATGCTAAGTAGAACAGCTTCATGTCCCGAGGAGCTTCATTGCACCATTTCCAACAGTGCACATGGGAGCACTAGGTTCTGGCATTCCTTCAAAACTGGGTCTCTCATATCTGAAGATATTGGGTACACAGTCTCTTCTTCCCTCTTCCCAGCACTAGTCCTCAAGTGGAATTTAGGCATGCTCAGGGAGCCCCTCTTTGGTTGGGCTTTAACACCAGCTATTAAACATAGGGGAAACACAGAGCCTCTGATGTGAGGTGGGTTTCTGATCAACAGCTCAACAGTTACCTGATTTAAAGGGTTTTATAGGTCAGCACAGAGGGAAGGGAGGCCAGTGCAGGGCTGCAGCTACCTCCACAGTCAGCAGGCAATCAGGCACTGTAAGGAGAAAGTCTGTGGTGTTCCAACACTGAAGAAAGACTGCTCAGGGATGCTGTTTAGGCTGCTGCTGATCCACACCAAGACACTGCCTCTTCTAGCCCAGCCTGAGGCATAAATGTTGGCTACTATGCCCACAGCACATGTCCAGGATTATAATTCAACCCAGTTAAGGCAAACTGTGCTTGTTTGTCCTTAACACTTTTGATAGTAATTTTTTTTGTAATTTGATCCTTCTGGCCAGGTGTGGAGTGACGATCATACTGGCAAGTAGGTCTGAACTCAAGGGCAGAGGGAGGCAAGTGCCTATAAAGAAGATAACTGATGAAAATGGGCTGTGTTTGATAATCTCTTAGTTCATATCAGCTGCAGCCAAAAGAGCTGGTTTACATCTAATTATAACCTTTGTCTTCTAGAGAGCTCTGAGTCCCTTGGTGCATCTTAGCAGTTTCAAGAAATTATCTGCTATCTGCATATCCTACATTGCTTAGGTATACAAGCAAGATATTCCTTACAGCCCCTCCCTCAGACACTCTGGAGACATGAGACAGATGATTCCAGTCTGGATCCATTCCACTACAATTATCCACTGTTTTTTTGTAACATATTTTTTATTTAAATAAATCAAGAGGTTCCATTTAGCACATTGCGTTTGTCTTGGCATACGCTTCACACATGCAGAAACTCTATATTAAGGCTTTCATACAGCCCTTAGCAAAAGAATCAGCCAAATGCATCCCTGGTGTGTAACTGTACTGACTTCAGTGAAGTTTCACCAGGATATCTCTGTTCTGTTGATTTGTCCCCCTCATTCTCATTCCAAAAGACAAAGCAGAGGAAAATGTATGTTTGTATGTAGTTAATGCAACATATTCCCCATATGAGATGTATGTAATCCTCTGCACTTTGCTGTCTTCTACATTGCTTACTGCTTTACAGGACTTATTTTCACATTTATCTATCATTCTGGTTTTATGACAGCTGCCATACCAACATAGAGGTTGCAAGAACAATCAGTAGGAAGTTAGGAAACATCAAAGTCACCACTTGCTCATGAACATAAGCTAGCGACCTTAAAGTGAGCCTGTTGGCACTTTAAGCAAACACAAGAGCAGCAGAAGTCACTTAGATTTGAGTGCCAGCCACCAAGGATCAGTTCTTGGCCCTATTTTAGTCTAAGGATCAAAAAGGCGAAAAGAACCAGACCCAGATGGGCTGGGCTGGGCTGAGAGTTGGGCAGGACATCACCTGGCTTGCAGTGCAGTGATTGCACTGCCTGCATGTCATGGCTCCAGGTTTGCTTCAACCAGTGTCAACGTAAGCAGAGCCCTGCCTACTATGAGAGTTAGTTCAGAAAAGTTGAAGCAGAGTGACACCTGTCAAGGAGTTGAGACTTGGGTGGAGGCGCCCTAAAAATGAGGTTTTGTCACTTTGCTATCATACAGCTTTATCAACAACACGGATGGAAACACAACTGCATTTCAGACTGTCATAGAATCACAAAGTCATTACACTTGGAAAAGAACTCTATGATGATCAAATGCTACAGGCCTGGGGAGAGAGGGGCTGGAAAGCCACCCAGTGGAAAACGACCTGGGGGTGCTGCTCGACAGTGGCTGAACATGAGCCAGCAGTGCCCAGGTGGCCAAAACCCAATTGCCCTGGCCTGGATCAGCAATAGTGTGGCCAGCAGGAGCAGGGCAGTGATTGTCCCCCTGTACTCAGCACTGGTGAGGCCACACCTCAAACCCTGTGTTCAGGTCTGGGCCCCTCACCACAAGGAAGACACTGAGGGGCTGGAGCAGGTCCAGAGAAGGGGAAGGGTCTGGAGTACAAGTCCTGTGAGGAGCAGCTGAAGGAGCTGGGGGTGTTTAACCTGGAGAAAAGGAGGCTCAGGAGGGACCTTTTCAATCTCTACAACTTCCTGAAAGGAGACTGTAGGTGGGGGTCAGTCTCTTCTCACAGGCAAAAAGTGACAGGATGAAATGGCCTTAAGTTGTGCCAGGTGAGGTTCAGTTTAGATATTAGGAGTTTTTTTGTATGGAAAAAGTTGTCAAGCATTGGAACAGGCTGCCCAGGGAAGTGGTTGTAGTCACCATCCCTGAAAGTGTAATAAAAGCAAGCATATAGGGCATTTGAGGACATGGTTTAATGGTGAGCATGGTGTTGATGCTGGGTGAACAGTTGGACTTGATAATCTTACAGGTCTTTTCCAACCTTTATGATTCTGTGTCTCTGTGGACAGAAAACACTGTTTCTTCTGCCACTCATGCATCTTCCCTGTGTTTTGTACAGGCATGATCTCTGCAATACTATGTATCTGGGTGTTGAAGCACTGATGAGCATTCAGGAAGTATCCATTCAGGATAACGAAGGGCTTGGGGCACATGGCTAGGGTACAGACTGAAGGGCACAATGTGGTTAGAATGTCAAGGAGAAGGCAAAAGACTTATTTAATCACCATTCAAACAGGGTGCAGAAACCTGATAGTATGTGGTCTTTTCAATTTAGCAGATATGTAACAACATTCTGTGGCTGGAAGTTGAAACCAGTCAAAATCAGAATAAAACTGACATGCATATTTTTAACATTCGGGATAATGAAAGTGGAATTATTTCCCGAGGGCTGCAACGGAGTCTACATCACCAGAAAACTTTTCAATCAAAAGAGAATGAAGCTGGATTTTTGTTTTCCAAACAGATATGCTCTGATTCAAGGAGGAATTAATTGAGGCCAGTACTGCAGTCTGCACAATGAAGCAGATCACATTAAATGTAACCCTTGATGTTTTTGAGCATCTTTTACAGGCATAGAGGCCCAAAAGCTGGACTGTCCATATATAAAAATAGTCTTATTTATTGCTAACACACAGAGCAATGGGCCAGGACTAACATTATTAGGCTAAGCGTTCATATGCTCAGTAGCCACGGGGCAGCCACCTTGAGAGTCTCTGCTGGCCAAGGTGCTGCCAATCAAGCAGAGAAGTGTCAACCTTTGTTTCTCCTTAGAACATGCAGATGCTCAGTCCTGTTGATGCACTGCCTGCCTCTTCTCTGACTCCTCTCAAAAGGTTTTTAGATCTTGACAAATCAGTGATGGTTTTCTGCTTTCTTCCCCTGCTGAATCTCTGATGATTTTATTTCTCTTCTTCCAGCCAGTTACTGACCTTACAAGCTCACCTCTGTGGTCCTTCTTTGTTTTTGCTTTCTTGCCTATCAAGATCTCTCACCTCCATCTTAAAATGGGAGTGTCAGCGACAGCTCATCTCTGTTAAAGCAGAACCCAGAGTCATACAAATGGTTCCAGTGGCACCATTTGTTTTCACAGTCAACAAACACACAAGGGCCCATATCTGCTCCAAGGCTTCCCCTCATGGTTTGCATCCCACGTGGACATATCTCTTAATTAAAAGTATCTTCTCACCCTTCTTATGCATGAGGGCTGCAAGTACATCCAAAGAGATAGAAGGAATGGTTCCCATCTTCCTTGCCCCCCACGTAATGTGAGCCATGACTATGGAAAGCTGGAAAATCAGTAATTAAGATGAAATTCCGCTTTTGCACAAATACTGAGGGTTATGTATGAGGGCACGTGATTAGGATCTCTTAGACATAGCTGAAACTATTGGATAAATAGTACTAGGTATACTGCTGTGCTCTTATATTTTACATTTCATATCTCTCTTGATAACTTTAACTACACAGAAAACCCAAAGTCATGACTCTGGTTGGGGATAATGTACATACCAAAGTTCAAAGAGCTACACCAATACTCTAAGGCGTTAAAAACGCCTAAGAAACATAACAGAAAGCATGAAGTTCCCCCCTGCCCTGCCCCATTTTATATATTCAAACCTTAACTACAAAACAAAATTCAGCAACTTCACCCCGGGTCCATCAAGGAATATGTAATAATTTGAACAAAATGTCGACAGAATTATGAATATTCTGCAAATTCCAGAATCAAAGTATTTTAATTATGGTAATCTCCAGAATGGAAAGCAAAGGATTCTCTAGCAGTGATAAAAAATGGTACCATAGTCAGTCCTTATTATCCTGCTTCACAAGCCTATGTAGCATGCCACTGTCCTGCGAGTTACACAAATCCTGTGCATGCATCCCTTTCAGCATTGCTGTGGTAAGCAGAGGGGAAAAAACTTCCTCCAGCTGTAGTGCAAAGACTTCCTTGGTGGATAGGCAAGTAATGTTTGTTCTGGCTGTAGTATCTCTTTCAAAGGTTACATATTGCTGTGCCTGGAAACTCTGCTTAATGGCTCTGTGTGTGTGTGTGTCTGTGTGTAACTGTGACAGAGGGATTACAGAGATTGATTACACTGGACATTTTTATGTACTTGTAACCTGATAAAATATATTTCATTTTTATATCCATGGATACTTCCAGAAGTAAAATAATAGCAACAACCCCTCCAACAACCCCCCAAACCCACAACACCCTGGACCCAACCAACAAAAGCAAAGCACTAGCAGAGATGCAAAAGAATATGAGAGGACAATGGCATTATTTATACGAGCACCTCCCTCACCTCAAAATGACACTCAGGTGAGTTGCACCACTAAGAGCTTCCCAGAACCTTCCCCTGTGAAACTTCTGCAGGAGGATGTGACATGCTTTCACTGGCTCAGAAGGGAGAGCCCACCTGATGAATCTGGCTAAAAGTAAAACTTGTGAACTGAATGCTACTTCACACCCCTGTGCTTATGACATGAGTGCCTCTTTTTCCTCCAGCTTGTGGGAAAGAAATGCAACTTATCTCTTCTTACCTGTTTCCTCACCCAAGGAGAATCAGCATCAGCAAGGTTCTCAGAAATTTGTACACATTGTTTTTCTTCTTTTTTCAAAGAGTCAGGAAAATTACATGGTAACTGTTCTCCAAGCATTAGGCCACTTTGGCTTTTAACAGAAAAAAAACAGAGCAGCTCCCTGCAAACAATTCTTTTCTTTTGTTTTAAATTAAAGCACTTCCATTCTCAGAGAGACTGTTTTGATCTGGATGTTGAGGCAATGTTTTTGTTGTTTCTTATTCAGAAGTGCTCATCCATACTCAGTCACAGCAGAGACTGAGCACAGCATTACTTAGGTGTCTGCCTGGGGTCTCTATGTGTGTATGGATGTGTCCTATTTTTGAGCTATTTTAACTTATGTTTCATATTCTAGTGCTTTCTGATAAGTAGAGTTTATGTCAGAATAATTGGCCTGAGGATTTTTCTTTCCAGTCCAGTACATTTCTGAGGTACAGCTACATGGGAGATAATGGAAAATGCCTCTGGAGTATCTGTCTGACAAGGGAAATAGCAAGAGTAAGGAGTGAACACAAAACAGGGACCTTGTCAAAGAGTGTGCAAGTGAATCAGTCCAATCACTCACTGTGGGTGACGTATCTGAACAAATTGAAGCTGACACAATGGTCAATTTGACTGAGGAAAGTATAATTTTGGATTAGGGTGAACACCTTTAATCTGTCAATTGTGGCAGTCTTAAACCTGTAATTGAAAGAGCACAGCACTGCTTTACTCCAGATGTCAGTCAAACCCATTCACCCTCCTCTGATCACTGATCAGTTTGCAGTCTCTTCTGCGTTTACTGATTAGGCTCCTAAATATGTCCTCTTTTAGACAAGATTCTTTGCTCCACCTAAAGAAAATATCAATCTAATAAGAGCAGCCCTTTAGAGTAACACTTTGGTTCACCTGATTTTCAAGCAGATGGTATTCAGGGCACAGGAAACAACAAAACAGAGCATCGCCATGTGTTTAATTTTAGCTCTTGCTCCCTGAATTGCCGTTCGAGCTGTAAAACACTATCTTACTTTTAGTGTGCTTGTGTGCCTTGCCATTCCAGAATTGAAGTCATGTCTCTCTAGTGTAGTTCAGAATAGGGTGATTTCTGCCCTGGGAGCACCACTCTCAGAAGATGGTTGAGTTTCCCGACCATCTTACTTGTCCTGCCTGTCCCAGTCTGAGGCAGGTAAGTGAATGATTTCTGTAGTTTTTGTACCCTCAAACCTATCTGTGAAATTACAGGCCAAGGATACTGACTCATGAGAAGTAAGGATATATTAACAGCTTCAGGAGAAGAATTACTCCATCCCTGCCCACTTGCATGCAGATGGTTCTATGATTTATCAAGAGAAATGATCCATATGCTGCTCACAGTCTCCTGAGACTTTTACCCTCACATCACCTCTTCCAACGTTTAGATTAAAGCAACATGAAATGGAGAATAAAATTAGCCTGACCTTGAAGTAAGCAAGGAGGTATCAGAATTAGTTGCTACATGAAAGGTTCTCCACTTCTTTGCAGCATCTCAGGGAAATTCAAGATCAGAATCGGAATTTTCTGAGTTGGAAGAGACCCACAAGGATCGTCGAGTTTCCTTATCTTAGCTCATGCTGCAGGTGAACCATACCCCACACTAATATCCTTCTCTCAATACTGAAGCTGACATTCTCCACAGCAGTTTGAATTCAAGCCTCTTTAATTTTGTGGTCACTGATTACATACGTCATTATTTTAAAAGTTTGCTGCTGTTGCAGCTCTAGAGGCAAAAGGAGATAGGAACCTATTGTCATTATTAACAGCAATGTTGCCTTTGTGAGGCAGGCCACAGGGAAGTACTGAAGAGAGAAGCAGATTCCCATTTCCTGGCAGAAGAAAATGCAGCAAAATATTAAAGCAGCTAAACAAATGCATTTCTTCAGCATGTGAAGTTGAAATAAACAGGCAAAGAAGCATCCCACCCTCCAGAACTTCTCAAGAGTAAATCATCCAAACTATTAGTTATCCATTCTCTACTCTGTCATTATTCTCTGCCTGTCAGCTCCTTGTAAGGGCTGCCTGTTCCACCCCTCTTGTGTTATTATGGTTGCCATGCCCTCCTCTCACCAGCTCCTATCAGTTATAATGACACAGTAAGGCAAAAACCCCCACACTCAGGCTTCCAAATTACCAGGAATTAGAGGAACAACAATAAAATTGCTTTAAAAATATTAAAAACCCCCACCAACCAACTTCCCCCACCCCCAACAAACAGAATAAAATAACCAAAATAAGAGAGTGAGAGAATTTTGCAATCTGTAGATGATTTCTGCTTCTGGGATTGCATACGTCATTAAGATTTATAGGTCAGTCCAGAGCTTAAAGAGCAGATGTTTTCTCATTATTTATCTTCCTAGCTAAGGCAGAAGATTCCTTTTTAAGGAAATCTGCGTAACACATGCAATGGAAATAGATCAGGTCCTACGATCAGCCTTTTTAACCAGCTCCAAAAGGGTGAGCTGAGACACCCATCAAAGAGAAGTTTCATTTTACCCTCCACAACAGAAAGAAATGTGCTCACTAGTGTCTGATACTGAAAATGTCAAATAGCAGAACTGAATTTTACCTCTTATCTGGCTGTTCTCTGACTATAGCTATGAACATTCGAAGAGTATCTTGTGTGAACAGTCAACTGGCTAGCAGGCTTCAGCTTCTGCACTTCATCCCAAGACCTGGATTTTTGAGCTTTAATCAAAAGATTACTTTGATCAAAGTACTATTCTGAATAATATCACTGCTATACATGCTCTTTGTAAAGCACAACTTGTTAGTGCTGTGCTGCAGTCCCTCAAACTGATCACAGCAATGTCACTTAGACAGGCATGTGTCCTCAGCAGAGCCCTTCTGGACTTTTCAGTTAAGTAGCCACAGAAATGAAGCAGCTTGCAAGGACCCACTTTTCTAACCATTGCACCCCTCTGTTTGCCAATCACTGGACACTGTGGAGGCAATTTGCACAGGTCATCTTCTGTTGTGAAGGTGGAAAGGAAAAATCAAATTACAAAATAGTCCAAGAACTTGAATTCTGAATTTTCTTCTTGCATAATTTCTTCCATCAGAAATACGTGATTCAGAGCTACAGAATATCCTTTCTATCTTGTAACATTCTTCCAAAATATATGAGTTATACACATTTATAACCTCCATACATTTTTGCATATACTCTTTGGTCTTTTTTGTCAGTGCAATTGGTCTGAATAGGAATCTCACATATTCCCAAGGCAGCTGGGATTGTGTCTGACCTTTGAAGTGTTTCTAACTCCAGGATCACAGAATGGCTTGCATGTGAAGATCCGCTTTCTGGCTGCTCTTCCCTTGAAGAGATGCCTCTGCAATCCTCTTGCTCCAGGCCTTAAAAGAACTGCTGAGACAGCTCATGCCTCAAGAACCTACCCAAGGCCACACACCTCCAGGGTGATTGATTCACTTTAGAATCAAAAGTAATTAAAAGAAAAAGCAGCACAGGCTTGCACAGTGGCCTCACTATCAAACAACATCAGCAATAAAGCTCTTCAAGTGAATCATCAAAAGCCTTCATAATCCTCTGCAGAGCCAAGGCCCTCTTCCTGAGAGTCTATGGGATCTCCTTTCCTCTGCAGATGTTAAGGCATGGAATGAAAGAAACCTTGTCCCTTTTCCTGAGATCCCAGTTTCTTATAGCAGCCACCTTGCTTCTCAGCATCTTCAGGCAATTAAAGCTCAAAACCCATTGCTGATGAACTGGAACAACCAGTTGCCTGTAGCCTGCCTTTTAGCACATTTTTAGCTCTGAGAAATACCACCACTGACCCCCACAGAAGCTGTGATGGTGAGGTGCCGTGTGAGATTTTAACTCCAAACAGGGATCTGGCCAAGCTAGATCAACAGGCCAAGGCCAATTTTATGAAGTTCAACAAGGAGAATGCCACATCCTGCACTTTGGCCATAATAGCCCCTCAGGCTCCAGGTAGACAGGACTAAAGTTAGGAGTGAAAAAAAATCCCCAAATTATCTTTCATGGTATGAGAGAGCCATCCAGAAAATAAGCCACCTGCAGCACAGGTCTGAGGTCCACCAAGGAGAAAGCTCCAGGGCCAGTGTTAGACACAGGCACACCTGTTTGTTTCCTACTATTGGTGTGGCCTCACCTTGAGCACTGTGTGCTGGAGTGTGTAGAACAGAAGCCTCTCTGAGTTCCTCAGAGAGAGATCCGTATGCAGGGATTGAATTAAAACCTTTAGAGATATTAAAGTATATTGAGCCACACAGACATGAAGTAGAAGTGTAAGCTTTAGTTTTAAGTAAGTAGAAATATTATTAAGTTACATAAATATGAAGTCTAAGTTTTAAGTAAGTAAGAATATGCTTTAAGTGCCTTAAGAGAGCAAAAGCCCCAGAAAGTAGTGTAAAGTTTAGGCCTCGGTGAGAGTTCAGAAACTTAGCCCCAGACATAATGAAAACATAGTAAGAACATTGCTTACATTTTTCAGATAGAACCATTTGCGTGAATAGACAGAGCTATATGCGCAAGTTATGGGCAAGAATGAACATTACTTTTGCACTAGAGAACTAGAATTCTAATAGGTTTAGAAGAAATGCTTCGGGTTTGTTTTTTTAGCTCATTGGGTAATTTGTAACTAAAACCCCTGTGTATTGGGGTGAGGTCTCTCTTCTCCACCATCATCACAGCCCAGAAGAAGATAGGAGCTGCTGCAGCTTTTTCCTCTGCTCTGGACTTTATACCAGGCTGCAGCTTCTGCTTCTACTCAGGACTTTATAGCAGAGAGCTGCCGCTGCTTTTATTCGGGGCTCTGTGGCAAATGGCTCTGACACTGATTTTAAGCTTGGGACTCTGTCTCTGAGACTGATGTGCTTCTGCAATAAACAACTTTACAGCAACCAACAACTGCTCTTGCCTCTTTGAAGAACTAAACCCATGAATAGCTCAACAGCTGTGTGCAGTTCTGAGCCCCACAGTTTAAGATACATTGAAGGTCCTCAAATGTGCCCAGAGGAAAACACCAAAGCTGGGGAAGGGGCTGAAGGGCAGATCCTGTGAGGAGCAGCTGGTTTTGAGAGGAGTTTGAGGGGCAGCCTCACTGCTCCTTACAGCCTCCTGAGGAGGGGAAGTGTAGATGGAGGTGCTGAGCTCTCCTCCCTGGGATGCAGGGACAGGACATGTGGGAATGTTATAAAGCTGCATCAGGACAAGTTTGGACTTGACCTTATGAAGCAGTTATTTACCAAGAGGATGGTCAAACCCTGGAACAGCCTTCCTAGAGAGATGGCTGATCTCCTGAGCCTGTCAGTGTTTAAGAGGCATTTGGACAATGCCCCTAATAGAATGTTTTGGCTTTTGGTCAGCCCTGAAGTGGTCAGGCAGTTGGAATCAGTGTTCATTGTATGTCCCTTCTAACACTGCTCTTCCATTCCACTCTACCTACAACACAGTTCAAACAAAGATGGAGGCCCAGGCCTGAGCTGAGATGGATCTCTTGGGTCCATGGGAAGAGGTGTGAGTGGAGGCCACAAGTTAGGCTAGTCATGAGCATTAAGGACCATTAGTGCCCTCAAGGCTCTGACATCCATCATGGGGCATTGATCTGTCTACCTTTAGGTGACCCAGTGAGGTAACTCAATCAACCTGCCATCTCAGTATCACCCATGGCAGACATTTGGATTCACTTTTACAATATAGTTGGAATTTGCTTAGATTAGCTTGTTGGTGTGACTGTCCCACTGCAGATCTCACAACCTGTCTCTCTCTGGGGAAGCGTGATAATAGTTCTGTACTTGTGACTCTCATGCTCTGCTGGATTTTCCTCCAGGTAGACTGCACTCTCTCTTTCATCCCACAAATCCCAAAGTTTTCCTCAGTCATTCTCTGAGCAAATTACCCTCTGATTCTTGTCTTTAACCTTTTTCCTATGTATTTGCATAGCAGCTCAATGAGCCATCTGTAGTGCCAGTCTATCTATGCTCTGTTCTACTGTGTCATGAGGAGGTAGAGAAAATGCATTAAAAAGCTGTAGTCAGTGCTGTGTGCCAGCTGCTAGTGTCCCTTGGAAAATATTTGCACTGTTTGTTACTGACATGAAAGTTCTCTTGGTAATTGGAGTGCTGCTTATAGTTCTTCAGGATTCCTTCCCTCTTTGGCTACTCCAGAGAAATGTGCTGTACAGGCCAATATGAGCATTCAGCTGATCTGATCCAGTCCAGTACTTTTCTGTATTAGGCAAAAATGTTGTTTTCATTACCAATCTTTAACTCTTAAAAAAAAATAATAAAAAAATCCCTGCAACTGTAACTGTTTCTCATAAAGTCCGCATTGCATAAACAGTTGCCCCAGGTCCTGGGAACAACAGCCCGTTCACACATGGACTGCACCACAAAAGAAATAGCTCAGAGTGGTCAGGCCAGGGCAGAGCAAGGACGTGCTCTCTGTAAGGGACAGATGGTATCTATTTAGCTAAACATTCTTCCACTAAGGCTGTTTTAACGCCCAGATAATTTTTATCAGCTTCTTATCACATTTGGGAGCCCAGCATGCTTCTGATAGAGGCTGTGTAAGTGCTTCCCAGAGAGTGCTGTAGTTTCAGGGTTCAAGGCAGCATATCAGCATGAAGAGGAGGTGTGTGGATGTGGAGGGGTGGAATGAAAACAACCCCATGCCATGTTTGCTGATTTTGAAATGTTCTTGGATGAATTTCCAGGTAGAATATAGATGCAAGAACGTGGGAGGCCTCTTTCATCCATACTCAGTTTTGCTATACATTCAGGGCCAGACTGTGAGCCTTTAACTCATCTGTGTCTGTGTGCTGTTTTTTAGGCTGACGTGAAGGAGGTCTGCCAGTACTCTGAACAACTCAGAGATGCCTCACTGGCATCTGTAGCATGGTATTAAGCCCAGGCTATCCTGGCTCACATCTGACTGCAAAATTCAGTGTAGACATGCAACTTAGCCTGGCACCCACTCCTAGGAATGCTTCCCTTCCCAGATAGTTCTGTTGTGAGGACAAGGTGTTACTCATCCTCACTAGGCATATCACAGGGTGCCTTACTGTTAGACTGTGAGGCAGAGCTGTCATCTGGAAGCCCCGGTGCAGTGAGGCAATGCAGCCCTGTGTCAGCCCTCTCGAGCTGTGGCAGTGCCACATGCGACACGAGGAGCACAACAACTGCACAGTGTAGCGTGCACCAGAGCACCTTGATGTAGGGAGAGGTTGGGTGTTCAGAGAGAGCAGAGAGGAAAGTATGGGACACTTATGAAAGGCAAAGAAAATTCCCCCTCTCTCTCTCTCTCTCTCTCTCCTTTTCTTTCTTCACCAGGGAACTGGCTCACACAGTACTACAATAACAAGAACTGGCAGGCTGCCCAGCATCGCTGTACTTTGGTTGTAAGTGAACTATGAGGCTCAAGCAATCTTCTGGGAAAAGTTCACACCAAATGTATTGTATGTTATGTTTTCCCTTCATTGTATTTTTTTCCAAAACAGTCTATTATATTCTTTCCCTGTTGCACTGTGGATTTCTTTAAGATCCCCAGGAGCTGCCCTTTTTAAAACCAAACATTTGGGTAATCGAACAGATCTGTTTTTTGAAGTAACAGAGATAAACTAGTAAATCCTCCTCTCAGAGCCAGGCTTCAGAATAAAACCAGAGCACAATTCATTGATTGGTGCGGGTTTCTGCTGCTGGAAATTTGTTAGCTTGGGGTTTTTTTTCTCAGTTAAAGCCCAAAAGTTAAATAAGAGAAAGAAGTGTGCTATTGAAACACTATCATTATCTATACAATGTACATCTTCCATGGAGTGCAAGCCAAAGCAGAGGGGGCTTTACAATAGTAGTGCAGTAAAAGGAAAAATGTTCCAAAAAGTGTGCTCTCTGTTTCACTTGAAGCTTTCAAAAAAAGTCTGATGTGGTTTTACATGATAATCCTGGACACCTCAGGGATGACAGCTGTAACTTCCACTGTAAGATGCTTTCATTTCTTTTTCCCTGTTTCTCAATATGGTTTTTGCAGGGCCATAAAAATACACATTTTTTAAAGTTCACAGAAACTATGAACACATTGAACACAATTTATCTGACAAATCAGACCATGGACAGTCAGTTGGAAACTGGGTAACAAAAGTATGCCATAGTACCAGTCCAAGTACATATTCTCCATTGCCCTGCAAATACGGATGCTGCAAATTTATAATTTACTGTTGTTTTACTAATTAATTTTACTGTATTATTGCCTAGAGGCTTTTGTTAAGCTCTGCATTGCATTGTGTGAGGTGTTGCACCTATGCATAGGAAGTTTCTTCCTCAGAAGATTTAGGAGGTTAGCTTAGGGCCGTTTTGCAGATGTGTTGGCATGGTACACAAAGTAAACTCACAGCAAACATGAAACAGTTAATTCAGCCTAATTTAGCAGTGGTATCAAGTACCTGTAATTCCAGGAGGCCTTGGTAGGAGTTTTGGGTGTTCAGCACTTTTGAAAGCCAGACTGAAGTTCCTTGCTTCTGACAAAAAGCCCTTAGAAATTAAAGACAGAAAAGAATTATTAGGTTATCAGTCCAAATTCATCCCAGAAGAAAACCCATTGAAGTCAATGAAATTTCACTGGGGATGGATTTACCATAGCAAGATTGATCCCTACAGTATATTTAGAAGTGCTTTGTCCTATACGGTTTTAATTAGCTCTACATTAGTCAAGGTACTGTACCATTGTTTTAATCAGCTACCCTAGCAGAGAGCTGTCTCTAGCTATCCTTGTCCACATTTCCCCTCCCACCCCATCCCTTGCTACCTCCTTCTCACACTGTCATTATTTTATCTCTAATTTGGCTAATGAATTTCTCAGACAGAGCCTTTTTCATGTTTGAGAAGGATCTTGCTTGTATTGAGGCTAAAGAAAAAAAAAACCAAAAACACACTGAAGAAAAAATTAAAAAAAGGACCAGAAAGAAAGAGTAAATTCCTCTACTGAGGAAAGCAAAGGTGTCTATGAAGCTTTAAGCTGTTCTTTTTCACTCCATCAATCCATATATAGCTAGGTCACAGTTTTTCACCGCATATTCTGCATTAAGGTGAGCATGAGTGCTTTAGTCTTGACTTTCCAGTTTCAACACTGACTCGCTGCATTGTCAGAGCAAGTGGTTCTTGTTTCAAACCTTTGCTTTACCACAGTTACAACAGCCATAATCATTCACGTGTACATGTAAAGAATTTCTCAAGTTGCTTCACAGAAATCAGGAAAGCCTTTTAAGTTCTCTACTGGAAAAGTACATGTAATACAAGGCAAAGTACTGTTGCCATCAGTAGTACTTTTTTTTTTTTTAATCATTCTAACGCAAGCATTAATCTTTTCTCTGAGTTTGCCAAATTTTTTTTTACCTTCTCTAATGAAAGTTCTAACAAGATTATAGGGAATTTGTAGTCTCTGTATGCTTTCAGTCATATAATTACAACTAAAACAACTGTGTCGAGAATAATTGCAGAAACTCGGGGTTCAGTGCTGCCTTCTGTCAAAGAAAAAAAAATGTCCACAACTAAGGAAAAAGCCTCCAAAACCACATTGGGCAAGTTACTAAATCCCATCTACGTAAACACATGTGTGTTCATTGCTGAGTCACTGTATCATTTGACCATGCAAGAAACAAGACAGTTTGCTTGAAGAATGTCAGGAAAACCAGAATATAATTTTTAAAAATGCCATGTTTTCAGTTCTGTTAATGCTCTTCTAAAACAGGCACACACTCACTTTAAAATTAACCACAGAGCTTAATTAAGCTTCTTCTGATTGTGCTGGGAGGGTTCCATGTTGTCTTCCTGTGGTCATTTCATCAGCCAGGGCTTTTCATGTAAGAATGTGCTGCATCCATGTCACAGCATGGGGTCTCATCACAGACACCTGCTCTCAGCCTGTGAACACAGATTTTAATCCCCTTCCCTGCAAAAATGGTGACAGAAGGACATGTTATTTAATTACTCATGCATGCTCTCCAAGACAGGGTCCACAGCTCCACTTGTTTCATATGGCTCATGCTATTTTTGGGGGGTGATCAAATAGGATGGTTGTTAAAAAAGGAGAAAGCTTCACAATAGACTTCTCTTTGCTATTTGATGAGAGCAATAAATGAAAAGATTGGCAGGATAAGAACAGAGTGGGAACTGAAGAAAATCTAGGTATGGTAAATATAGCCATACAATTATTTGACTCCTTCTACTCTCACTGTGAAGATATGTAAGCTAAGATGCACTGTGTAACTTCACTCTCCTTCACTAGAAGATCATGGATCCAGCAATAATTAACTGTGATAGCCACATCTAACATACTGTAGGATATGAAACCAACTGAAATTTACTAAAGCCTTTATTTAAGTAAGATCTGCGTAGTGGTTATGTTTCCTTCAGGTGCTAGAAGAGGAAAAAACAGGAGGAGGATTAAAGAAGTATAAATTTTTAGTTGTGCTTAAACAATGCATTTGCTAAATCAGTCCAGTCAAAATCATTCAGCAATCCCTACAAAATCCTATCATGGACCAAAGCAAAGCACAGCTAAATGAAACGTTACATATTGTATCCGGCAAGCAATCACTGCACTTGCATTCTCATTGCCCTCAGCAGCACCTGCATTCTTTGATCACAGTCCTTTTATGTGCTGCACTGTATACAAAGGACTGAGCCAGCAATTAGCCATTCTAGCACTGGGTCCCGAAATCTCTGCAAATGCTTCAGCTCTTTAATGAATTCCTAAATAGAAGGAAGCTGCAAACAAAGTTCAGCTTGTGTATTTTATGCCAGGTTCCCACAGCACTGTAGGTTTTTAGAGCTTAATTAATGACACTTGCATCCTGTATGCCTTCCAGAGTTTTAGTGGAACTTTTACTGGTCACTTCAAACTTTGACATCTTTTGGACAATTGTCCTCAGAATATTGGGCAACCTCCCCAGTCTTTAGAAGGGAAAAACAAGACATTGCTGCCAATCATGACTCATCTGTATTAACGGGATGAACAAAAACCAGAGGGACAAAACGTGCATCATTTCAAGTAAACTACTCATCAGAAATCCTATGCATTGTATAGGAACCAAAACGGGTGATGAAAATTAAAACCACAGCCTAATATACCAGCGTTTGGGAACTCTGCCAATGCCCCTAATTAAAATTTTGAACTAATCTCTTCAGGGAATCCAAGAAATTCTTTCAGAAAATGGAACATTCTTCTATGCATATCCAACTACTTATCCTGTAAGAAGGAATATAAAGGAGATTGTATACGATCAGACAGAGGTCAGTCGAGTGGAAAGGACAGTGTGAAAGCTACAGGAAATGAGCCATCTATGAATGAAAATACTGGAATTCCTTCTTGAACTCTGACTCACATAATGTAAGATTTTGCTGGTCCTCATCAAAGGATCATTACATCAATGGAAAGTCTTCATTAATTATAGTGTGACTTTAATCAGTTCCCAAAACAGGAGAATATAAACATATGTGTTTATAATATCAAGGTATCATAACATGTCCTTTTTCTTCTACCATCGTTAGAGAGCTTGGGGAGAGTGGTTTGGGATAAATGAGAAGTATAGAGGCTGGACTGAGGAGCATCTAAGATAGCCCTGACACTGGCTTATAGACAATAAAAAACAGATCCAGTATTGTTAGAGAGGCAATTAGACATTAAAGGATGGAAAAGGTTGGTAATCGGCTGGTAAGTGGAGAGGGAAAGGATGTTGATAAGTACTTCTTAGAAGGGAAAGCCCAGATCTTCTTTATTGTTAATGAAAAAGAAAAAAGAAAAAGAGAAAGAAAAAGAAAAAGAGAAAGAAAAAGAAAAAGAAAAAGAAAAAGAAAAAGAAAAAGAAAAAGAAAAAGAAAAAGAAAAAGAAAAAGAAAAAAAGAAAAAGAATCCAGAGTATGATTTTAAGAAGAAAAATATGATTATAAGCAGGTGTGAAGAAGAGGGGAATAAGAGAACTGGAGGAAGTGTACGAGGCTAGGTTAGAATCTCACACATGGAAAAAGAGACAAGACAGGTAGGAATTACAAGGAAAAAAGTTTCAAGCAGGGAAACTGCATCATACTAAGTTTTGTCTTTGGAGAAACCACCAGGGTCCTATAAAGAAAAATAAGTGAAGGCAGTAGGAGAGAACTAGCAAAGATTAATCTAGGCTGGCTCTGCAATGAGTAAATCTGTTTAGGTATGCAACTGAGCCTCATAAATCAAGCAATCTTATCCTGAGCTCGAATTATTCAAATCTATGGCTTTTGTTTGGCCGACGTGGAACTACAGGGTTTAATCATTGTCTTACACTTCCCACAGCCCCTGACACTCGGGCAGACTGGCTGACTTTGGGGAATCAGAGGCACAAGCCTCTCTTTGCATGGCTCTAAATGACTACATGCAAAGCAAGCCTGTGAGGACTCAGTTCTCTTAGCAAATTCTCCTGATTGAATCCAAATACATGATGCATTTGTTACTTGCAGGGCTTTGTCTCTTCTCTCTGGCTTAGAAACAAACAAAACTTCCTCTCTGCTACCTTTTTCTAAAGGATCTTTCAGTGACTAAGCCATTTACGTGTCTATATTACATGTAATTCTCTGATGCCAGATGAGATAAGAGAGATAATCCTCATAAAGGATTTGTGGCATTATAGATTACAGCTTCCATTCATATGTTGTATGCATTGCCTTGAAGAGGCCTTGAGTGATGCTATGGGATCTCTGTATTCAGATTACAAGATACTTGCGTTCAGCTCTGCCTTATTATGGGTTTAGAAATACCAACAACCCAACTAAGTGGCCAGCTGTTCAGATCCTGCTGTTCTCTTAACCCATGCAAAGGTAAAGTATTATTGTGGTCAGTGGGATCCTTGCCAGGGTGACAAGATTGAAACCATTTTCCTTGTATTTATTCAACTACCACTTCAGTGGTAAAGTAGTAGTGGTAAAGTAAATAATAGTAAAGTGATTGTTTAGCAGACAGAAGAAATTATTCCATGAAGAAGTCGTCTGTGCTTCAATCATAGTTTGTCCAGGCCAGAAAGGCACTTAGTTACTCTGCCTTTTTAAAAATTATTAATATTATTAATATCCAACCTCCTGCTGACACAACCAGCTGGAATCTTAAAATTGGATTTTACTTATAATTTAAGGGTCTACCTAGGGTTTAAAGACTTTAATGGATTGACCTGAAGGTGACCTCACTGGGCATCTCTCAGAAAGAAAACTGAATAACAGCTAAACTGCTGCTCTGGAACTCAGTTTCTCCATCAGAATGAATATGGCATTAGCTCTTCTAGGAGGCAATAATCACTAGGAAGGCCTTCAGTTGTGTTTCCTGCTGTGCAACATGTTCTTCAGATGAAGGAACTGAATAGTTTTAGGAAACACAGAAGAGCTATGTTCAGCAACTTCACAATATGACTGTTCTGATACAAGGCCAACTCTGGCTTCTAAGCCTGGAAAACAATATAGACAATCTCTGTGATATTGGATGGTGTGAACTATTCACACAATGGTATATCCTGCTTAGCACATGTGGGATATCTCCAAGAGGAACATGGCTGATGATATATTTACGTGACATTAACACAAATGTCATTTACAGTGCTCATTTGCCTAATTAATAGTGTATTTATGTTTCTTGAACATTGCAGTGATCGTTTTTTAATTTCCTCTCCGGTGAGAGCATTTAGTAGAGTGGGGGAATTTATGTTTGCTCTCCAATGACGATACATTAATCTCTGTGGCAAAAAATCTACTTTTTCTAGTCTCATCTACACTGACATTTTGCCTGCTCCTGAATGGATCAGCAACATTCCACTAACAATAACCATTTTCAGTGTGGAACAGTGATCTACATCTTAAAAGAAGTCTTCACACCTCTTGATTTCTACTGTTCAGAAAGAAAGTGAAGTATGTAGCATATTTCTACTACATACAAGCAGGCAAACATCTGATGGAAATACATCTTTAGCACCTTGTGTCTGCATGATTTAGGATGTCACAGATCTCAGCTGTTTGCTGTCTTTCTGACTCCCCTGGCTGTGTTGAAATCACCACAGTGACAGCCAAGATGAAGTAGCTGACTATGTGAGCATTCCTTGTCCTTTCCAATACACAGCAAAGCTACTTAGCTTAAATCACCACTGACGGGAACTAACTTCTTGAACAGGTTTGAACTTGATCCTTGTTGAGCACATCTGCCTGTGCCCCAGATTGCCTAGTTCAGCTCCACGCCAGCACATGTACCCTATTATCAGCAGCAGCAGCTCTGCATCAGTCAGCAGCTGGCAGACGGGCCCTTGGGGACTTTTCTAGCTGAGGCTAGTGCAGCCCTATGGCTGCCTCAATATATTCTCCGTGCACAAAAGGGGACATATCTCTGTGCAAATGTTGTTATTGCACAATGGGTGTCATTGATAGCAGGAAAGAGACAATGCTTGGGAGCTGGACATGTTGTTCAAACATAGTTCCAGTCTTTTTATATACTCTGATTAAGGCCCTTTATTTAGAACTGCCATCATGCTGTTGCTGGCTGCTTTGGGTGCACAGAGAATATGTGAAATCCCTTTTCACCCTCTTTTAGAGAATCAGCTGAACTGCATTTCAGTGCCTGTAATTCTACAGTTTTTGACTTTCTCTTAATGTAGATTCTGACTTATCTATGTAAGATACACAAACAGGTACATTCCTAGTACCCATCTTTTCAAGCAGTACAAGTATTTTCGCTATTAGCCAATTCCTTTTCTCCACTGTGTTTCCAGGTCATAACCCCACTGTTGTCAGCATTACTTAGCCCTTGACACCCTAGCAGTATTTCTTCAGTAGTGGCAGACAGGCCTCTTAGGCAACCAGGAAATCTAAAACAAAGGGAAACTGTTACCAGGAGAATATGGGACAGACAGAGGAGCAAGTGGAACTAACAGAATAAAGGCCCCAAGGAAAGAAATTAGGTTGAGGCTGGGAATAAGGGCAGCAACATTTCAGAGGATTTGCTCCAAGGGCAGGCAGCAACAGCAACTGCTAATTCTGCCAGGGACAGTGTCAGTCAAATCAGCCAGGAATTCACCTGTTTTCAAAGTACAGCACCAGCACAGGGTAAAGTTATTAGCATCCCGTGTTCCAAACGATACAAAACTAAGCACAGAGACAGAACATATGACTAACTGAAGGGATTAATTTTCTAAACCTAGATGTCTCTTTTCGATTCCTAAGTCTCTCCTAGGGGACTTGTGAAACATCTACTGTCCCTGTGCCAATGTCTCAGATAGATGATTACGTTTAGCCTACTGAATACTAACCACCGTGTCCTTTTCAGGCCTGAGAAAATGAATGGAGACCAGCTTCAAGCAACTTGAGATAGAACAGCTCTGATGGCCCTGGTGGTACCTGCAGTTCCCTGATGAGCTAACCCAGGGTAGTAAGCATGGCTCAAACACTAGGCCACCTCTAAAAGCTTAGAGAAACATCCGCTCCCTGTCACATGTGCTGAATGCAAACTGTGTAGCTGAGCACTGTCATTTCCCACAGCACAGCTGTAAAACTCAGAAGAAACAGCATAATCAAACTCCAGGCATCCCCCATCACTGCATCCACGAGAAGTGGTGCCTTGCCACAACATAGCCTTTTCCCCCTGCCCATCCCACCTGCCTTTACCTGCTCTCTGTCAGGCACTGCCATTCCTTTCCTAAAGCTCTCACCTGGCTGCAACAGGAATGCCTAAGGAGATGAGATAGAAGCACCTACAACAAAAAAATAAATGAATAAAGCACTAAAAAGACCAAGCTGGAGAACAAGGAGGACATGAGCTGTTCAGAGGCTCGAAGGCCAGCCCATAGAGTCACTCAGTCTAGACTCCAGATGTGAACGCAGAGCCTCAGTGAGTGCAATACAGGACTGCGTAAATATCTCAGCCAGATGTCTCAGGGCCCAAGCTACAAATCCTCACAAATGGTGACAGAGTTGGCTGTTGCTGTTTGTACAGCTCTGCTTCCAAGAGAATCAGTGGTCATTCAGTCAGCAGCAGTTCATTTTTGCTGCCAGATGGGAGGGAAAACCAGGCTCAGAGTTGCAGTTAGTCTCATAGCAAACTCAGCAGTCAGTGGATGGGTCATGGAGCCCTCTGTGGGTACTGAGGTTGGCTCAAAATAGCAATCTGGGGAAAGAGCTGAAAAGATGATAGTAAGCATAAAAGCACATGCTACTATACTCCCAAATAGTCTAAAGTAACAGGCTGCCATGTCAGGCATTTGAATTAAAATTTAGGTCTTCCATACCCCTCCCATTTGGTCAAGTGAGCTTGCAGATGCTTAACATTGTGTGATGGAATTACCTTACATTTCAGTTGCTGGAGACATAGATACACTGGCTCTAAGGAGCTTGATGCTTGTATCTGCACTTTCAAACTAAGCATTCCTCTGCCCCACATTCACGTTCCCAGAAATTGTCTCTTAGGTGGGTGCCTCACATAAAGTACCTGGAGGAAATCTCACCACCTTCCTATCTATTTGCAGTTGGATCTGTCCCTGGGGAGGCTGGAGATTAATTTTAGTTCCCTCTTCTGTCTAACTTAGACCAGAGAATTGAGCCTGTCTCTCCCAGGAAATTCTACCACTAGTCTATACTGTATTTCAAACCAAAGCTTTCCCAGTCTCTTAGATTTCTCTCACACTCCATAAAAAAATTAAGTATTTATTGCAGCAGGGTATAGGACCTGGGGATCTGCAGCAAAAGTCCTTTTATAATCTACCCTGCCACTGACCCAATTTAGGATATATCAATTTATGACCTAGATTCTCTTCAGCAAGTCACCAAAATTGGAACTGGCTGAATAATTTATGAGAAGATTTGTAAGCAAAAGTCCTGAGTTGGGACACTGATTCACGGGGATAATATTATTTATGATTTCTTGTTCAGGCATGAACATGTTTTAGGATGGCAAATAATTATCGCAAGATTTGCAAAAGGATGGTTTTCGTTCTCCTTTTTTAGAGTACCAATAGAAAAGTGAATCATTCTGTAAAAAAGATGAACTTTTGAATCCACTCAGAAAAACTTGTCAAAGAGACATGTGCCAGTCAAACAAATCAAACAGCCCAGAAAAACTTGACAAAAAGACATGTGCTACCATATCAGTGTCCTGTTTCTCTAGGTCCAGTTACAGCCTGAAGTTGCACCTCCTGGAGAAATATTTTAAAAGCCATTGTCCCTGTCTTCACACCTAGGCTCAGAGAGATAAATTGTAGCAAAAAAAGTTTAGGATGAATTGCAGTACTTCAGACTCACCGCCGGCTGAGAACTCACATATAAGCAGTAGCTGATGCAGGGTGAACTCTTTTATCTTCCATGGCAAATGCTTGGGACTGTGAGCCCCGACTCACAGATACTTCTTTCTCATTCCCAAGGTCCTAATTGAGGTCATGCCAAAAGATGTTCTGAACAACACCAGGTACCCATAGTGGTACATTTCCCATAAAGGTTGCAAGGGTTTACTCTGTTGTATACCTCTGTCACTTCTGACCCTCAAACCATTGCTAGGATCCACTTAGTTCTAATAAAAATGTTTCCTGAGCTGCCACATTCAGCCCTGGGTCTAAATCAGATTTATCTTCAGTGGCAGGTTATGCTTTTGAGGTTTAATTAATTTCCCTCCCTATCCTGAACAACTTAACCCCAAAAAACATAGTATAGAGAGACCTGTGTTGAACATGGGAATCCTTTTCCTTGTTATTCTGCACTTGCTAAAGAGAAAAGGCATTGTGTGTAATAACCTTAAATAACAGCTAACTCCACGATCTAAAACAAGTACACCGAACAATTTATTCAAGCACATCATGCTGTTCTTCCACCTCCTTGGTAATGAATGCACAACATCACCATGGCTGAAAGTTAAAGGGGATATTTCTTCTGGCAGTGCCCTCTGGGTCCGTTGGGCTGGCTTACCCAGCAATTGTGTTGGCAGTTTGGAGTTTTTCCCAGGATCTTCTATGGCCAGGGATGCTACAGGCCACTTTATTAAATGTCAATGCCCATTGCAGATTCATTTTTTTGGGGGGCATTAATGTTAGAATGTTTTCCTTCTGCTTCACATCAAAAACTCATCTATTTAAAAGTCTTTTCAGAGAGGGTCCTTTCTTTTGGAATGAAAGTCATACTTGGAATTCTACTGTGCAGCACTGACTCTTCCATATAGGGAAATAGAAAATTTTCCCCATTTGCCCTTGAAAGTTCAGTTGCAGATTTCCCTCTTCCAGCACAGGCTCAGAACACACCTCTGACTCATAAATGCCAGTTCCAATGTATAAACAGCAAGTAGACAAAAACATGAGATAAGTGAAACCCTTCCCCTCGCAGTGCAGAGGGAGGTGGAACTCATGTAGACCAGTAAAAGAGTAGGTGTTGAAATACAGAGTTGGAGGAGGATGCAGAAATTCCATAATCCTTATCTCTGTCCCTGAAAAAATCAGTCTCTCCAACCACAGATGACAGCAAATTCCTATCTGTGGAAAATCAGATTTATTTTGCCATTCATGCAAGTGCAGTTGCCATCTGAGAGCCTCAAAGCTGCATTCCTCAATGCCTGTGGCCACATCAAATTTTTGGGAAGCCATTAAGAACCATTATCAGGAAAATGGTGCTTCATTTACTCTTTGACTCTCAAAGAATGTTTTGTCTTCCTCTCTGTTTTGTGAAGTGCTGTCAACACTTACAGTGAAGTTTATTGTAAATACACAATAATAACAACTGTGCACATTCATCTCAGATTCAATTCCTATGTAAATTTATGTTAATGTGTATGCAAATTAGGTATGCCCCCCTTGGTCCTGGAAAGTTGTCAGAATGACACATGGGTTCTGAAGAGGTTGTGTACCACTGATCTGCAGTTTTTGTATAGTATTCAATAACCAGCAAGCCAGCAACAAGAGACTGTGGATATTTGTCTTCAATTTTGCTGGATAAATTAATGGAGTCTTCTAGAGTCTGACTAGCCTAACAAGGACTTTTCTAGAGTCTAGCCAGAATTAAAAAAAAAGTCTCTAAAACCCACCTCTAAAACCATGACCTTCTATTTTTATTTCCATTTCTCAAAAAAACAAATACATGTTGGATCTTTTGAAAAATTGGGTAGTACAAGGGAGCCTAGTAAGTTTCAAGATCTGAGATGCCATTTATGAGACAGAAAAGCATTTTTTTCTCCCTAATATTTAGTAACTACTAAACCAATGCCTGGAGTTTATGGGTTCTCCTCACTTTTTGTTGACTAAATCAGTACACATTTTAAGGGAGCTTCAATAGGTAATTTATTTTATTCTTTCCTTCTCAACCTCCCTTTTCTCTGTTTTAACGTGAAAAAACACTGTTTTTCCACCTGTTTGTGCAGCAATTTTGAGCACTGTTTTGTTTCGTGCACCTGTTTTGAGCGCTCAGGTCAGACCAATGGGGAGGCAGTCCTGCAGTTGGCTGTTCTCTGCTTTCCTGACACGGGTGTTTGCTATGACACTCTCTAGTCCTTTGCAGTAAATAGAAAATAATCTTAAGCTCATCTCATGACTGTGTCCCTACAAGGCTCCTAAGCACTTGTTAAATAATCACAACAGGACTTAAACTGGAACTACAAGAGATACTTGTGCTCTTTGCACAGGGATGAATTTCTGGTAATCCAAAAGGGGTTGGGGAAATTGCTGTCAGAAACAGCAGGCGCCACAATTTTTGGCTAGGAAGACATACCAGACAACAAAAGTCCAATTGCCAGAAAGTATTTATACTCCTGCAGTTCACAGCTGAGGACTTGGTCCTGACCTTTGCTAGACAGAACAAATTTGTTCTTCAGTTGGAAACCCGTTTGTGCTCGGAGGGTGAGATTGTGCCCAGAGCTGATAAAGGTGGGAGCTGAGTCATCAGCTCAGAATGAGGCAGCAGTCTCCTGACCAAAATCACTTCCAATCCTAATAATACTTCATGGACTGAGGTGGCCAGTGATTTTTTTGGGGAAAAAACCGAACAAACCAAGAAATAACAAAACAAGAAATTAGAACAGAACTGTACCTCATAGAGTGATGAGAAATTTCATTCACCATTCATTTCTGGACTTTCAGCTGATTTAAAGACTGATGCTGAGGAAATCTCTTTCTCCTTCAAGTTCTTCTCACTTGTATCTGGTTCGGAGTGTTATTTCACTCTACTTTTTACATCTCATTTTATTGAAGGCAATAGCCCCAAGAGCAAAACAAGCAAAATAAAAACAATTAGAGCCTGGAAGGATCTGTATTTTTTCTTTGAAACATAGAGTCCCATGTCAGACAGCTTTCCATGTACTTTGTTCAGCGTAGGTTACATTATGGCATCCCTTCAGGCCCATTCAAACTAGGTTGCAAAGGTATTGTGGCTGGGATCCAACACTACTTTCCCTGCCCATGATAGCTGTTGGTGCTGATTTCATCTTAATCATTCTCTCTCTTTCCACCTCTCATGCAGCTGCCTTCCTGTCTTGATAGGACCAAAGTGCAGCTCATGGAATCTATATGATAATCACAAAAATAGCTATATCTGTTGAAAAATGGATTTAATTCCCCCTCTAAACCTTTGTGTATTGCCAACTGGGGGTGTGAAACCAGCTGGCAAAAGATGCGTTCATTGCGATTTCATTACTTTTACATACTGCAGCTTCCTGACTTTAAATGGTTCCTCCCCTCTCTAATGAGAGCACCAAGGCCATGATTAACAGCCTTCACTTTAAATAAAGTTTTGGAGTTTCTTTTCATGGTAACTTCTCCGAGGATGTCTGACAGCCTGCTCAATCCAGGGCAGCTGAATGCCTCTCCTTTCACAGCATGAGCATTTTTCAGAGGCACTAGGAGTCAGGCTTGGTGAGGATTTGCATCCCTGAGTAATCGGCAAGTAACTTGCACAACAGCGTGGGAAGCAAGCTTAAAAGTAGTGCTGGTAAAACTGTGAAAAACTAATTTCATCAATGTTTTCAAAATGTAAAGGCTTGGAATAGACGATGTTTTACTTTTTTTAACTCTTTTATCCCTATTCTTATAAAATACATTTTTATGTACTAAAAAGCTTGTCTTCAGGACATTGTTTGCAATTTTATTTTCGTCTGAACAGGATTTTAGAGACATGACTAGGTGGTGAGAGAGAAAAGCCTGGTATGTTTTTTCACAGTTGATCACAGAGAAGGGAAAAGCTTTCTTGGGAAAGATTCCTTCAAGACAGGTAGAACCATGCAGATCAGAGCCTTGAATCTGGACTGAGGGCATGACTGAGCCCTCTTGGATTTTTGTTTAACATTTAAATGAAGTTTTGTTTTGGCTGTGCTTGACAGTCAGAAAGTTACACTTACTTTCAGCCAAAGCATGAAAGGAAATACTAGGGTCTTGGGGGATGAAGGGAAAATGGAGAGAGGGGTAAATCAACTCCAAGTAAAAAGATCCCATGAAGTTGGTGGCATAACCAGACAAGAAAAAGAAGAAAAAGAGAATGAAAAATTTCAGTCACAGAAGTCAAAAGCTGCAGCTCTGTTACAGAGAAGGAATACATTGCATCTCATTTCTGCTGTTGCTACTGATACCATCTACAGAAAATCTATCACCAGTTGAAAGAAGGTTACATTCCTTGTCAATGCATTCCACCACCTTGGAGTCTCAACTTTCCAGAGTTCATTAGATGCACAGTCATGGAACTTTCTTTGAAACAGAAAGACAATACAAGCTCCTATATTTTGGCCTCATAGAACCATTAATAACTCAATTTCTTTACATATTAATTTCCCTCAATTTTTTGCTTCAGCTATCACCAACACAATAAATTTACCTTAAAGCAAATTGTGGCATATTTTTCTCTGTATATTCCCCCATCCATGTATATATATGACCCCCACACAAATACAGATATACGTAAACATAAAACCTGGCAGTGAATAGCAGAATTTACCGAAAGGCAAGAAAAAACCAAGCATATTCAGAAACAGGAGAAAATTAACACTGAATGATAAATAATACTGCTTAGGTATTAGACATATTTTACTTTTTTTCCTGTCATTTTTCTGTTTCTATGATTATGACATTTTATTCTTGCATACCTATCTTTCAGGAAGAAAGCCCCTCTGGAAGATCCCGTTGAACTGGGACACTCACAGAGAAAGATGTGACTAGGGAAAGGACAAAACTGGAGTTAAGAGACTGAAAAGAGCATGCTAAGAATACAGCACAGTCAGTGGATAGTGGTAACAGCTATGGAGTCTTTGCCTTTGAGTGGGAGCTGAAAAGCACAAATAGATTCAAGTTAGCAGTGCCAGACTGGCAGCTCAGTGAAGTCATTGTACATGTCTCCACCAAGTGCAAAGAGCTTTGGTCCAACATCACGACTTGTTCCTGTGTTATACTTTCTTCCCATGCAATACCTGCCTCCATAAGTATTTGTTTCTGCAAATGCAAACTTCACTCAAGGGAGACAGAGGACTGGGAGAGCAGAGCATGCTTGAAATGTGATTTAACAGGAGTCTACCAGACTTGGTGTCAGCTCTTCTGTCCTTAAGACTTAGAAAAACTAGGTTTCTGAACCTCTTAGAAAACTGGTCTGTCTTTATTAGAATTTAGAAATATATACAAGAGTTGTAACAATACAATCTAATTTTCACCCAGGGAGTTCCAAGCACAATGAATGAAAAATGAAGGAAGTCACCTGCAAGTAATTGCTGTACCTCATAAGCAGAGCACAGAATTGTTAGTCTCATTAAAGATGATAAAAGCAGGACTCTTCATCTTAAGAACCTGTGAAATCACTGCTTGAGAAATATCATTTAGTTCTTATCCTCAGCCAGAAATTATGGGAAGCAAAGCTGCTCTGCTCTACCTCTTAACTGAATTCAGAGCTTTCAGCCATTAATGCAACGCACGACCAGAATCAGCAGTGCACCAATGGACTTTGCTGCTGCCAGGAATGGCATGAAGTCCATATCTGGATCAACAGTGTTGCAGGACACTGTTGGTGAGAATACTATAATCTCAAGTTCCAGATCCAAGGCTGTACATACTTAGCACTTCATGATGTACAAAAGACAACTGTTATATAAATCAGTAAATATGTACATATCCCAACCCAGACAACAAGGAAGACATGCTAGTCCCACATGTAATTCAGATTTAAACACTACCCGATGTGGCAGGCATCCCAGTGTCCTAACTCACAAAATGAGCATTTTCAGATCTTTCACCAGAAAACAAAAAGGAAAAAAAACAAAAATAAATTCTACCTCAACATCATGAAAGGAGGCAGTCACCTCTCCAGGGTTTCTTCCTCAGTTAGGCAGGACTCCTTGCCTTGGTTGGATAACAAATGCACATTCATAAGTCCATGTGTGCTCAGACATTTGTAACACAACACCACTTATGCTACAGCCAAAATACATTCTTCCTGACTAGTAAGGGGACAGCTCAAGCTGGTGTAATTAATCTTTTGTCCATCAGTAGACAATTCTAATATAACAATGGAAGCAACATATAACTGGTGGGAAAGGAGAGAAGTAAGTTTATATTCACCACTTCTCTAACACTTCAGAGAATCTGAATAAAACAGTCTTTTATTCACGTGTTGGTGCAACTTGTCTCCACAAAAAATCAGAGTCCCTTGCATTGAAAATAGACTTGTTTTGATTGCCCTGTCGTAAGTAGAACACCATAAAAGTGATACAACATTGGATCCTCCTCAGAAACATCATTTTGTGCCAGAGGATCTCTAAGCCTAAACATTTCCTTTCAGACACTTTATTCCCAGAAGATCCTGGCTTTCTGCAAGAGCCCTTTGTAGTCCAGCTGGATGTCATTACATAATTAAGCCTGTGAGTCAGGAGGTAGTCTTGAGCGTGGCAATTTTACAATGTAAGATCAAAATGTTATTTTTTCTTTCAAAAGACCTGGTGTCATTTGTTGTAGTGCCTTTATGCAAGGGATCAAATATAGTATTGATTATTCATTATTACCTTTAAAGAGGTCAGGAAGCTTCTGGAATTCAGAAGATTTCTGGGGATCTGAAGTGATATCAGGCCTCAGGGCTTGATGACTCTTCTTGACCTGAAGCTTTGAAATATCACCTGCTGTCTGGATTGTTCCTACTCACTGGGATTTCAAAGTCTCTCTCTCTCCCTTTCCCCCCCCAGTGTCTCACAGACATTGCTAGATCAAGAGAAGCAAAGAATGCAAAAGAAAGTGAAAGTGAGAAGATCAGGAGTTGGAAGCCCAGCTGGCATACATCTGCTTTGCTAAGCTTGAATTGAAAATGAGTATCATTATTCTTGTTCTGCTGCATCCTACTGTGTTTGCTATTGCATCACACAGAAGAGGCAATGGCCATATCCTGTGGCGAGCTCCATTGCCTTCAACATGGGTTAACCAACTGTCTAATATTCCAACACAGGGAGTTTTTAAACCTTTCTCTGCCAATCTGATAATTCAAGTGGAGGAATGTTTAGAGGAGACTGGAAGTGTTGTCATGTGGAGACCCTGACAAAATTTAAAACACTATCTTCATTAGTGAAGAAAAAAAAATCAACGTCATTAATCTAAACACTATATTAAAAGTTTCCATTTTCAACAACAGTGCCTTTATGTTGTAGAATAAACCTCCAAGACTGCTTTTTGGCAGATGGTTAAATATTTAAGTAGTTGGCCACAGATTTTAAAAAATTTCGATAATTAAAATACTTGAAGCAGTTAATATTTATTAGTCATGAAGAGTTTGACAGATTAGATGTTTTCAACCCACACATTCTCTGGCAGAAAAAAAAGAATGCCCCCTTATCTTTCATTCTATGGGTAACAAACTTTGATATGAAGCAGAAGTCATGGACTTCCCAGTTTACTCAGTATGAGATAGTGAGAGTAGTTGCTGCTATCACTTAATTCAAGAAAAGACCAGAAAAAAAAAAAAATGAGAAGAGCAAGATCTCTATGGAAATGCACAGAGTTCACTCTGGAAAGTGCCCAGAAGACTGAATCTTCTGCACCACTTCAGCTTTCACTATAAATTACAGTGTCCCTAGCTAGGTTGCAGGGCTACTCCAGTCACTGGGGATCAAGAGACAACCCATTTCCTATTAACCTTTTCCTTCTGTTGGCCTTCCTTGCAGGAGAGGAGATGCATGCAACAAAGGCAGACCAGTTCTGGGGCACACCAGAACTGCATCAAAGAAGACACCAAGACACAATGGAGTCTTGGCCTCCTGTATTTAAAATGCGAGGTGGGAGGCCAAGAACTGACAGATTACTGAGGCTGCTCTAGGGGCCAGTTTCACCAAACATGTCCTTTTTTATCTGTCCAGAAATTTGGCTGAAAATAAGGATTGCTGGCTGTCCCAGAAACTGTCAATACCTGTGAATGTTCAAGCAGTATCTGGGCATAGACAAAGCCTGCTTTTGCATGGCATGTATGTGTTACTAATGTATAATACAGTAGCCACATGAAACTCCTAGTCAGCAATTCATGCAAAACATGAAAGTACCACCAGTGTTAGACTATGTAGCTGGCTGGCTGGAAAGACACCCACCTCCATTATATCTTACCTCTCCTTTTTTAATAGCACCACTGGATGGTCACTATGTGCCAATGTATGAAGTCCCTTGGGCTCCTTTACACTCACAGGCAATAAGGCACCTCAGTAGTGACATTTGCATGTGTCCACAGGCAGTGTTAAAAGGAGTGAATGCTTAGGATTAACTGTGGCAGGCAGGGGGATGAGTGGAAAGGGTTTTCATTGCTGTCTACACAGCAAGGTCAAGGGCAGACAGGAGTAGACTACAGACCTGCTCTTACCTGACACAAACCAGTAGGGCAGGACTGACTGCCCTGGCAGGCTGAGCACAGGCCTGATCTGGAGTCACCCCAGCACTGCCCTCAAGGAAACCAAGAGTCAGATTGGAAAGTAACCTTGGATACCACCCTGTGCTGGTGCTAGTTTGCTCTCTTTAGGGGATGGTAGCTGGAGCAGAGCGATCTCTCAGCTACACCCTCGCTTCCTGTGATCAGCAGAGATGAGCTGCTGAAATCAGGAGACTTTTCTTTATCCTACAAAAATCTTTAAGGGCTGTCCCTGTCAGAGACAAAGTGACAGGGTATTTTTTTCAACTTTTTTATTTTCATTAAAATGATTTTAGAGGTATTTTTCCGGTGTCATCTTGTCTGATAATAGGAATTCATGCTTTAATTATCTCACTGGCATAGTGAGACTGGAGGAAAACTGGTAGGAGTATGAGCTACAACGAAAGAAAAATGTGGTTTAAATGAGCAAACACTCAGAAGTTTCCAGCTTTCATAGGTTTTCTTTGATTGCTGAAAAAGCATGTTGGAGAAAATCTGTTAAAATTTCAGTATCCTTCCTCTTCAAGGGGAATCCACAATTCTTAACCCTTAAGAGCACCGTCAAGACTCATTGCAAACCAGAAGACAAGAATAGAATCCAGCAATAAAAAAGTAGTCACCAACCTTTTAAAAAACAAATATCCCAGGATCCCATTATTCACCATAAAGAAAAAAAAAAACAACTACGGAAATGAACCCACATTGTTTCCTCTTCAAGTACCCAGAAGAAAAATCTGCACCTTAAAAAGGTTTGACCTCAATATAGGCCATAATGTAGAAATGTGAGGATCTTGGAAACTTGTGCTTTTCCTGGATTGAGGCCCAGATTTTGTAATATATCTTGCCTGTTACTGTTTTTCTTGCTTCTTCCAAAGTAGAAAAGGTTCTTTTGAAGAAATGTGTTTTCTAGACACTTTGATACACCAGAATTGGGGTCTGTTTAAATACTTCAAATTTGACATATATACACAGGTAGTTATAACATTTTGTGAATGTGAGCCAACATTGCCTTCTCTGAATCCAGTCCTTCCTATCAATATGTTGTAAGACACTAGACAGAGCAGTGTCTACCCCAACATGCAGAGTATGCACTAGGCCAGACAAATAACAGTAACATGCTCAATATCCTGTGCCTTTACCTTCTTCAGCACAGTTTTAATGAACAGCACCTGAAAGAATTTATGCCCATGTTGAAATTGGAGTTCCAGGACACTGTGGTGGCACATCACATCTACTTGGAAAAGGAATCTTTCCATTCCCTCAGCCTTACTTCACACAAGGAAATCTATCAATAGTTTGGCCCAGTGACTATCAGTGGTATGAATATTCCCCCAGAGACCATTTCCTACCCTGACCACAATGTGCTTTTGCACATTGACCTGCTATTCAGTTCCCAGTTCTTTCCAGCCTGAGTTGAAACTGTGGCAACAAGACATTAACCCTACCCTGAGATGCTCGTGGCCTGTCACATGCATCCCTCTTTTTTGCTATCTAGAGAGTATGCATACAAATGCTTTCCTGTGTGTTATCTCATACAGTTGACTGAGGGCACCAGAGCAACTGAGAGACAAAGTCTGATCAATATTTTTCCTTCATATCTACCTCAAAATCCAGCTAGAAGGGGGCCAGCCATACAATAATTCATGATTACTAGCCCCCCTAAAATTAATTCCTGCCATATCTTATCAAACAATCGGCCATGAGAGAAAGTTTTCCCTACTGGAACATGCATAAGTCACTCCAACTTCTGTGGCTGTGAACTGAAAGCAATTCTTTCTCCACCTTCCAGTGTTTGCTCAGGTGCAGTTTGGTTTCCACATGGACTGATTGAGGAGAACCTGCCTCAACCAGCGAGCTCACAGGAGCCACCAACCAATTCTCACTGACTGCAAACAAAGTCCTCATCCCAAAAGAGTCTGTTACATGGAAGTGCACAACATAAAACCATCTTTGTATTTGTGACTTACTGTAAGTCCTTAGGAGGTTTGCCTTTAAGGATGACTACATTTTTAATCAATCAGCAAGGCATGCAGTATGTAAAGTTCATGCTAGCTTGAGCGGCAGTGCACTGTGTTTTTCCCCTGGTGAGCAACCCCCTCTCAGCCCCTGAGCTTTAGCTGGTGAGGTTATGCAGCCTTGCCCATTAGAACTGCTCTCAGCCACATGCCTGACTGCACTCTCAAGTCTCAGGGCCAAGAGTAAACTTTGAAGGAACCCTGCCAATTAAATGTAAGCAGAAAACAAAGTCTTTATTTTTCAGCGAAGCTAATGTGGTCAGAAATGTTCTCATGCTGCTGCTACTGATAATTATTATTTTGCATTCAGTAGCAATGGCTTTTAACTCAATTTGAATATTAAATTCTGTCATGGAAATGAAGGTATGAAGGTAAAATTAAGTTGATCAGATTGTCATTGGTAAATAGACTAAATACATTTTACTACTGATGAAAAGTAAGCCCTTCTGTGACAAGTGTTTTACAGTCTTGTTTTAGGGATCTCACAGAAAAAAAAAACCAAAACCCAAACTTAGATGGCATGCATTATCTACAACAGGCAAAGACAAAACATTGCAGAAAGGTTAGCCCTGATGAATTCCAGCAAACCCTTTATATAATTTCATAGTCCAAATAGACTACAGCAGGTTGCAGAAAACATACTTGAGGAATGACATACAGAATTTAATAGAATATCTTTGGATTAGTTCTTGTACTTTCTCCATTTAAATAAAATTGTTTCAGTCCTCGGTTCAGATACAAAAATGTTCCAATTTCAGTGTTAAACTGTTCTGCCTAATATGAATCTAACAGCACAGACAGACTCCAACTTAAAAATGACAACATTTTCAATCCCTTTATCTTCTTTTTATTTTCAACATTAGAAGCAAGTGGTGTACATACAACTAGAAAACTCCTTTCCAGTGCTTGAAGGGCCTTGATTGTAATCTTTCTACCTTATGAGACAGCTAAAAGTTATGGCAGGGGAGATGGTCATCTGATTGTCAGAGCTTGCCCAGAGCTTCTAGTGCAGTCTGGGCACCAGGAAAAGCAAGAAGGATATAAAAAAATTCAGAATGTCCTAGAAAGATGCTTGGTTGCCTGCTGCACTGCATCAATGGATTTCTTGGAAAGAGAACTTGTGGGAATATATTGGATTCATTTCTCTTGGGTAATCCTCCTAACACCCTCATGAAGGTCTCAGGTAGGAGACAAACAAAAGGGGGAACAATGAACTCTGCTTTAAAAAGCCCTTCAAAAAAGATCAGATGAACTTCAGCTTAAAAGAGAAGTAAGAATATGACCATTCCAAAGGGATGCTTGTAATTTCTACCATGATTTCCATAATTCAATACCTTACAATTATGCATTTCAAAGTCATCTGAAAGTACCAATAAAGACAGATTGATTACTTTATTTGTATACATTACTATGAGACATTATCATTCAATGCTGCCAAAGCCAGTTACATGCCAGCCCTTGATCTAAAATTAGAGTAAGGACAAGAAAGTGTTCTTGCCTTTACAATGATCATCTAAACCCAAATGAGCCAACAGAAGCTGAGACCATAAAGCAGTGGATGCCAATGGGTGTTTGCTGATGAAAAACCACAGGACCTCCAAACAGGCCCCTTGGAGATTTCTTGAGAACATATACAAATTTCAGCACCCAGTCAGCAAAGTGCTCAAAATATTCACTAGGGATAGGGCTTGAAATTTACCCAGAGAAGGTACCTAGGCAGGGAAGACAGACTGTGCAGCAGCATGGAAGACTCAGAGTGGTCTTGGTTTCCTGAAAAGCATCATTGTACATAACAGAAATGGAAGGTATTCTGCATTAATTTCTGCTCCCTGCAGTTGCTCCTCTGAGAACAACAGAGATCTCACAGTCTCCATCCCTGCAGCCTGGGCAGTGCCATTTCACAGATTCTGAGTAAAGGGTCAAGGAAATATCTTTTGGTTCCTACTTCCAAAAGCAGGCTTGGTGCTTCTTCTCACCCACCTGACTGCTCTTGAATCCAAGCACCGGGTTAAAGTAGGGAATCTGTTTCTTGCTCTCTGGAAGACGATGCCTTCCATATACCCCTGACCCACCGTAGATATAAGGTACTGAGCACTCAACCTGCACCACGGCTGCTCCATCCAGGACCACCTGTAAGGACGTTTACTCAAAGGATTGTCCTCATCTAACTCCACGAGTGCTCATCCTGCTTTCACCTTAAGACACAAGATGGGTTTGTACGTGTGTACCTCAAGTTATTTCTGTGCACACTTCATGTGTGCGTTGGCCCAGGTCCATGAGTGTGTGTGCATGCAGATGGATAAACAGATAATCTGGAATTGTTTCAAAGCAAGGGAAACATTTCTCTTTCTTTCTTTCTTACTTTCTAGTTGTTTTGCAACAGCTTAGCCTTGGGATCTTCCAGGGAGTTGTGTATATATATGAGCAACACGTTTGCCTGTTTTCACAGCTCCTGCCTTATGTCAATTTAAGCATCTTTCCTACACCTGGAGGAGTTCAACAAACATCAGCTCACAGGTGTCACCCTCCATTGGCTGAAGGCTGGCTCCAGAGAGTCTAGCCAATATCTGCTTTGGCTATTAACAGCCTTGGAGAGGCCAAGCTCAGTGTGTGTGGGGAAGCAGGGGGAGGAAAATGTGGAAGGAAAAGGAAGGGGGGGTTACATGTATGTGCATGTGCATTTGCTGCTGCTTTAACTTTCCATCCATTTAAGAGTTTAAATACTACTCAAGCACTTAAAAAAACATTAGGACACATTCCAGCTTTCTCTGCCAGTCAGAGGGAAAAAATGTTTGAAACCCTGCATCTCAGCACCCCAAGGGCTTTATGATTTGTTAGGTTTAGTAGTTCAGAGGATTAAAAAGACAGAAATATTAGTAGAAAAAGAAGAGGAAAAAGTCAATGTATTCACTGAAGCAAATCTAATGGGTTGCTGGGCCAGAGAAGAAAAGGTTCTACTACCTGACTGAATCTTATTTATATTTCTTGCTCCACAATAAAAAATAATTTTCTAGACATCCCCCCCTTTTTTTTTGCTATGCTAGTCACATTTCCTAAATCCTTTATCAACGACTGCTCTGCATATGAATGGGCTGTAATTGAACTGTCACATTCATGAAGGTCAGTAACCTTTCATTAGGAAGAATGTGTCTTTCTTGATAAATTGCAAAGTCCCTGAGGATTTGAAAGCATTTTTTTATTTCATTCTTTCAAATATACCTTTAAAATCTAACACAGATCTTTCTCTCTTTTCATAGTACTCTGGCAAACCCCTCGTCTTTCTCTTTGTCATAGGCAGTTCCATGCAAAATATTCAATCACAAGCTTTCACTGTGACCTTCTTAAAAACAAAATGGGAAGCATAAGCCCCCCACCCTCAACCCTTCACTTTGAATTGCAGATAGCTAATACTTCTGCTTAAAAATCCCCAAAAGTCAAAAGCTTGAGATTAGAAGCTTTGCTGTGTCCTTGCTTCTTCAGATTGATTTGAGTTTCTACCCTAATGCAAACTAAGTCACACTCTGTTGGTGCCAGTATATCAGTCCATCTTCTTGGTGTATTCATTCATGTGCAGAGATGGACAGACAAATACACCAAGTAGTGACAGCCTGTATGAGAAAAACAAATTGGGGAAGAGAATGGTGCTTAAAAAACCATATTTAGTACTGCAGTTTTCAATCCATGCCGCAGGTTAGCTGCATGAAACTCATTCTTCCCTATCTAAGGAAAATAAGCTTTTCAGAGGGCTGGTTTTGCACCTTGATCTGCACCCTGACACAGCAGGGTCCTTAAAAGAAACTGACTGGCTGCCAAGTTCAGAACTGCTGCCAGAAGTTCAATTCCTCCTCCAGATTCCAATCAGAAAGCGTGCAGCAGGATGCATGGAAATGTGTCGAGCTTCCCACCCTTACCAGTGCAAAGGTGCCTTCAGAAGTGTTAAAATGCTACCGAGGCTGCTGGGGCAGAAGCCATCTGTTCCTGTGCCATGTTCTAGCTAGCTAAGCCTAGTGCCCATCTTCAGCCAGTTGGCTGGCTGGGGATTGACTGTCAAGGGGTCAGAAAAAAGGCAACTTGGTGAAAAATCAGCCATGATCAAGACAGAAACATCACAACATGAAGAAGGTGAGACTTGATAAATGGAAGCAAGCATCTGGCCTTCTGTGTTAGCTATTCAAATGCTTCAAGAAGTAACATGAATTACAGGCTCTTGAGAGATGGCAGAAGACTGTCCTTTTATTGTCAGCACCCATAAAATTGTGGTGATTAAAGTTCACCCCATAAGATGGAACATAGAGGAAGGAGGAACAAGGCATAATTGCTATGCAGTTAAAATACTTTGATGGTACAGGCCACACTGGAAGCTTTTTAGCTGGAAGGAAAAAAGAAGCAAACATTTCTTTTGATTTTTTTTTCAGGAATGATTGAAGAATTAATACTTTAATTAGGTTTAACTCACTTTTCTCAAGACTTCTCTCAACTAGTGTTTGGTTCATATGCCCAGCTTTGAATGGGAATCATTTACTGCAGTACCACAGAATGGATCTTCTTACACCAGTAACAGAAGTCATAGAAAAAAGACTCTCACAAAGCAAAAAAATGCAGGTTCTGCCTGACTTCCATTAACATACTCCTTCAGCAGCAAGATTATGTTTGAATTCACATGGAGAGGGTCTTTATTTAAAAGCTAGATGTCCTCACATGCTCCAGTTCTACAATTGTTCTTTAGACACAGAGTTCATGCTGAAGGGTAGCCAGGGGTGCCCAGAAGCATAAATCAGCCTAGACAATTTGTCATTTGAATTCTCTCTGCCACTGGTGAAGTAAGGTAGTTCTGATAACACTGTGAAGAAAAAGACAGGACTTCATCAGTGGCCAGAGGTATGTGGTAAGCACCACCTAGGACTTTAAAACAGAAAGGCCTTCACAAACCATCATTTCCAGTGCCACCACATTCAGCCTGCTCAGTGTAAGAGTCTAAACTCCCACTACAGTGGCATCTAAGGTCAATAGGCAAAGAATGATTCAGACTTCTAGTGAGCAGGAGCCACAATGCTTGATGCATTGCAGGCAGGACTGACTTCTCTACATGCCTGACTTAGGTACCAAGATGACTTTTCTTTCTGCTGACTGCACAGGAAGCCAAGGTCTAGCAATCTGGCAAGGTGTGCAGAATTGCTCACCAGTCTCGTGACCTGACACACTGTCCTTGCTCCTGTTTCATACTGGGCAACAGGAATACAGCTCCCAGTTTCCAGCTCCCAGAATGATTGCTGCTGTGTGGAATATATAAATAGGTTCTTGTGGGGTGCTTTTCAACTGTGCATCAGGAGATGACTTTCTAGGAACCCCCATTTTGGAGGCAAGATGCTGACTGCTTTACTAAAGAGAGTAAGCAAAGAAGAAAAAACAAGTTATATTTTAATGTAAAGCACACGACGTGTTGGACCATTAATGTTGTCCAAGTTAAGAACCAGTTTTCCCAAGTGTTAATTTGGAGACCCTTGATGATTTGATCTCCTGCAATGTATGTGGGTGTGCCAGTGATCTAGAGAACATTTTCATGCAAGTGTCCAATTATCCAGACACTTTCAGTTGCCAAAAATCCAGAATTAACTGACAGTCAAATCAATTCAAGTGGAAGACCACAATCTTGAGAAAGAACTTACATCAAAATAAATATTTTTGCAGATATTTTCTAGCATGCCTGCCCTAAAATGCCCCATAGGCAATAATTCCTAAGGTGTATTGTTATTTTTCTTCTCAGATAAAATGTTAACAGCCAAGTGGATATGAAGTTACTACTTACAATTCTCTGGAGAGCTGATGTTTTGATTCATGCACTTTAGTCCTCTGTCCAGAGTATACTAATTTCTTTCCTCACTTGAAATTGGAGGTAGTTTCCCACATCACAGTACTCTGATTCATATACAGCTAAACCTTTCTGTATATCAGGGAATTCAGATTCCAAGATTTCAGTTGATAACTGCATATGGAAAAACAAGAGCAGTATATCACCTCATTGTATATGTCCAGACCAAAACAATGAGACTTCTCAAGCACTCCACACTGTGTATAAAATAAAAGTCATTAAAGAATTTGTTTAGAAGTGTGTTAAGCGTTTTCCAGGCAGGCGGTGAATAAATCCACTTTACCACTTCATGGCTTTACAAAGAAGCCCATCCATTAACATGGGAACCCTCTTGTTTGCATTTCTTAACAGCTGACATTTGTACCTTTCCAAGGAAAGTGAAGGGCATCTCATTGCCTCATTGTTTAAATCAGTGTGAAAATAATGGGGATGATAGGGAATTGGAGCTAATTTCCTTTGTCTCCTATTCAGCAGATAATGGTGGTATGTGTGGGATGCTAAAGGCCAGGCAGAGGAGGTGACCTGAAGATGACTTCATTCTTATGAGGTTTATCAAAGGCTCCTGTCAGTCAAATGCATGCTGAGAGATTGGGGACTGGCCATCTGGTCCAAAGTTAATCAAAGAGGAAAAAGGAAAGTGAGGAGGTGAAAAATCCCCCTGTCAGCTTTGTGGAAGGTGGAGGGAGAGGCAGACAGAAGAGGGAACTCTTGTGCACCAGCAGCCCAGCACCCAGACTTGATGGCTGCAGAGAAGACACGAAGCAGAGTGGGGTGGAGGAGCAGCAGGGAAAGGGAAAGATATCGTTGTTTTGAAATTTCCCTAGGATGATCCCACACCAGCTTTAAGCGGCAAGCCTGAAGGTCACTGCTGCTGTTAGCCATGCAGAGCAGAGCAGAATTGTTTCACTTGTCCTCAGAAAAAAAAAGGGGGAGTGACTGACTCACAGTAGGGAACCAGTGTAAGATAAAGCACAGGGTTTTCTGTCACAGAGCCAGACTTCCTTCCTCTGAGTTTTGCTTCTTACAAGCAGGAACAAGAGGTACAGCCATGCCACCTTCATGTCCTGCAGATTCAGCCATACCCAACTCCTCACCTTCTACCCCCTCCACCCACTGGGCTCAAAAACAAGTGTCCTTCAAGGAATACCCACATCCAAGAGACTGGCATAGTTTGCCCATAAAGGCTTTTCTGTCAATACTGACCAACATACATTTTTGCACTGTGCATAAGTTAAGAGGGGTATAGAGCAGGGACTTACCAACAAACGGCTTGGTTTATGCTGGGCATAAAGCACACAATGCTTGCACGTGAGAGTGAAGGCACCAATCAGATAACTAAAATAGTGTTTAAGTGTGTGTGTGTGTGTGTTATTCAAGAATACATTTCTTCACCAAAGATGCACTCTGAAGTAAAACACCAGAGTGTGTCAGCCTGATTTCCATAACTAGCCCTGTTCAGCTGCTCAAATCAGCTAAATAGAGACATATTTTTAAAACTACAAACGTCCAGATTGTGAATCCCTCCTTCATGCTGGCAAGTAGTCATGCTAATGAGTAGTCTCCTTGACTCCAGGGGAAAAAACTCTTGCCAGCGAAGGTTTCACAATCCCAGCCTTAAACATTTCTAAAATGATTAACCAATATGAATTAAAACAAAAGAGAAAAAAAAAAAAGAAAAAAAAGAAGAAAAAAAAAAGAGGAAATAGGGGAAGGGGTTTTTTTTAAGGACTGCAGATTAGGGCCGAGCGTTAAACGTGTTCATGGAATTAGCAGAGCAAGGGATGAATGTGCTTCCTGTAGTACACACACACACACACACACACAGAGGCTTCTCCTCCCAGGACAGAAACATCCTAAACCAAAGAGAATTAGAACAAAAGAGTTTGGCTGCCTCATATACCTGGGGGTGGGACTTGCTTCTCTATTAAGTTTCCATTCTGCATCTTCCTCAGGTCGAGGTCCAGTCAGGCCCCCATGGAGAGGAACATATGGAAAACAGTGGCAATGAGTTCTGGTCTACCTGCAGCTTTGCTGAGCTGAGTCTCCTCCAACGCCCTATTTGGTAGCATCACTTTGCATGGCCAAGTCTGCAAAATAGAGCTGAGAATAATGAGAGTAGAATCAGACAATACTTTAAAACCAAACCTTTACAAAACACCTAACCCAAGGAACCTCTGCTGAACAGAGGATTTCAGTCGAGGATATAGAGCTCTGTCTGTACATACACAGTACAAACACAACTATTATATACTCACTGCTTGTACCCTCCTATTTTTATTGAATTTTTAAAATAACAAACAACCTGCTGCACACTAGGCAGCCCGAAACAGGCATAGCCGAAAATGAACAAGGGTGGATAGACATTGGGACATCTAAAATTTTCTTGCTGCTAATGTCTGATGTGACCCTTTTGCATGGCAATAAAAGTCAATGAACAATCTCATAGGCACCAAACATGAACTCTGCTTTTACATACCCCAACTTGCATTTACTGTATTGAACTGCTTTACCTGAGCTGTGATGACTTCAGAAGGAAAAGAGTTAATAGCACTAAGGGTTCTTTTTTGGTTTTGTTTTTATCTGCACAGCTCTAGAATCCCAGAGAAATATGACTAAGAAAATGATCTTTCTCAACTCCTGGAAACAAAATGCAGCCATTTGGATCCCAACATAAAAACAAGCATCAGCATGTCTGAAATTCTCTGCTGGCTATAATTAAAACTCACAAGCAACTGTGACACCACTGTTTCTGTCTTTATGACATGAAACATGCAGACATTTAGAAATGGGCTGACAGAAAATTCAGCAAGGAAATTTCACCACAAACCTTCTATCCCCTGGAAAATTAGGTATTTTTATCAGGCAGCAAACCATTATCATAATATTTATGATTCCCCTTGCCCAGTTTCTGCTGGATCTCACAGAAGGAAAAAGCTTTAGGCTTACCTGTGCCTGGCACAGATCCCTAGTCTAACACATTGGTTGAACACACAGGCATGAACATGCTGTCATCAGCATGTCCTCCTCCTTCTTGTGGGCTTGAAATAATTTGATATGCCAAATTAGACAATGCCCTAAATCAATCAGTAGCTCCATTTTCGTCAGCAGCTGAGACTATTTCCAAAAGCAGGCAGGAGATTTAGCTGCCTAACCCCAAACTGATGGAAGATAAGAGACCACATCCCCTTGAAGACATTGAGAACATTGAGCTGTGCTCTTTTCCCCACACTTTCCACAGCTCCCTTATTTCTACTTAGAAATCACATAATTGCAAATTTCACAATGTTAAGTTATTTCTGAAGGACTTTTTCAACTTCTCCTTTATACTTAATGGTCAACAGCAAGCATGCTGCACATATGCTTTAATGATAGCCACAGCAGTAACTAGCACAGAAACAGTTTTCTTTCAAACACTTCAGAATAGTAAGGAGGTGGGGGAGGGAAGTTATCAGCACTAATACAATTTATTAGACAAACCCTATGTGGATGCCATGGCAGGTCTGCTATCAAAGGCAAAAACCTTCAGGCTTTTTACATCCCATAATCCCAATGAAAGCCTGCTTTTGCAGATACCCTGCAGTTCATGAATCACTGGCTGTAGCATACAAAATCCCCTATTTAAGTAATTACTGTACAATAGACAAATCTGTGCAGTGGCTGATGTTATATAAAATATTCCAGGGCAGTCTCAAAACCACAACATATTAAAAAAATCTCAACTGGAAACAAGTGTCTTTCAGTAAGTATATATTGTGAAATAGGGGATGTTGTGCTCTAATCATGTTAGGTCTGTCCCCAAGGACTGGAAAAGGTCTGGCAATAAAGGAATCCAAGCCAGTCGTGGACACTGAATGGCTCCTATCTCTAGACATTCTTTTCTATTTGTTTTCACTTGGGCTTCAATACACCCTCAAGCTCCTGATTTTTACATAATTGGATGGTTCTGTTATTGCCAACTGGGTTTTCAAACATCAAAGAACACAGAATCATCTCAAATCCATGCATTGCCTGAATAACGGGCCTGGCTACCAGGCTTCCATTTATTCAGCAGAATGAACAAAAAGTCCAGTATTTTTAGGAAGATACCAAACCTAAACCCTGGTCTTGGCTGTCTATTACCTTGGTAATGGAGCTGACTTCCACATCTTCATCAGAATGAACCAAAAGCCTGGTATGTTAGAAAGGCAACAAAATTTCACCAGAGTCTTATGTCTATACTTGGTTCTGATTTATCCCCACAACTGGAAAGTTCAGCTTCTACATTCAGCAACAAGGAAGATAGGTTTTCTTTCATGAGGAGCCCTTATTTACCTAACTTTGGTTTCATCTATGGACTAATTACTTCACCAAAGCTTGTACCCTTCAGCTAGTCTGTAAATCAGACTTGGAGTGACAAGTGGGTGGCATTTTGCCAAGTCACTTCCAGAGCAGACCAGCAGTGCTCAGTCATACCCACATAATCAGAAAACAAAACAAAAAAAGATAAAAAAGGACAGAACTGTTTTATAATTTACAGAGCATGATGAATATGTTCGATTTGGATTAATTATAAAATATGTTCTATTCACCTACTTACAGTTTAAGATCTGGCGAATGGCACAGCAGAAAAAAAAATCTGAACTGGAAAATTAGCACTACTTTAATTGCAAGACTACTGACTTTCCTCTTCCTTTCAAAGGAAGACATGGCTTTAGAAATGTTGATCTGAATCAGACTTAGCATTTTCAGTAATCTCCTGTACCTCCCACAATGCCCAAGGTTTATTACATACTTTATTTTCTTCTTCTTGGTGCAAGAAATTTACAGGACAGTTGGAAGTTGGTTTGCAAAAAGAGAAATTATACTGGTCCACGAAACAGAAGGTCAATCAACGTTTTGGAAGTGCTTTATGAACTGGAAATCTTTCTCTGAAGTATTTCACTACAGCCCAATAAAACATTACATGCTGGCGGAATTTTATCCTTTTAAAGTTGGCAATGCTTTCTTTGCCAAAGAGTAAGTTTTGTTCAGGTTTAATTTGCTTTCAGTGTTCCTTTAAAAATCAATATAATCTCTCTAGTGCAGTTTCACAGATTCCTGAGATAGTGTAAATTAAGTGACCCACAGCAACCAAGGCACAAACACCAACTACACAGTGAAAATGTGGAGAGACAGCAATTACCAGCAAAAAACCAAAATCTGGCAAAGGCTGTCTGTGTTAGGTTTGTGTGGAGCTCCTAGGCAGGCTGTTAAATCGGGCATAAGTTTTTGTTTGAAGGAAGGCAGAGCCATAATGCAGAAGACTTTTCTGGGTTAGGTCTGCCTTTTTGTTACAAGCATCAGTCACAAAGAGTGCAAGTGGTTTAAGACACAGTGAAGAGTTTGGCAGAAATTTGGACTGCTCTGTATGTGGGATGTTGTGATTCCTCCAGCTGCAATTCCCTAGGATGCATTTCACCTAGCCAACACCTGACAGGAAATATTTAGGAGGTTATAAGTCTTCTTTAGAAGAAAATTACAGCAGAAAGAGGTCCTATATAACAACTAACACATGAAAAAAAAAGCTTTCTCACAGTTTGTGTTCTAGGTGCCTGGCTGAAATCCTGGCTCCATAAAAAGTCTTTTACTGTGCACTTCCAGGATGCCAGGTTCGTCAATGTCTAGCTAGCTTTCATATGTATTTGGCCTACTATGTTGCCTAGCATCATAGTCAAAGAATAGTAGATTCAGTCTCACTGTGAAGAAGAAACACAGGACACACTGAGATGGTTTGCACAGCTCAGTGCTCCTCAGGAGGCAGCCATGTTATACACAAAGAAGATGCCCCCATCCTTGTCATTTATTGAATTTATTTGACAGAGGCAAGTAGGGAGAACTTTGAGAGCATTTTTTGACACTGTTGATGTGTTGATGCTGATCTTATTTTTCTCTAGAGAGTTTTATTGACTCAATAGATTACCAAGATTTTAGATTCAGGGATCACATTGCATGACAACTGATTTGTCTGCTGTAACAGACACAGCTGTACCATAACTGTTCCACAGCATCTAATCAACTCTTTTCATACACATATAGGTTACTTGGAGGTTTTAATTTAAAGCACAGAACAAAATATCCAACCTTATGAAAAAGGGTAGTTGTGGCTGTCATACAGATGATTTCCTGAAAAAAACCCTGACTCACAAAGAAAATCAGAGAGGTGGGAAAGAATGGGTAGAGTCTTACTATTTCATGTCAGTTTAACAAACCCATTGCTGTCAAAATTGCAGCAGTATCAACAGACAAAATAGTCAATGTCATCTTCTCATCTTCTCATCATCCAAGCCCAAGAAACAGAAACAAAAATATTAAAAGCTGGCATTTTTTTCCCTGAGGCATGTCCAGTGCCTAATATCAGCCTTTTTCCTGTGTTCCTGGTCAAACTATCAACGTGAATGAGCACCAGAGTGAGTGTCCATCCTGGCAGGGTATATGAACTCACAGAACCACGACTGAGATTAAAACATAGCTTCCAGAAAAAAACCAGGCATTAATCTATGTCTTTTTTCTTGTACTTCCTCTTAGCCTGCACCCTTTCACAATACAGAGAATGAAAAGATCATCAGAAAAAAGTAACATAAAATAAAATGTAAAAATCCCCATAGTTCTTATAATCATTTGGAATATTCTGTATAGCTACCAAACTCAAGCAAGGATCTTTGATCTATTGTGCTGTATAATGTGACCTCAAGAAAATGAGATGGGAAGGTAAATATACAAAGTAGGATTTAGCAAGATGCTGGGTGAAGAGGGACAAAACCCCTTTTTATGGTTGTCAGGAAAAATGAGGGTGACATTCTTACAGAGTTAGAAAGAGGTCAATAAATCATCATCCTTATCTTGCAAACAGTGCCTGTGACTTCAAAAATTAGCTCATTTATTCTGCACAATTAAATTTATTGAAGTGTGACAGAAAAAGTTTAGCAGTCGCTGATGCAGAAAGGCAGCAACAACGGAGGCAGGCAACTGACTGAATGACACAATTAGTTGATTTTCATTTTATTTATCAATATAATTATTGAATTGTATTCATCTTATTTCACAGATTTTTACCATTATTAGAGCCCAGGCCTCTAGGGAAAGAATTAGTTCAAATTTTCAGTCTAACTTAATGTGATTATCGAGCTGGTAATAAAAGAAAAGTTCTATAAAGAGCTACACAATCTTGTATTCAATGTCACCCCACCATCCAGCTCTGAAATCCAGAAACCTTTCACGTAAAAGCAGTAAATTGAATGTGAATTGTGAACGTCCTACATTCTCCAGGTGGCAACCGAACCTGTGTTTGTGGGATCCCAGCTTGATGTGACCTTAAAGGAGCCAAGATTCTATCTGAATTTTAAACTCAGGTATATGTTTCGTTCTTAGAAAATACTGCAAACAAACAAAACTCCTAACTAAATGAAAACCAGTCAACAACAACAACAACAAAAAAAACCTCAAAAACACTCATTGCACCATCTTTGACCCCACCTCTATGACAAAGTTCAGTAAACTAATTTGTAAATGCTGTGAAAATAGTGCAAGAAAATCAGAGAAAGACTGCCATGCCAGAGGAGCAGTGGATGAGTATGACTCATATGCAAAATTACCACACTGGTCATTTTCATACACTGAAAAAATGTCATTCCAAAACTACTGACAAGTTTTTTTAAAACAAAATACAATAAAAATTATTTACAAATTAGAGAGGTTAGCAAAAGTTATTTTTCTTCTTGTCCAGTCCAGTTTAGAAGCATCTAGAGTACTCTAAGTTGCTCTGGCTCACGTCTTGGCATGCCTTCCTGTCAATCACAATGTCTGCTTTGGTTTTAAACTTGCTAGAGACAGAATGAGAAAGGCTGGACCTGACTCATGCACGTATTCCACCCTTGCTTTTACATACATAAGGAATCAGGCATATGTTCAGCAATAAGCTGTATAATAATTCATGTCCTTTCTCACAGGTTCAGGAAATTAGACCACATGCTATTGCAAGTGTCTAACTTTTCCAATGTTTTGAAAGATTATTTCCATTGCAACTAGCTTATTCAGTTCTACCCTCCACTTACCATTCCATAAAAATTAATTTATTTGCTCTGAGAAAAAGACATACGGGCCATTTTTTTCTAAATATTGGTCAAAGTGTTGTGGAGCATTGCCTAAAGCATTAAAAAATTGAAATAGCCAAATATATAGCCATAATTAATAAGAATGAATATTATTACTTACAATCAATGAGTGATTTTGGGTGGTAAGAGACTTCCAGAAGTCCCACTGACTTAAACAATATGTTCCAGTTACTAGGATCTTGATGTCTGCGTAGGCTCAGATTACATTTTGGGAATTTAGTGTACTGACTTCTTCAGAAATGAACAGGAAGAGAAGTTTAAATCTGTAAAAAAAAAATTATTAATGCTAATAAACTGGATCTCACTGGGACTACTGGAATTAAATTTGACATGCATTATCTAAAGAAAAAGGGTTCAAAAGAAAGAAAACTGTATATTGCACGTTTTCCTTTGTTTGTTTCTTTGGGGCAAAGCCTGGAAAGTTGCCTTTCCATTTCTGAAGAATTACACACCCCCCTGGGACTTGGAGTTGATGGAAGCCATTCCATAGCAGCACCAGGCAGTGAGCTGCCCACCTCCAGAGATGCAGGAGCAGCAGATGAGCCTTCTCTTCAGCACTAGAAAAGATATAACAAAGGGATAGGTGGGTACAAATAGGGATCAAAGGACAGAAGATAATTTTAATGGTTTAATTAAGATATTTTTACTGTGGTCAAGACAAGCAGAATCTTCACTGGTTTTGCTTGTACTTGGCTTAAATAGAGGAGAAGAGAAAACCTTCAAGGATTGAGTTCCTACAATCTCTGCAAAATTCAGCAAGGCTCTCATCAGCTGGGAGGAGCAGCATATGAACACAGGAAACAGGTTTCTAGACCTGAGGGAATATTCAGCAGTTCAAAAACTACTGTGTCAGACTTCTGTGGTACTTTTCATTCCAATAACCTCAAATCATCTTGTAAGGAAAGAGCTTTCTTGTGTTATGAGATCCCAATTCAGCAGGTAAACCTCCCTTACTCAGAGGCCCTCAAAAGAAAGGCTTTTGAACAAAAAACAACTGGATTTTACGAGAATATAAACGAGAATTCTCAATTTCTCACAGAACTATTAGGGCTGGAAAAGACCTTGAACATCATTTAGTCCAATTGTCAACCCAGCACAGCCATAGTTACCCCTAAATCCAATCCCCGCCTGCCACAGGTCTCTCCAACACTTCCAGAGATGCGACTCCACCGCCTCTCTGGGCAACTTTATTCAAGGCTTAGCCACTCTTCCAATGATTTGTTTTATTTCTAATATCAAGGGCGCCTCCCCTGGTGCAACTTAAGGCTGTGTCCTCTTGTCCTTTCACTCAATACGTGGCAGAAGAGATGATCCCCGGTTCTCTACAACCTCCTTTCAGGCAGTGGTGGAGAGCAATGGGGTCCACCCCAAGCCTCCTTTTCTCCAGGCTCCCTCACCTGATCCTCAAAAGACAGGTTTTCTAGACCTTTCACCAACTTCGTTGCCTTGCTTTGACATGATCCAGACCCTTAACGTCCTTTTTGAAATGAGGTGCCCAGAACTGAACACAAATTTTGAGACATGGCCTCAGAGCGCTGACTACAGGGGGAAAATCACTGCCCTGCTCCTGCTGGCCACACTGTTGCTGATCCAGGCCAGATGCCATTGGCATTCTTGGCCACCTGGGCACTGCTGGCTCATGTTCAGTGGCTGTCCACCAGAACCCCCAAGTCCCTTTCTGGTCTCTCAGAGTGACAGCTCTCAAGCTACTCTGCCCAAAGCCTGTAGTGCTGACTTGGGTTCTTGTGAGTCAGGTGCAGGATCTGGCACCTTGCCTTGTTGAAGGTCACACAGCTGGTCCCAGCCCACTGATCCAGTCCATCAAGACCTCCCTGTGCTGCTTTCCTACCCTCCAGCAAGCCAACAGTCCCACCTAACTTGATGTTGTCTGCAAACTAAATGGGGATGCACTCAGCCCCCTTGTCCAAATCATCAATAAAGATGTTAAACAGGACCAGCCCCAATGCTGAGTCCTGTGGAACACCACTGGTTACCTGCTGCCAAATGGATTTAGCTCCACTCAGCACCACTCTCCAGGCTAGACATCCAGCCAGTTTTTCACAAATTGGACTGACTAGGTCAAACACAATCACCATAAAATGGATGACATAAATCCATTCTCCCCTGCCCACTGCATCCTTGCAGGGATGCCTTCTATTCTGGTTTCATTCAACTCAGTCAATCTTTGGAACAGAGCAGGACATGCCTAAGCAGTCCTGATCCTCATGAAGCTGCTTCTTCCCATCCCAAAGACAGTTAATTATGAATCACTTCTTGCTTTTATTCATTATGCCCCAGCCTGCCCACTGGAAGCCTCTTTTACTAAGGGGTTGCTCCTTTCTGTCTGCCATACCCTACCTCTTCTATGAAGTCACCTTTTCCTTGACACTTCAGGGATAAAAAGGGTAGAAGGAACCATCTTCCTCTCACAAGGGCTGCAATTGAGTCAACTATATCTAATTACAAAGAAATCTAAACTGAGGATTAGTAAAACAGACACTGTCAGTTGAACCTTGGCATTATCCAAATTTTTCAGTTGGAATACAGGAGCCAGGAAAAGGAAACATCTAAGATAATAAAGATGAGTGTGAGGTCTCTGACTTCCTAGGTGCCTTGCCCAATTCTCCAACTTGGCTGGCTTACATGGCATGCCATAAACATTTAGATGACTCCATTTTAAAGTCTTCCATGTCCTGGAAATTCTCAGAGAACTTACCCACTCACCACTCACAAGAATGTTGTTCCTGTGCATATATAGAGCATTGGGCTTAATTAATCTAGTGTACAACATTGCATCTTAAAAATGTCGAAAGCCTGAAGGATGCTTTTCTCCACCCACAGCAATAAACAATGCTTTGTTTTTCTCTGTATTTCTCAAAACAAAAACTTCACCAGGCCAGATTTTTTCAGGGATTAATTTGATTTTTGACTGATTTCACAATCTTCCCAGATCAACCTTGTGGACTGATCAGGCCTTTGAGCTACTTTTCATTTCAAATCAATGTTTTCTAAATAATTATTTACCTATGAACAGGTCATAGAGGCCCTATGGCAATGTTTTCCTCCCCCTTCCATATGCAGAATCATTACTCAAAAGGGCAATGTGCCTCAGGTTTCCAGACTGCTCACCAATTCATCTTTTCTTTAAGCCACATTATGCATAAACATTAATGTGCAGCACCAAATCTGGAGAAAGCCTGTCCAGCTCTTCAGAGGAAACAAATTAATTGAATACCATCAGTGAGAACAAAGTGCAGAGGCACCCTGGGTGTATGAAGTTCCTGAACCCCTCCTAAGCTTTTCAACTAACAGGGGCTCAAGCAACAGTAAACAGCAGTTCTGAAAAGCACATGGAGCAGCACCATGAAATTTCATTTTTCTATATACAAGTTTTCTTATCCAAAAAGTGAAGGTGTACCAGTCAGCCTTAAACATTCAGCATTCCAGTGCTACAGGAGGCTGCCAACAGGAATTGTTCCAGACCTGAAACTGGGCAAGCAGGAGGAAAGGGACGAGATGACAGGTGATTCCATGGCATGAAGAGGTGTAGTCAGTATTAGAGTTGCACAGTGTTTTAGGGTGAAGGAGCCCACTCCTCCACATGGTTTCTGCTGGATTGAGTAACACCTCCACTCAGACCTGCCCTGAATTCAAACACAAAACAAAATTCCCTTACCAGAAAGTTCAAGTGCTAGAAAAGATAGCTCAGTTCTGTCAACTCCATCTTCCCACCAGTGTTCTGCCCACTAAATTCTTTGCAGTGTCTGTCAAGTTATAAATAGCTCAGCATGATAAATTTAACCTTCACCTAGGCTTAGTTTAGTTGGTATAGGGGCAGGTTGCTGCTCCTTCAGAGCAGGTAACCGGGACATGGCAGTGGGCTGCCTGTGTAAGGGACAATAATTGGAGCTGACACATGTTAGAGTGAACAGGTAGCAGGACCAAGAGCTGAGTTCATGACTCTTCTCCTTGTCTCTGGTGAGACTGTGCAGAGTAGGACATGCTCAGGGCTTCTGCCACCACTTACACAAAGTTTCACAATGAATAAGACAGATGATTATGGCTAAAATTCAGATCCTGAAGGAAATGGGGAATGAACTGTGGAAAAAGAGACACTGAAATTCTCTGGGGAAGCGGTGTTTTGTCCCGTGCCTAACTGCAAACGACATAAATAAACAGAGATCAAAGAAAATGTTCCTTCTTCTTGGCTCTCAAAACCTTTGAACAGTAGGAGACCCACCAGTCTAAGGTTAAACAAAAAAATGAAAGAAGTGATTAGAGTGAGGGAGTAGGCCGGTACATGGACTTTAGAAGAGGAAATGCTGTATTTAACAGCCATTACTTGCCTTTATACCCTGCAAGATGTCAGAAGTCGGGGCTTCCTCTTTGCATCAGTCACCAGAAGTGAGAGCACCCTGTTGCTGAGCAAAGAGATCACCAAGAGTCAAGCTCTCCACAGCAGTGTGCGGTGGGAAGGCAAGGCATAAGTGAAAAGCAGTTCAGATTGGTTATAAGGATATTTATTTTTCCCCTGGGGACAATCAGAGTTTCCCAAAGATTGTGCAGCCTCCTTGAAGGTTTTCAAGGCCAACTTAAATCACGTTTTGAGCAACCTGGTCTCATCTTATGGCAGATCCTGTCTAGAGCAGGATGTTGGACTGGAGACTTCCTGAGATGTTTTTGACCTAATTATCCTGTGATCATACTTTCTCTGATATTGTTTGCATATTAAATGATGCTGTATAAGAAAAGAAAGCAGCTCTATAATTGGTAGCAAGGCGTCTGTCTCAGTATTGGAATATTTGGGTTCTTCTGCCTTTTGTAATGGCCAATTAAGTACCACCACAATTACATTACAATTGAGATTACACCTAGATGTCTAACACTGCTATTTTAATATCCAATTTTGACTGGCTTTGGCTGACAAGCCAGTACTTTTCAGCACAGAAAGTTTTCATGCTGTATGTACTACATATAGTATAGTGTTTTGATATAGTGACCCATAATAGGAAAAAAACTGCATGCACAGGAAATTAATCTTCATCTCTTGGAGCTCTTCAAATGTCCAAGGTTCCATCAGACTCTTCCAGCTCTGCGCCATCTTTCTTTGCATTTCTAGGGGATGAGAACATAAGGAAATGCCATTCCTTTTACAGCTAAATCGTGCTATTACTCCAACTACTTCTGAGATATTGGTACTGTTTGTTCTCCCAGCAGCAACTTTGAGATACTCAAACAGTCACATATTGCTCAGAGAAAATATAGGAGAAAAACAAGCTGAAATTTTGGTGGAGACCTTAATTATGAACACGTAAGTACATTTTTCTTCACTATGTCCAGAATGTCCAGACTGTACAACACAGCAAGAATTTCTAACCCTTCTCAAGTAATGTCATTGATGCCAGATATTTAGTGCAATGATTTCAGGAGTGAATGTCAAAAATCTCTCAAATATTTGCATGCTTCTGAGCTCCTAAACTGACAAGCTTTAATTTAAGCAAATATAAGTGAAATCTGCCACAGCAGATGTTGGCTAAGATATTTAAATTATACAGGCCACAAGGAGAAAGACACAGAGCACATGCAATCTTCATTAGAATCAGTGTGGCAGGGGCTCTTCTCGTTACAGTTATTTAAACAATAAATTAATTAAAAACTCCTTAAAAAGCCCAAGTACAAAACTATTCAAGATGTGTGGGAAAAATGCCACAGTCTTGCAATCTGCTCTTCCTTGAAAAAATGGCAGTCCTCTCTTTTCATCTTTATTTCTCTTTTCCCCACAGATCTCATGTGGAGTATATAATACATAACCAAGAAAATGGGGGAACAGAAAGTGTGAGGACATTAATTCCTGCATCACACCTTTGTGCAAGCTCAGTAGACCCCAGCAGTGTAGGCAGTGGCAAAATGAACTGGGGGGGCTCCTCAAGTTGCTAAAAGAATTACCTGCTCTTTCCAACATGACTCCCTCATAATATGTCATACCTCCCTCAGTCCATTCTTTTGTTTTCAGCCCATCCCTTAGGGATACAGGAAGCTTCATAGGACAGACACTACTCCCTTTTAATTTTACTTTTCTGAGGAAAGCACTACATGCCAGCCTGTATCTATCTATCTTCTCTCCCCCACCCCAGCCTTTTGAGCCTGTTGGCACATTCCAGGCCAACTACTAAAGGACTAGAAGGTAAAAGATGAAGTCCCACAAATCATGGGAGAGTAAGAAGGGAGAAAATAATTTAACAAAAGAGACCTCTAAGGACTGTTTCACCGTATTTTTAATCACCAGAGAATCCCCAGAGGCAAGCACTTTGAGGAGTTTCCCAGCTGCAGGCAAACCTTGGAATACAGCTCCTACCTTCTTAGACACAGGTTAATCCAGTCACAAGATCCAAAGCCATAGAGAACCAGGCTTCTCATGTGCCACTCATTAATTCCAGCAGTCAGACACTAATTTTAGGCCCGCTTTTGGATAGAACAAATTGTTATCTCTGTATGCTCAAGTCCATGGAGGACAAAGGACTGGATCTAAACCTGCAGTTAGGTGCCCATAATGCCACTTGGATAGGTGGAGAGGTCTGATAGCAAGGGATCTTCTGTCCCTCCTCTAACCACTCAGCTCTCCAGAGCAGTTACTCAGGCACCTTTAATTCATCTGCTGAGCATGTCCAGAAATACAAACGTTTTGGCTACATTGGGCCAAACACCTTGGAGCCATCCTACCCGAGAAGGCATTTGGGACTTATGAACTAGGTCCTCTAGTGCTGACATTCACTCAGCACATGGCTGGGGGAGAGGAGAAAGTCCTATTGAATCTGTCCTGTTAGACAGCCAGCAGCAGCTCAGTTCCCAGGGTGGAGCAAGAGTGCACAGAGGGAGCTCTCCTTTTGGGATCTGGTCACTTTGGGCCCAGGTGCCTCCACCCCAGGTAGTGTTCAGAATTATTCTCTCGGTTTGAAGCCAAGGGAGCTGGGAATAACAGACGATGATGATGACTAACTACAGACATCCTGTTAATGCCCTGCTGAGATGATCAACCAATAAATTTCCATCCAAAGATAAGTGTCTAAGAAAATGGAGCATGCCAACCTCTCTCCACTGATGGAAGAGGCAATCTAAACCATTCAACTTCTCTTACACAGGTACCTTTACAGTCTGTCCTTCAGACTCCGAAATATACAATTCAATCCTTTAAACTTGTAGCAATTTTATTTTTAGTAAATAATCCAGACAAACTTGTTAGGTTCAGTTGGGGTACATTTCAGACTCTATAAATAATCTTCACATATTTACATTCTAAATTTAGTGCAGAATTTCAAGTCTTATTTTTTAGACGCCAAATGCTTTTAGTAGAAAGCTCTTTAGGTAATAGGATCTTTCTCATATTAAGCATTCATAAATTTCCTTCAGTGATAGGGGTGAGTTGAAAGATCAGTTCAACACTGCTGATTAGTTTCTTAATTAAATTATTGTGTTCAAAGAGGGATAAATAAATACTGGTCACAATTTAAAGGGAGGCAAAAGTGGGTCACAGAACTTGAAAAGGCTGCCCAGTGGAATAAAAACAACAAAATGTTGCATTTTTCTCTCTGAAGAAGTGTTTTTGCAAGTGGCTAGTGCAATTTTTCTCCCTTTCCAGTCCAAGAAGTGGACTGGAAATGCTGCACTGAGCTATCACGAAAAAGGGGTCAATCAGGGGTGTTTTGTAAGGTGGGGAATGAGATTTACAGCAACATAATCAGTTGGCCAGTTCATCATTACACACTACACGTGTCCTAAATTAGGAGAGCATGAAGCGGGTGGATACATTATGCTGTTTCACAGGAAGCAATTTGAGCGAGTTGTTCTTGTTCCAGTTCCTTGAGACTCAACAACACATCTCCCAGGAATCTGTAAATCATCAGCAGGTGATATTGTTGGCTGTTATAACACAGACAGGCAGAGCCAGTTACAACTTTTACCAGGCTTTTTTTCAGTTCTTGTTCTTAAAATTCTCCTTTCCAGGAAGCTGCAAAACAAACCACAAAACAATCAGTAAAGTAGGAGAGCACAAAACAAAATTCCAGAGATAAGAGACATGCTGATAATATAGTCTCTGACATCTGTTTGGGAGCATTGCTGAGTTAAATATCAGTCCTTTACCAGATTAATATACGTATGCCTGCTCTCTCTGTTCACCTATGTAGCCTCTGTCAGTGCAGTATCTGAATGCCCCAGGAAACACCAATGAATGTACCCTCACAGCACCCTTTCGGGGTATCAAAATAACAGACATCTCTGAGGACAGATGTAAAATATATGGCAGAGAAAGGCCCCAAGAGTTCTGGTTCCACATAACCACAGCAGAAGCATCTATGTTACAGGGTCTCCCATCTATGTGGTACATAAAAAGATTGCTTCTGTGGTCACTGAGGAGGGAACAAGACTTACATCAAAGACAGCTGTGTTGGACATCCGGGGAATCTTCTAACTGCAGAGAAATTAGATAGTGGGACAGGATATTCACAGCAACACTGGTGACTTGTCCTTCAAATAGGTTTTTGAAAAAGGGCTGATAAATAATCCCCAGGAATGGGTCTTTTGAAAAATGGAATTGCCCTGCTGTGTTCTATCCTGTGGACATGACAGCCTAGGGTATTACCTAGCTTGTTTTGCTGTCTTTAGCTTTGCAATACATATCAGGACTTGAGTGGTAGACAAGTAGTGGTGACATTTATTATCACCATGGTAAAAGAGAAATGAGTTTAAGTCTACTGTGTCAGAAGATATACAAAATTATATAGCTCATGAAGTTATTAGAATAAACCAGGAAGCTACAAAGAGCTAGGGGCAGGCTCTCTCAGCAATGGTGAAGCACAGTCAGTGGGGCATGAGGGAACAGCTTCACATAAAGAGACTAAGGCTCTGACATGAACTATAGGGAGTATGTAAGGTGTGCTGAAAAATAAAGTAACTTTCAGGAATACTCTGAGCAGCTGATTAGTCAAGAATCCATAAGATGAAAAAGCAAATGAAAGCAAATGAAATGGCCACATCTGCATGGAAGATGAGATCTTATGGGTCCAACCCAACCCTACCCCTTTTTCAATTCAACAGAGCACTTCCATCTGACTTCAGGAGTTTGGACTTGGCTTCCCCCTTAGGAAAAGTGACCCAAACTTTGTATTTTATAAGGGGCTGCATTCCTAGGGAGTGCCAAGAAATTTAGCACCCTCCAATGGAGTCTCTTGTTACAGCACACTTGCGTGGGATTTCTGAACATCTGGAAGCCTGTCCTGACCCAAAGTCACGGACAAATAGTGACTGCACAGATGCAGTCAGAGGGCTCTCAACTTTCTTTATGTGCACTCAGCAACTCACAGTGTCCCAGCATTAAAATGCAGGTATCATATTTCTGAGCTGGGCTTTCCAGTCAAAAATATATCTGTGCATAATCCCAGCCATCATTTTGCAATGTATCTTCCTCCTCTTGCTTGTTTGAATGGGGTTTGCCTCTGCCCTCTTTATAGAGATGAAATAATTGAAACAGTTGTCATAAAACATGTGTTCTGAATTATTTATGTGTTTTCTAGGGGATTAAAAAAAAGAAAAATAAGGAAAAAAGAAAAAGAAGTAAAAAAGAAAAAAAGAGAATAAAAATACCAAGCATACCTGTCTATCTATGCAGCAGAAATGGAGAGGATCTGGGAACAAATACAGCCCAGGTCAAAACCATGGTTTGCATGCTGTGAAGAAAATACCTGTTACATCATGTATGGGCGAGTTTTCTATGGATTAAGCAAACGCCATAATATGCTGCAGGTAAAAAAAAAAATATAAAACCCTGTGCATGTGTAGAGATACAGATATCTGTCTCCTTCTGCCATTTCTAACAGCACGCAGAGATAGAGTTCATAGCAGGATCTGGCACTGAGGAACCAACATGTGCATCTGAATGTGGCTCTGCAGAGATAGATACATATGTTTGTATGCTTATACTGCATCAGGGGTGGAATATGCAGCTCATTTCTTCTCTTTCAGCTCAGCTGGGGAAGGCTCAAGTCATGAAGCCCTGGCAGCATACCACCCATCAAGACATTTCCTTCAAGACATAAGCCTTAAAATCCTCTGAGTAGCCAAGCTGCAGGTATATACCTGAGAGTTTCCACAGCCCAGCTCACCATGTTACAGGATCACAGCTGTGATAACTTGATCTTCACTACACTCTAGGGAGAAATCTAAGTCAAAATCTTTTCAGAGCTATAGGCCTCACTTTTCTGTTCATGAGAGAGACCATTTTTATGTGGCCATGGTATGCTGCATTTGCCTGAAGATTATGTTCAGCTCTTGCTTTTGCAAACCTTTTGATACAGTGCCTGTAGATGTTCACTAGCCTGTCAAGGATAAAATGAATACAGGGAAATCTTGGAAAGACATCAAGCAGAGAGGAACCTAGATCACAATAACATGATATCAAGTATAGATAACAATCCACTTATCTAGGGCCTGGGGTTTAGTTGGTCCCTTTTAGTCCACAACATCAATGCTTACAAAAAACCCTCTAAAATTTTACACATGCAACTTCTGTGACATTGGCCATCGAGAAACTCATGCTGGTTTTGGTAAGTGCTGGGAAAACTCACCTTTTTGGCATAGAGCTATTACTTTTGCCTCTGGGAAGCAAAGAAAATAAAAATAGATCAGTAACTACAGCTCAAGAGGCAGATTTACATGGACCATGTAAATAAAAATTTTGGCCAGGCTTCTTTTATTTCCAGTTGCTTCATCCTTATAATATCTTTTCAGCTTTACATTAAAGATGGTTCTTATCATAGAAATCAGCCTCAAATCCAAGGCTAGATATGGAATATCTTTTACCTAGACCAATCCCATGTCTGCCCTTTAAAAGGCTTAAACTCTGGTTCAGAACCAGACACAATTTCCAAGCTGCCTTATTTAAAAAAAAAAATTAATCTTTTTCTAAGTTTACTGGCCATAAAGCATTTCTCAGTTTCAGTATAGCCTGACTTCCCACATGCATCCTATGGTCACTTCTACAGAACCTATCCTAGGTTGGTATACACTGTTCAGGAAACAAAGGCAAATATTAGTTGTCTAGTGTGAGATAACCTTATAATCTTCTTGCAAGCCCACATCCTTGCCCCTCTGCCTCTAAGGCCAGAAACCTGTTGCTACAGATTTTTGATACTCAAGGCTGGAATCAGGCATCAGTGATGAGGGGAATGTGCAACAACACATCTGCTCTCTGCTCCATGGTGAGTGCTACAAGGGAATCTGCTGGCATCTCTGTCCCTACCTTGACAAACATTGATGACTGGTTATTGAAACCACTTGCAGATCTTCCCTCTAGTCACATGATGAGCAAATCCAGACCAGTGACTCAAAATCTCTATGCCTTAGGATCCCCTTCCTTCCTGTTTTAACAAAGACAATTTCAAAATTTGGTCGTTTGAAAACTCCCTGTGTTCAGCACAAATTGCTGTAAATCCCAGTGGAAAACAGATCCTTCTGTTTCAATAACACAGAGTTTGCTTAGAGACCTGGCAATTCAGAGGAGACTGAACCACAGTTCCTGCCAAGCCTCGGCTACACACCACAGCAGCCGGGGCAATGAGTATTTATTTTTTCCCACAGTGGTGGAATTGAGACATCACTCCTGTAAATATGTTTCTCCATGTTTTAAATGATGGCTGCTAAAGGGTGTCTCCAAAACTTCAAGAAGCTGAGTGCACATCTTTGTCTAGTCACCTGCTCTGGAAAACTTGGATCAGGTCATGTACCTCCAATAGATATCCCTGCTAGCCTTTAAAACACAAAACATTCTCCTAAGGTGATGGAAAGGAGAACCTCAGTAAAACATTAGAGATTCTCCTTCAATTAGCACCTGGCATCCTCCTCACTGGTTTCAGTAGTCCTCACACACTTACAGCCATCCATTGCTATCCCAAAGACCTTCTCCACAGCCTGCTATGGGCTTATGCTAAATACTGACCTAGTCTCAGTCCCATCCGCCCAGCAATACCTTTAACACTTTGCTGTCTAGCAAAATGCAGGAAGAGAAGGATTATTCTTTGTCACCCTCAGCCCAGTAAACATCATCCTTCTTAGTTACTCAAGTCCAATACCATGCAATGCCTCAGGTCTTCCTTACAGGCAGCAGTTGCTGTTGCAGCCCTACAGGAACCAAATGTATTCCCTTTCTTCTTAGGAGAAAATGCCAGTACCACGAAGAGCCTGGCTTCCCAAAATACTCAGGAGTCAGCACAGTAATCAGCAAGAGCCAGAAGTTTTCTACAGAGCTCCAGATCCAGGACCGCCACTAGGATTTAACAGAGTCCAAGACAGGCAGATGTGGCCAAAGAAATCCAGCTGCTGCCAAACTGGTTGCAGTTGCAACTGCCTCTGAAGCTGGCCAGCACTCTGAGGTGGTCTTCTCACACCTTTTCCTTAATGTGAGCAGCCCAAGCATGCCAAAGGGGTTAGGATCTCCACAGATGTGAGTTCAGATAACTGCAAACAAAGAGAACACAAAACTTGGAACAGAAAAAAAAAAAAAAGTCCTCACCACTCCTTCTCTGCCTCATCTTCCCAGCTGTTTTGTATTCAATGCTAAGGAGCTCCCAAACGTTCCCTACGTCCAGCAGTTTTCAGTGCTCAGCTCCAAGTCCTGAACCATTCCTACTGGCTCCCAGGAGATGGTCTATGAGGGCCAAGTGGGGATGTCATGGCCCAGTGCCATGCTCGGGAGTTTCCCAAGAGCTCTGCTCCAGTTTTGGGGGTATATGTTGGGTAGAATAGGATGCCCCATGCTGCTCTTTGTAAAATCTCTCCTCCCCTCCCAAAAGCCTTCTGAGAAGGGGTAGCTTTCCCCTCTCTTCAGAACTGAAGCAGGCAGAATAAAATGCCTTGCTGTTCACCCACAGCTTTTCTAACAAAACAGAACATGCACTAGCAGGAAAAAAAAAGCTACCCCCCCAGCAAATTACGCAGCTTTGTTGGGCATATTTTTCTACTCTAAAATCGTCCCAAGAATGAAAGCAGTAAGTGGGCACCATCAGGGGGCTGGGAACAAGCATCAGAACAAGTTCCACCATAAAGCACTTGTGTAGCCACAGATACACATGCAATGATGAGGACACAGAAAAGCTCATGAGGGAATCAACCATTTTCTCATCAGAGAAGGATTTGAATGTTGTCCCATCAATAAGGGTAAGGGCCACACAGTGAGCAGTAAGGAGAAAACTAAATATTGAGTTGCTGCTCAGTAATTGAGCACAGCCCATGCTGTGCACGAAATAAGGCAGAGATGAAAGGAAGGAAAATAGCAGAAGCATATGTAATTAAATGCTATGACAGAAAAACATTCCCACAGGGACTAACAGAAGATACCAGGGGTAGCTGGAGTTCTGGCACTTGCTGACTTGAAATTGTCAAGCATGTGCATGTATGAGTGTGTCTGTCTGTCTGTGTGTATTCTGGCTGTGCACGTGGGATTGCTCCATGCACAGGTCATCTACATAAAATCAGTAGCCCAGACCCTTGAGAGAATGCTAGAGAAATGGGAACCGAGACTAGAAGGACAAGTATCAGAGGTCCATCAACAAAAAAGCTATGCAGAAGAACAGAGTGGTTCCTTATATTTTTCATGATCCATATATAATTCCCACTACTGAGGAATTTGTGTGAGTAGCAGGACAATTACAGTCAAGTTGCAGGTCACCTACTGGAAAACAACAGCCTTGTCTTTGCAACTCTGAGGGCATCTTTTAATTAATTTCTTTTTTAATGTGCATGCATTCAGCTTCAGCATGTTCAACGTCTGGAGGAGGAGTAATTCATGATACTTCTCTTCTAGTAGAGGAAGTAGGGAGCCAGGCACCTACCCATCATTTAGACCTCTCTCTAAAATGCTGTTTGCCTGCAGATCACTGATCAAAATGATAGTTTTTGATCATAGATCAAAAAGCAGATGTTCCAACTCTGGGGCAGGCTAGAGAGTGAGGCAAGGCCTGGGTGGAGCTGGAAAAAATAACAGCAGGCAGCAGCTGGGAAGTGGAGATATTCCAGGGAGGAGAGGGAGTGGAAAACTGTCTTAGCAGGTAGCAGCTGGGATGCGAGGGGAAGTGGTCAGTTTAAGGGGAGCAGAAAAGAGAGAGCTGAAATGCTGTTCACTCTGGTCACTTTACTGCAAATTACAAAAAGGAGCATGGAAAAGGAAAATCAGAAGGCAGCCTTTAACTTCTCTGGTTTCTGGCAACCTGGGAATCCTTGTTATGATCATTAAAATAATTAATTAAAATATTGCTGTGATCATTAAAATAATGACCACTATAGCAAGAGAGGAGGGTGCCAACCCCCTCTCTTCCAAAACTGACCAAAGCTGCCAGAAATTTTCCCACTGGTTTGGGCCTAAGGGTGCCAGTAAGCCGATTGCTAATCTCTAACACATGCCTTGTCTCAGCAGTCACAGTGGGGTGAGGCACAAGGGTTTTAATTTCTGCTTTACATCCTTCCCGCTGACGCCCAGCATGCCTCTCCCTTCACCACATGGCTTTGCGACCTCTGCTTCTACTATTTTCCACCTTCTTTTTCCAAAAGTCAGCCTCGAGGCCAGGGAAGGTGGTGAAGCTCTGTGTGGGAGCAAAACCCAAACACGGCTACTTAAAGCAAATATTATTTTTCAACTGAAAGACTTTTAAATTTTTTTCTTCCCCAATTTATTTTTAGAACAATGGTAAAACATACAAATCCTGGAGGCCTCAAGCACTTTCCTGCTGTGCTATTGACTTAATTTATTTCTTTAATTTGTTAAAACCTCACCAAAAAAAATGTTATTCTTTGGAGACCTTGCTAGCCCAAGTTTTGCATATATTATTTGCTGCAAAAGATTAATGAGGTAGCAGAGGCATTTTTTAATGGATTCCCTTGGTTTTCTCTCACTCTCCATCACTTTTTCTTTTTTTTTTCAACTCACATGGCAGTGCAGGTCCACAAGTCTGCTAAGAGCTTTCCACAGAGAGGATGCAGGGTATGGGAAGAAAGTAACGAAATTAAAAAGCCTCATTCCCAGCTCTTGCCCTCCTGTTTCCCTGCTCAGAGATACCATGCTAGCCAGAGAGCTGCACCAGCCTCTGGCAGATCCAACGCCTCCCAGCCCCGTGTTCTTAGCGAGGCTCCCAGGGAGTGGACAGAGCTGGACGCCCCTGGTTTGCAGGAAGGCTCCGTGTGTGACAGCGGCTAATCCAACACATAGCTCCGAGGTGCTGTCAGCCAGCCTGGCCATGCACACGGGCCCTTCCTTCTCTTGGCTCACCCAGGAATCTGCTGACACTCCCAGAGACTCCTGGGGAGCACTTTGGATCCTGGCCCCAGAAACTTTCCCATCGACCTGCTCCTCTTACGGGAACTGAGCAGTGCCTGAAGTGTGGCAGCAGTACAGACTTCCGTGGTGGTGGCTAAAAATCGGATCTGTTTCTCTTTCTTCATCCAGAATAACCAGGCTATTTGTCAGGAAGACACACTATGCTTAGAGGTGTCTAAATACTTCCTTTTCTCTCAGCCCACGCTCAGCCTCTATTCCACAGAGCACAGATTTTGCTTAACAGGAGGTGAAATGAAGAGAGGGAAGAGGAAAACAAGAAGTGAGGGAGCACAGGGAGAGTGGGTTAAGATACTGGGGTCGGGGCAGAGGGATGTAACAGGTCTTTTGTGATATCTTTAGGTCTGTGATGGGGCAAAGGTATGTAAAAGGGAAAAAAGTCACAATACCCTGCTGCAGAAGTGAGGAGAAGAAAGGTAAAAGTCTCTTGAAAAGCAACCAACAGAGACCTCCTCTCTTTCTTCACATGCAAAGCTGATTTTTAACCTGAATGGACCAAAAAGAAATGGTAAGCAGCCACTCTTCTATCTTGCCTCCCTGCCTTTTGGGAAGTCTGCCCATTGCTTTAGGGCTGGGGACTCCTATATGCTGAAGAACTGAAGACAAATGCCCTTCAGCATGACTGCTACCAGGCCACTCAGCACATCACCACACTCAAAATACTTAGAAAAATTTGGAACTCTGTCCAACTTGACCCATCAGAGAGAATACACAACAGGAATTGAGTTGGGGATGCTGACCATGGTATGATTTCATTTGGGGGGATCAGCTAGTGGTCCAAGGGCTGTGTACAGTCTATGGGGCAAATCAATGCAGCTCAGTATCTTTTTTTGCTGTAGACTTAACACTAAGACTGTCAGGACCATTGCCAAACATTTCTGAGTGTGCCACTGGTGCAGCACTGAGCCCAGCAATCTGCACTTTTGCCCATATCAGAGTGTGTCAGACATGATCAGCCAGATTTCTACAGGCTCTGTTCTGCAAACTCAACTGCCCTGCTTCAGGTGCTGGTGCCACACAGGCACAAATGTTCTGTGAAAAATCCAGCTCCCACAGTGTGCCATTCCTGCAAACACCACCAGCACATTTTTCTCACCCTGTCTTCTTTTTCCACACAGAGAGAGCAAGGCAGAGCAACGGTGCAGGAATAAGGAAATTACATGAAAGTACCTGTCTGGAACAGCCAACTCAAAGACAGTGACACACAATAAATAACCCTGAATACTGAAAAATGGGGCTGCCATTCTCTGTCACACCAGAAATGTCATAAACCACAAAAGAGACATGCCAATCATTTGAGCACACCCCCCCCTCCCCCTGAAGAGTTTTTAAAGCACCATATTTCATAACTTCTTTTGCTACCTAGAGGGCCCAATTTCCTAATCTGTGTTTGCCTCTGCCTCCCAGTTCAGTCTCCACTGCTGCAGGTTCATTCAAGTCACTGGCTACCCATCCCCAGGGGCACCTGGGGCCCCCCAGTGCATATAAAACACAGCTTCATGCAACATGCTTAATGCTGGCATCCAAAGGAAGGACTGCTGAGGGAGGCAAACCAAAACCATAGCTCAGTTATGATTCAGACTAAGGAATAAGATCAGCTGAGAGGAAATGTCCCTTGTGTATTGATCTAGTTTCGAAGGCAAGACTTCTGTCCACATTGAACTCAGTCCTATCAGACAAGGTAGCTTAGAGATACTTTGGGCATTTCTAGATGAGTTGTAAGCATAGTCCTACACCCTCTTAGGCAACTCTGAAAAAAATATAAACATTTAGTTCAATCAGCAGAATTTTAAGTGTGCAGATGTAGCCCTAACACCTTTGAATATCACCGACTGGATTGCTCAATATATCATGCTGATCAAAAACTTGACAGAATTTTCTTTGATTTGGTTTGGTTTTTTGGTAGTGGTTTGGTTGGTGGGTTTTTTTGTTGGGTTTTTTTTTTTTTTTTTTAGTGGCATGACACATGGTAAATAATACCACACAGATATGGTAATGTGGTAATGACACTTAAATAATCCCATACATAGCAAAGATTTTTACATACATTCATTTAAAGTAGGCCTAAGGCAAGCCAAATATACAAACAATTAGAGATCTGTAGGCATGCCAAGAGATATTCATGCAGCATATAGGCCCAAGAGAAAATATAGTGAAGATTAAGAATATTATTAACACATATCTGGGGATAATAGTATTTGATGAATTTCTCTATGAGTATCTCTTTGATCCTGGCAATTCCCATAAAAAGGACTGGACTGACATTTACCTACAACAGTCCAATCTATAGCTCTGCAGCAGGGCTTAGTATCTGCAATTTAAACAGCTGCTAAGCCATCTTCCTTTGTTTTGTTACACAGTAATTAGATCCACCTCCTTCACTCAGTTCATGACCAATGTTTCTGTTTCACTTACATCCCAAGACAACTTCTGTTGCCCTTTCCTTTAATTTTTTTCCACAAAAAGGCTTTTTTTTCCCCTCCTGAAACCTGTAAGCTTTTTGTTCCCATTACAATCTTTGGCACGCAAAGCAGGTGGTATCAGAAAGTGCAAATGCTTCCATATTCTTTGAATTACTATAAACTGCTGTATGGTTTTGTTCATCTTAAGTACCCAGTCTTTTGATATCTCAGCCAGTCCGTTCCACACTCACGAGTTAATAAGACTAGAGGCAGGGAGAGACATAAGAAAGGCCACCCAATTAAAGCAAGAAAATGAAGATCAAAACAGGCTACTGTGCTGTCATATGGTCAGGTACTGAACTGTGCCTGGTGCAGTCACTGATAACAGGCTGGATAACGCTGCACGTGTCACTTTGCTGTGACCTTCACCAGTCACCTGGCTTGAGCTTATGAGAGCTGACTAACTTTTAAGTTAAAAAGGCTTAGATTAAAACTATTAGTAACTCTGGAAATCCTCAAATAGCTTCACTGAAACAAGAGGAATGACTTTGAAATTACAAGCCCTATGGAAAGGACTACATAATTTGATAATGGACACAGATCATTTTCTTCTCCATTAAACCAGCAGGAACTGAGCACTGAAAGTCCATGCCTACTAGAGGGATAGGGGAACTAACCCATGTGGCATGTAAGCATTACCAGGTTACCCAGCCTAGGCCAATCCTTGGATCTGCTCAGGTACAGGCTGCTGCATACAGCATGTACTGTTCTCCTGATCATGTATCCAGAAACCACAGCATAAACATTGCTCTAGGCATCAATGGTATGGAGCAATTGTTCCCAAACTCAATCTTCTTGTTTCTGAACGCACTGAGAAGGAAGTGAGGGGCAGGAAACTCACTGTTAAGCAGAGACATAAGCCCTTCATTAAAACACCATGATGAGTATCATCTACATTTCAGAGAACTCTCACACCTGAAAATTGCTAGGAAAAGTAGGACACATCTAATTTCCAAAATAATAATAAAAATACTTAAATGGATTCTCTCTTAGGAGTATTTAAATAAGGGTTGCCTCTTCCTGCGAATGGAGGGAGCTGAGAAGGGTTCACCACACTTTGTACTTACTAGAAACAGAACGCTTATCACAGGAATTATTTGCTGGTGTGTTCTACTTCTTTTGTGCAGAATTCATGTGAGTTCAGAGTATTCAGTGAAAAAGAAGAAGAGGGAGTCTAAGATTGAAAGTCTGTCAGTGCTACTGGACATCCCAGCTTGCGAAGAAGGCTGACCAGTTTACCTCCTGGTGAGCTTGGTATTTTACACAATGACCTGTAAGGAGTCCACCTTAAATAAAATAACTAAGAAAACCCAAATAACTGGAAGGACAGTACAGGTATGATTTTGTTACCTAAGACATCAAATAGTTTCACAATTGGTCTCTTAAAAACAAAGGAAAAAAACCCATCAAAATGCTGAATTTGGCTTCCACAGTGCAAAGAACAGCTGGAGCATTTCTGCATGACTTAGTTTAATGCAGCAAGATTGGAATTTTTAAGTTCTCAAGGAAAAAAAAAAGCAGCACAGTTGCTTTTCACTCTCTGCTATCTGTACCAGTTACCACCTGGATCCAAGTATTTGCCACTTAGGATCCAACTATTCAAAAATCCATATAATTAATTGGTATCAAAGCAAAGGTCTGTGAAACATCTGTACTCAAGGAGTGACCTTTGGATGTGAGAAGACCATTCCTTGGCTTTCCAAATCCTACAGTTCAAACTTGCTGCTTGAAAAGCTGTTTTTCAGCTCCAAGTCCCAAGTCTGGCAGCGAAGTGCAGGTGAGATATAAACAAACACAGGAGAAAGAGAGAGATTTCTTAGGCATTATTGTAGGCTCAGCAGGTTTCTTTAATTTGCCTGTTCTGGGGAAATTCAGACCCCTTTTCCATTTATTTTCTGATACTTTCCTGAAACCTACACAACATAGCAAGCAGTGCATTAGGCAGCACAGCTTTTGTGTCCCCAGAGTCTCAAGGGTGGGCACAGATCTCATCCCAGCAAGGAACCCACACAGTCATAAGGCAACAGCTGGGCAATGACTTGGGAGCTATGCACCACATATACTGGAGGTCTCTCTATGGGCTCAGAAGAGCAAGGGAATGAGAGACCTACTTGCCCCATATTTTCCCCCAAATTCCACATTTTTTCCTATGGAGTCCTCTGGCACAGCCAGGCATGGGTATGGGGCACAATGCATGTTCCTGGATGCTGTTCTCTGAGACATGAAATCACACTGCTGCTCATGCCAGGCACTGGCACTTGCTCTTAATCTTACAGGGCTGTTTCACCTAATGGCTCCAAACCTGGCTTCCTGAAAGCAGCAGGGGACAGCTGCTGAAACACCATCAATCCAGACAAAGTCAACATGACCTGTGGACGTGGTCCAGCTCTGCCAGGAAGGGCCCAACAGTGAGGGTGGCTGAGGAAATATTATTGCAGCCTAGAGTCTTTCTCATGAAGAATTCTATTTTGGTGCACCTTTTTTTTTGCTGCTTGAGCATTCCCCAGACATTTTGGAAACTCCAGACGCAATAATATTGAGTTCTAGGTCACAGTGTTTTTATTGACAAAGGTCTCACCATCCTGATGTGGGTCTGAACATTTCTGAATGCTGCAGGATCATACAGGGAGTAATCACTCGCCATAGCCCACAATATATAATACGCCCACCAAAATGCACTGTAAATTAAATAAAAGTGTTTCCTGCCAGTCCAAACAAACGTTTTTCCCTTTCTAGCAGAGCAAAAGAGTGCTAACCCACAGAACTGCAGTGTTTTGGAATTTCATGTAATAGCAGCAAGCAAAAAGTTGCACTGCTATGAAGTGACACAGAAACATCCATAACACATTTTTGTCATCAGCACAGCAGCAGCGGTCATACACAAGGAAATGTTTATTTGATCCATTTGCTAACATATAAATCAACTTGTTCTAAAACGATGTCATAATATACGTTCTCAAGCAATGACCCAATTTGAGGTGAACTATTTGAGGTGATCACTGCAGGTTTTGAGGCAAGACAGCCATCTGAGTTACAGCTATATCTTCTTTGTCCACAGACTGTAGAGTTGGCACCAGGAAGAGACCAGAAATGAAAATAAATTAACCCATTTTACTTGAGCCATGTTAATTATTTTCACTTGAAAAAAAAAAAAAAAAAGGACGAAACTGTGACTTAGTCAATGGGAAATCCTCAAGGGCTTGGATAAAGTTGTCATGTGTATCCACTTGCTCTAACCTTTGGCCTTTTGTCTAAGTACAAGGGACATATCAGTTAAATATATGATGTCTTCTCTCTGGGAAACTCACAGAGTTAATAAGTAATTTCAAACTATTATCATTTTGATGCATGGAAAAAAAACAACTTGGCTTTCCTCAGACAGCCAAGCTGGGTAAGTACAGAATTTCCCGGCACTGTTTAAGGCTGGGTGGGGTGGGAAAAAGAAGAAGGAAAAAGAGAAACAAATTAAGTTGCTAAAGAAGGGGAAAAAAATGCGCAGAAATCCTGCCAGAAGTTCAGGAAATCTTTTCTTCCTTGTTTCGCTTATGAAGATCAAAAACTCCAAATTAAACATGAATCCCCTTGCAAAATGCTGATGACTTTGCTCAAACTAGGGCAGCTAAGGTTCTGAGAAGCCATGAAGCTCAGCTGTTGTCCTACAGATAATTCATATAAGCAAGTAGCTTAAGTGATAGGTCTCATGTCTGCAGGATCAGCACACTTCTAACCCTTGAGGAGGAACTGACTCCTGGGTATGCCTACAGCCCAAGACTGTTCTGTCCAAGTCCTCCAGGCACCTCCACAGTACAAGCAGGGGAGAGAATAAGATCACAGCAAAGCCACTGCCACATTTTAGGGAGTTCTCATCTTGCAGCAGAGGAACACGCCGGGAATTGCAAGCGTCTTTTCCAACCTGATGCACAGCAGAGTGAAATGCCATTAGCCATCGTGTAAATGGGATGACTCATTTTTCCCAGTGCCAGTGCATGGGGCTGTGCTCACAGCTATGCCTGGCCTTCAGGTGGGAGGACAGAATTCCAGTCTCAAGAAAGGGCCTTCTTATTGCCTGTTAACTTGGTCTTTTGTCAGCCTGTAGCCATACTCTCAAATCAAATCTACAATTTCACTGCATCAAATCACTTATTTTTCACCTAAGCACCTCAAAAACAAACCCTGGAAACTCTACATATCACACTACATGTCCCCACTTAAAGAAAGACAAGCAGTGCACAAATTAATCAACATGGTGGAAGTCAAACCCACCTTATTCATGAAATGATTGGTCTTCTCTCACTTTCCCCATGGCTTCCCTAAGTGACAAGATTTCTCTCTCTAGAGTTTTTAAAAGACAGAAGTATCCTTTAATATGTGCAGGAACAAATTCAGGACCATGCCTACACAAAATACATGTTTATCAATATTTGATCTACATATTGATCTTTCCAATGTCAGTGACTCCCCTGACTGGCTTCCTGTGGCCAAACAAGAGCAAATAATTTTTTTAGAGAAATCTGAAGCTATAAAATACAACTTGCAGATGTATGCAAGCCAGTCCCTCCTCTCACCCCCAAGTTTGGCAGACAGATCTTTCAGAACCAGCTTGGAGGAGGTGGCTCTGCAAGCAGGAAGACTCTTTGAAGTTGTGCACAGGTACAGGGATGAGTTTTATGTCAAGAAAAGAATGTTAAGTCCATTAAAAAAGACTCCTGCTTTCTGCAGTAATTTAGGGACCTGTGAAGTCGGGAGAGACCACTGGAATCCCCCCCAGTGCAAAACACAGCCCAGGAGATTTCATCCATTCATTTCGGCAGCTGTCTTGCACATCCAGCTTCATTAAGCCCCTAAGCCACTAATTTTTGACTAACCTCAAACCTGTATTCCAGAATTTAAATTAACTTAAAAGTCACTGTCTTCAGGGCCATGTCAACAGTGCCTTGTGTAACACAGACCCGGGGCAGGCCACTAAAATATGACTGTGCAACTGTATTGTTAAGAACCTGCTGCTCAACCTCCTCCATATCCCAGGGAGGTTCCTTGTCATGGAGTAGGAACCTTTCCAGAAAAGAACTTGGCCCACCCACCTGTCAGGGAACATTTCCTCATGTTTGACAGGACAGGCATTGGCGGATTCAAGTCAGCATGGGTGTATCTCAATAAATGCCCTATCCTGAACCCAACCCATCCATAGTGCAAGGAGTGTTCAGTTTGGATGCAAGATGAGCTGGAGAATGACCCAAACTTGGAACTGTGCTCAAAAGGCAGCCCAGCCATAGGCTACATGCCAGAAAACCCATGGTCACTCCTTTGATTATGCCCCCTTCATCTGAGGCCCTCGCATCAAAAAACAAATGCATGAAATCCCTCCTCACACAGGCTCAAGAAGTGATCTGTATTATGCTGTTTGGGAGGAAGGGGTGCAATTATCTAGTGCAGCACTATTAAAATCAGCTATATAAACTGGTTGCTCATCTAATCCATTGCACTGTTTGGCCCACTTGCTCTTTTGAATTTCTGTCTTGTACTCCACTCTGCAGCTGCCTTGCACCTCCCACTCCTTCTTTTTACTGTCTTCATGTAAATCAAAAATCCATCAAACCTCACTTCTTCAGTAATAAATCAATTCTTTGGATTACTCAACTGTAAAACCATGATTTTGGGGCTGCAAAGACAGACTATGTTTGAGCACCTGGATGACAGCAAGCAAAAGAGAAAAAGAAGTATTTTAATAATACTTAAAGCTCACAGAGGGCCTTTTCTTCTTGGCACATCTGAGCTCGCCAGAAGGGTTGTACTATATTAAAAAAAATTCTCATTTCTCTCTTGCCAGTCACACTTCCCACCCAAAAATAAACAAAAAAAAAAAACCAAAAAAAAAAAAAAAAAAAACCAACAAAAAAACCCCAAACACGTTCCTATCCTTTTCTCTGCTATTTTCACTGTTTGTATGCTGTATTCATGGCTTTCTTTCTTAAATACGGGCAAGTAAAAACATCAGAGGCAGACTAGAAATATTGGGGCACACACAAGGCATTTTTGGTTTCTTCTAAACACCAGACCATATGACCAATTAAAAAAGAAAGAAGAAGTAAAAAAGAGCACTCAGCCTCCATCTACCTGCTTCCAAGCCAAGATAAGGAAATATCTCAAACTTTCCACAAAGCCTCATGTTACTTCCCATCAAAGCCAGGAGAACCCGTCCTATTGTTTCCCTTGCTAGTGCTGCATCGCTGCATTCCTACAGAGCTCCTGAATTTGCTCAGAGCCTGTTGATGTTGTTGTTGTTATTGTAAGAGCTGAGTGTTACACAAGACAGAGAGCTTGACAGCTTTCCCACAATCCTCAGCATGTGGGAATAGCGAGTAACAAAGTGTTAACACCTGCCAACTGGTGGTTAGGTGTACACGTCTCTGTTAACAACAAACACTGCTGCTAGCAGTCAGCAGAGCAAAGCAGCAAATCTGTTCCCTTCTCCAGCTTGGAAAACACCAAACAATAGCAAAAAAAATAAAAAAAGGCACCTAATTGCTTGATTAAGATGTATCAGTGTTGGAAACTGCTGATCTAGAACATTGAATCTCTGACATTTACTTCACTCTTGATTAAACAGAAATGTTTAAAACCAGTTATTGTGCAGGCAGAAGCTCAGAGCACTGTGTACCATCCAGGGAATTGTGGCAGTGGAACTTTCTACAAAGAAACAGAATCAGAACCATCTCCTCTCTACTGTTTCATAAAAGCATCAGATGCTGAGACTCTCTGGGTATTAGGAAAAAGGGAAGGAAGAGCACTAATGAAGGATTAAGAATCGGGTAACTCCTTGGAACTCCCAGGGGAACCTTGTGGAAAAGTCCAGCTCCTGCTCCGAAAAAATGTTGCTAGACACGGAAGTTAGGATTGCTTCCTTATGATGAGAAGGATTAGTTGTGTACTTTTAAAAATCATGTTTTCATTTGGTGATTTCCTAGGCAGCCTTGTGAGCCAGGTGGCACTGATTTATCATTACCAATTTGCATGTGACTAATGTCCTAGACCTGAGGCTAAAAGCCTGCTTGCTCTAGATTTGCCCTCAGTAGCCAGCTTACTTGTTTTGTTGCTCTTTCCCCATGACAAAAAGGTAAGGGAGAAGTGAGTCAACTCACTCATCTCGAGTAAACTAGAGATTACTAAGTCAAAAGGGGGGGAAACTTCATTAAAATAACAGTACTCACAAAAGCTCATTGCTGTCCAAGTCTCCCTCCACATCTTTTGGACATGAGTCCAAATCTTCTGCACACAGAAACTCCATCTCAGCTGGGGAGAGACACTCATCCTGATTTCCATCAGATTGTATTTCTCCAGTAATTGCTATCAGGAAAAGAAATGATCCCATTCTTTAACACTGGGGTGGGAGGAGTGGAATTTCACATTTATGTCTGTCCCCTAAACAGATTATGTGAAATGATTCAGACAACTATATACCAATATACCTGATTAATCAGATGATGGCCAGGGCAACAGATAATTTTAACCTACAGCAGTTCCTGACACTAAGTCACATGGGAGGAGGAGGGTGAGTGGAAGGCATGAGTAACTTTTTTGATGGTTATACCAATTTTTGCCAGCATTAATGTTGCATGAAATAAAGACTTCTAGTAGTCAGCACCTTGAAACAGAGGAGACACATTCTCCTTATTTCATGAAACATCAAGTATTTGAAAATCCTACAAGTAGTAGATGGTTAGTGGTAATAAATTGTCTTACAAAGGCTGGCAGAGCACTGTTCTGACTCTAAGCAACATCATTTACCAAATTGCTATGGTGAAGGCTCAAACAACCTTCCATATAAAGCTCCCTGCAGAAGGTTCTATGGATAAAAGTGGACAATTTTTTAGTTGGCCAAAAGTGGCTTTCTCCACCAGGAATGGAGGAATAAGGTAATATACTTGTCTGCCAACATGAATATTGACCAATTTACTGAGACAGATATTTCCAAACAGCAGTTGGAAAGCTTTTTTTGGTATAGGAGGTTTAGGATCACCTGCACCAGAATAGTATTAGAGGAAAATTTCTAAGCTTTGTGTGAATATTCAAGCCCCTCAACAGATGAATTTAGAATTGCAGTCACATGTTTCTGTGACTCAGCCATTTGTTAGTCATCCTCTGCCCATTATATCTCAGGAAAGTTACAGATACCCATAATTAGAAAGGCAATCCCCCTCCTTCTGTCTCTTTTCTGCCTGTTCTCTATGTATCATGTCCTCTCACTTCCTTACTTTCCAGAGGTCCTATGTTATTTATTCCCATTCCCATCCCAGCTAGATTTATTTCCTTACAGTCTCATCCATTTTATGCCCTCTTCACAGTCTCTAGATCCTACCCCATGTTCAGAATTTTCCAAATCAACAGCTGCCCTTGCAGCCCTCTTCAATCCTCCCTTTTCTGAACCCAGCAGCTCTGCCTGGGTCCTCGTCTCTCTCTCACACACGTTTCTATCAACAGTTTCCTTCTGTGCTCCCATGGGCCTTATACAACTCAGTGCCATTCTTGCACACTCTGGGAGCTTAATGCAAGAGAACTGGATTGTTTCTGTCTAAACCTCTCCTGGGCTAGTTTCTTTAATTTGTCTGAGTTGTTGATCTGTGGAGCTGGCCCTTCTGTTCTTCCTCCAAGTAACATTGCTACCTGATATGTTATTTCTACTCTTGGATGCTACTTCCTCCATCCATCATTCCACCAGTTCTCTCTCCTTTGCTGCATCAAACAGCTTTCTTGGGTTTGCCTTGCAACCCACTGTCTTCTCTTCCTGCTGTTCAATCAACTCCCACCATCCCTCTGCCAGGGATAACTGCATTTATCAGAAGCAAGTCTAATTTTCCCAGTACTCCATGAAAAGGTTTTTTTGTGTTTTCTATTTGGTAAAGAACAGAAATCTTTGAACTACCAAAGCCAGAGGGCCAACTCTCATTCAGCCTGAGACAGTGTAGCTCCTGTTCACAAGGACAAATACACAGAAGGTACTGTAATGAATTAGCAGCGTCTGATCGGCAGTAGGCAAAGGGGCATGCATCACCTAAAGCTCAGGTACTGGGAAGGAGGAAGAGACTGGGAAGGACAGGTACATACGTGCCCTTATCACACTGAGCACACTCTGAATATGAGGATCTCTCTCACACAAAACTCTATCCATTTAAAACATGTGTAATCTTCCATTCAGAAAAAACACCTTGGTGAAAAATTTCAGAGCAGTACAAAACTCTCACACCCTTAATGCCATGAACATCTCACACTGACATCTGTAATGCCTCTGCCAATTTCTTCCTGAGTTACTCTTTCTTTGGTGACAGAAGATACTAGGTTTATTATTGGCTCATTATCCCACACTTGTCCCAAGCACATGGAATGTGTATTTTACCTGAGGATAACCCTGCCTTCTTCAGGCCAAGACACCCCATGACAATGCCTTTTCCAGAAGCACTCCTTCCCCTCGGGGTGTTTGCTGGGCATTGCCAGGCTGCCAGGCAGACAGGTGCAGTAAAGCTCGCTTAGATCCTATTGGTCTGAGCTTTATCCATTGTGTTTCTTTCTGAAGCAACCATCTTCAAGTTGGTTCTTTGTTCAGGCACCTTGTAACACCTGAGACCACAATACTAGAACACTCCAGCAGCAGAAGAGCTGAATCTAAATGCAGAAAAACCCAGCACAATCTGGTATTTAGTGCACAGAGCACATGATCTCAATTGAGCACACAAAGTCTGACTCCATCCATGACTCTACCAGGTGGTGAGGGCTCTGGCAAGCTATGATTTGGCATAGTGAGATCACATGCTTTCCCTACTGACACATTCCTGTCTTTAGTCTTAACATGAACAGGTTAAAGTATCTTCCTCCTCCACTATATTCAGGTGATGATTGAAAGCTACATCTGCATAGTGTTTTCCCATTAGGTCAATAGCAGCCATGAAGGAGCATTTGCTTCTGGTTCTTTAGCTGAATAGGAGAAAACAATTGGTACAATATTAGCCTAAAGAGGGAGGAATATGGAGCACCTGAAATGCACTGCCAACAAAGCAATTAGCAGGAGGATCAGGGGTGGGCACTGACTGCCTGCCCTGTTCATCACCCTCACTGAGGGACTCAGTTCCTGGGTATTTAATATAACTCCTCAGAGCTAACATGCAAAGTTTTGCATACAGGTGTCTTGGAAATAAAGTACTCTTCCTGTGCATGAGGAAATAGATCTGTTTCTTGGTAGTCTTTGAACAAAGGAATGAGTGGTCCATTCTGTACCACTCTAATCTTAATAGTTTACACTATAGGCTCCACTACATTACTTACAACTGATCTATTTGAAGAGCAGCTGGGAAGGGAATAGTTCTGGTGGTGGTGATGTGGAGGACTCAAATGGACAAGTTCAAACAATGTAAGGATAAAACAGGCACATGTAAAACACTTCAATACCTGTCTCCCAGTGAATTCCAGGGTGTTGGTCAGTTTAGATGGTTTCTTGAAGGGTTAATGTCTCTGTGCCAGGCAAGTCTTGTTTCTGTTCCTGTAGATCAAGGCTCCAGCATTGCACTTCTGATATCGAATAATGCATCCTGTTTGTCTTTCATCCCTCACCACTGATGTGCAGCCTTTTCACTGTTGAAAATCAGATAACCAGAGCCTTAATAAAAAGGAATATTTTGGTGTGATTCTAAAAATCTTTAAAGCGAAAGTCACATAGGCTTACTCTCTGGACTAAATGCACGATCTCTGCAGCACAAAGCAATCAAAGTAATCTTGCTAGTGCTCTTCAGGGCCTGAGCATTGGAGTTGTCCTGATCATAAGCACTATAATCCTGTCAAGAGGCAAATACATAATTAAGTATCACCAGTTAGCTAAAGGCCTTGCATCTGTGTGATCAGATCCTTCAGAAGGAAAGGATAGCATGAAAACAGTAACCTCTTATTTCCAGTTCCTATTTTGGTTTCTACTCTTCAGCACACAAAAGGATGCCTGTCTCACCCAAGCCTGCCTCAGCATTAGACAGGCTGTGTTTCCAGGTCACTTTTCCTCCTTTTGTCCAATGTTTTAGTTTTCTGCCTCTAAGAACAAAGCCATGGGTCTTGGGGCTATTTGCATCTGTGGAGGATTTGGATGCACTGCAGGGCGAGGCTGGGCCTCATTTTAAGAGAAGGCTCCAGCCCACGCCAGTGCCAAGAGGCTGACTAATGCAATTATTTCCTTGCAGAGCAGCATTTTTCAAAGTGCTGATTCTTATTAAGAAAAAGGAACGGATTTGGAGCTCATATTTTGATCTGGTGCCCAGGATTATTTGGAAATTCTTTTTCCTGGAACGAGACTTTTTATTCCAAATTTCTCCATGGTGGGGAAAGAGGGTTTCCTGGGCAGAATTAGGATAATGATTACAGCCTGTATACAATCAGTTCTAACCGCTGTGGAACTCCAAAAATGAATGTTATTGCTCAGTGGCTTCATTGGAAACAGAAGTATTATTTAACCAGAAGGATGGCAACACATGGAAATAGCTCATTATCATATTTTCTCCCTATTTGAAATGTCACATTGAGTATGTATCTTTCACGTCCACTACACTTTAATTAATTTGGACTGTGTTTAAATATATTACACAGCATGCTTTATTACAAAATTCTGACACATTCCCATTGATGAAGCAGGGCTTTCCTTCAAACACATGTAAAAGGCAATAGGAGCTACACTGCTAAATATTGTTTTAAATACAACAAGAATACCACATCATCTCTGTGTCTGCCTGTGTTTTTCTGTGGCATGGAACATACAGAGCAAAACCAACATTACATCCAAAGCTTGCTTGCTGTTTATTGAAGGGACAATGATGTTAACATTATTATTCTAGATCTAAATCTTAACCACTTACCTTATTTACATAATTGCAAGACAAACATATATTTTACTCAATGGCTGGAAAAGATTCCAGCAGTGTGATTGCCTGGAAATTAAAAAGTAGAATTGCAGGGTGTATGTGTGAGATGAAAATTACTTGTTTTAACACAGCTGGTGTATCTTATCTTCTGTGCACTTTCAAACACAGCACTTATAAGGATGGTTGTCCTCCTCCACCCAGGTCTCCAACAAAGTAGAGGATTTATTTCATTTTCTAACCTTCCTCTGGAATGCAAACACTCCTTAAGTTATTCCTGATTTATACTTGTTTAAGCAGCTGGGAGAATCAAACCAGTTTTTAAAATAACGTAGAAATGAGAGTTCATTCAACTTTTAGTGAAATCTTCTGTTACTTAGAACTCTATGCTGCATGGGATCAGGGACCTTGTAGAAGGTGTGACTTTGATAAGATGTCATCTTTGCACTACTGCTTCTGCTGAGGCACTGATGTATTAGCTACTGAACTACTCTAAAACTACTTTAGTTTGAACCATCTTGGGTATAGAAAACAGCTGAGGACTTGCTTCCTCAGGGCAGTTCTATCACACTCTATTATCCCACCCAGTAGATGCCACCAAGAGCTGGTTGTGTTTGTACTTTCCTCACTACTCACACTCCATTCAGGAACCACTAGGAGCCAAGGCTGGTGAAGAAAACCTGATTCATTCCCTGGGAGCCAACTGAGTGGTGTACCTCACATGACAAGCCTCTGCATGACATTACAGTCAATCCCAACAGCTTGTTCTAAAACATGTTCCAGGGACAGCTCCTTGGACCGTTGCTTCCTCATCCATCCTCCTAAGAGAGCAGTAATCAAAGTTTTATTATCTGAATCATGGATTCATTTTTTTTTATTATTGTTATTTTCCCTAGCAGATGGCCTTTTTCCAAAATAATTTCATAAGCAGAGATTCTTATCATGGGGAAGGTAATACTGTTCTGAAACAAACTCCCAGATGGGACCATGTGGAATAAATGTGTTGTTCCTTAGATAAAGGCAAGGCGTTAGACTGCTGATCACTGTGTGGATGCTGCCACGGAGGAACAGCACAGCCCTGTTCTGTGCTGTTAAATACTCTACTACTTATTCTTCTGCCCTGAGTGCTCTCTCCTCACCCCACATAACCCTTTCCTCAGAAAACATTTACACTAAGAAGAAAAATGTTTTTCAGCATTTGAACAAGAACAAAAAAGTTGTGTTTAACGACAACACATGTCTGTTTTTAAAAATCTGGATTGGTTTTATATTTAATTCATTCACTGAATTGTAATAAATGAATAAACCTAATTTGGAGGATAATAAAAAATATGAACTGTGTTGCTGAAGCCAAAAGCAATAACTACAACTTGGTTTTTTCCCGATTCTTTGCTCCTTCGGACCCAAACATTACTGTTGCAATTTTTTTTCTGTATTTTAAGTGTTTTGTTTATTTGATTTCTGCATTAAAGGAACACTCCAGTGTAATATAAAAGGATTCTATAATCACGATGTCTAATTACAAAGAAAAGCTAAGTATCTAATATAAAAACTTGCAATAAAAAAAGAATAACTACCAGATCAAAAGCCACCAACACAACAATCTGATGAAGCAGGCTAGGAAGCACTACTCAGCTGGCCCCCTTACAGAATATGTGGAACCAGAAAACTTTCCTGAGTGAGAAGATTGAACAGGATGCTGGATATTCTCATCTAGGCTCCCTCTTCCATGAAAGGCCGGACAAAAGGACCTTCCAAGCCCCCTTCCAGCCTGGGCTGCTCTGTGATTCTATAAGATTATGAGATCCCTGATGCATGGCTCTCACATTAACTGCAGCTTTTCCTCCTTGGTTTCTTTCTAATTTCAAGAGCTTGTTCTTACTCTTTCGTTGGGATTGGGGTTTGTTTGTTTGTTTGTTTGGGGTTTTTTGGTTTGTTTGTTTTTTCCCCTGATTCCCAAGAGTAACAAATGTGAAATGGTATCCTTTTGGCTGCTAGTGGGCAGGATCTTGTGTTCTTCACACATTTAGATTTTCCATCAAAATCATCAGGAATGTATTAAAACAAGCAGGCTAGTTTCCATCTCTTGGCACAAGTCAATGAAGCATTTAGATGTACATGAAACACAAGACTGACTATGCAACTGGCAGCTTTTAAAAAGGAGTAGATCATTTAAATATGTTCCTGAAGGGCCATGTGTCTTTACCTGGCCATAATCAGCCCTACTAAAAGAAACAGAAAAATTGCAGACAGCCTTGCATCCACAGCTTCCCTCGAATTAACAAGCAATTTAGGTTTGTTTTGTAGACCTTAAAAAGTCTGAAGACCACCTTGTATTAAAGGCAACTCATTACTCTTGCCCATATGCAAGTGGACAGGAGTCTAATGTGCCAAATTCCAAGCCTGAAAGACTGTTTGACCATAAATCCCCTCACAAGACAGAAGCATGAGTGACTTAGTTGGATTTGAAGGTAGAAGGGACAAAGGAATAAAGTAGAGCTATTGGAAGGATTTTTCAGAGATTCTCAACACCATTAACCCAGAACAACAACCTTACTGAATCAGCAGAAATTATCCTGCAGAGAAAAAAATAACAAAGCACATCCACCCACAAAAGCAATCCAAATTCCCAAAAAACCTCTCTCTAAAGATTTTTCTCATCTTAAGTGTAGGACTTTGTGTTTCTGTGTAACTTGGCAGGGGAGCAATTTTTAGCAAAGATACCAACAGAAGATTCATCAGCAACCATACTGACATCTGAAGAGACATATGCTCACAAGAAGCATTTTGCCTATTTGCTTTAACCTGATATTTAAACACACAAAGTATAGATATACCTTGGATAATGCCATTTACCTTGTGCACAGGTGTGTGTTTGTGATTTTATGAATATTTCAGCACTACGAAAACATTTAATGAAATCTAGATAATGATACTAAAATTACGAGACTGACAAAAACATTCCAGAAAGCATTGGTTGTTATTGTTATTTCTATTTCGCTTTAGAAAGAAATCTTAAGTAGGCTGTTTGGCTTTTTTTAGCAGAGGACAACAGTCATGAGACAAATGATCCTTCTTAGAAAAGCATTCTCTATAGATCAGCTCCTGCTAACTCATTCTTCCATTGGCAGACCCCATTCATTTTTCCATGTTGATTTTGCTAAAGTGATTAAATACCTTTAAGAACAACAGAATTATAAGAGTTTTGAGGAAGAGACAAGCCTTTATACAGATAAAAATTTTTTTTTCAGAGGGAAGTCTGTTACAATCAATTGGCTACAAAGATGATGTAAATAGTCAAATCTCCCAGCAATTTCAAAATATGTTGATTTAACTAAGATTTAAGCAACTTAAGTACATTGTTCAGGATAGATTCTAGTCCAGAAGAATTCTGACTGCATTTGCCAGGCTACGTTGCCTTCATTATTTGCAATAATGTTCATTCCTTTGCTCTAGTGTTCCCATTGTGCATGCAACTTCCACTGATTTTAACATTGCTGCAATTAATTGTCCTAAATCTAAAACAGTACTGGAAACAGAATTTAAATGGGTAAAATCACACTTAATTTGCAAGAGATTCACTTCAATGTAATCTCTGCTGAAACGTTTACAAGTTGCCTGTGGAGGAGAACCAAAAGCCAAAAGGGATTTCAGAAAGAAGCGTGTGGAAAGGCCAAATGTACCTAACTACACATTCCATGTCACACCGCAATTGTGTTCTTTCTCCAGGGTCTTCAGTCCTACCAAGAATTATGGCATTTCAGTTCAGTTCTATACACTACACCTTCCACTCAAAAGACAAAAAAAGTGGATTAATCTGCTATATAAAGTGGTAGGGATGCAAAATCTAATTTCTGTCAGCATCCTTGATGCAAACTGCTGTGTAAATCTAAAATCTTTATAATTTCTTTCAGTGAGCTTTATCACCAAGATTTTTTTTAACTTTTGGTTTTACCTTCAGTGCCCTCATACCTGCGTGTTCCACCTGCATGTCTCTGAGACAACATGAGTCTCCTCATGATTTTCTGTGGCATATCCTAACCCAAAGAGGAAGAAATACCGATTTAGCTTCAATTTAGTCAGTGGGCATGTTCCCCACAGTATAACTTTCAGAAGCAGAAATCCTTGCTGCTACCAAATGGAATGAAAATTCTTGCTGTTTCTAGAACATCAGAAAAAGTCCCACATTCTCCTGCCTCCTCTTTGCCAAAAAGGACAGTAAGTGAGAAATATGTCAAAAGCTTTCACATTATTACCCTGATAGAGGAAGTTGTTTCTCGGCTTCAAGTAAGAGATTGGCCTATTATAGTTGTTATTTCTAAATGGCTCTGGAAAATTCATGGCAAATGGAGTCTGGCCTCTTGCTGTAGAGGGAAGCTACTCATCAGCTTGGAGAACATTCCAATAATTCTGGGATTCAGTAGGCTCACAAAATTGAGACAACAGCGCTGGGCACAATGTCCTATCTAATACTAATAAAACCTTTAAAAGCATGAAAATGTGAACATATTCTCTTAGAGAAAGATATGTCTTAAAGCCAGCAGTATACACACACTTTTACAAACATAATGAGGTCTTTCTCCCCGAAAAACTTGTGTTGGTTTGTTTTTTGGGGTTTTTTCCTAATTAGTATTATTTTAATACCAGCACAAATCTTCAATGTTGTGAGAATTAGGAGGACATGGACAGATTATTTTTCAGTAGAATTCATAATCTGTTTATAAATTGAATTGGTTTCTTAATGGCCTCTGGACCACCAAAACACAGCAAAACTGCCAAGTAATGTTAACAATAGTTTGTCAGTCTCTATGTATGAGAAGAGTTTGTATCTCTGTACCAGTTTGTACAGAGAATCAGCCTGATTACTTGCAGGCACAAATGGGTCATCCAATTAAAAACTCCATTTGTCATCCTAAAAGCTGAAACCTTTCTGAAAATCTGAGGTCTCTTCTGGAGGAATAAAACAAATTATAATGCATTTTAAAGAGACTACCAAATATAAACTACATAGCTATATAAAATATTTAAATAAAAATTGTAAATGAAAATAAATGTCAGATGCATCCAGAGTTAGAAAGAATGGAAAAGGAGAGGAGGGATAGACTGGGAGAACAGAGAATCTGTCATAGGCAGATATGATCTAGGTTACTCTTCACCATACAGATGAATCATAACAATTCTGAGTACAAGAAGATGACAAACAACCTTAATGAGAGGGAGCACATGCAAGTCAATAAACACATGGGTCTTACAGACCTGTTTACTGATTTAATCTAGCATCTTGAATTCACTAAAGCTTGAAAACAGAGGTGCTGGAAGCCATTAAAAAAGAATGCTGTAAAAACCAATGTATGAAGCAATTTGAAAGGATCATGATGACAGCATATGAGCAACAGAGACCTCCACCCAAATAATATGTTCCATTTTCACATCTTGAGTCTGGATGGAATAAGGAGGTGGTTAAGAGCTGAGCAGTGGTATGTAGGCAGAAAGATACATAAATTTTAAGAACTCTGGTAAATAATAATGGAAGTGGTAATTAGGTTATGGCATCCTAGAGAGCACAGGGAATTTTGGGCTAGGTAGTGGTGAAAATGGAAGGAGCAAAGAAAGAAGCTAAAGTCTGAACAACATGACAGAATTTGGTGTTTAAAGATACCAAATTTCTCAGCATCTCAGGAATGCAACAAGGTTGTGAGAAAATCCTGTTGAAACCTTCATCATTGCTTTGCCACTGAGCTCATGTCCCAATAGGGCTTTCTGCTTGAATCACACTCTAATGTAGGACATTTTAATTGTGATTGCTGGCCCAGCAAAAAATGGTGAGCCTAATGGGATGGTTATATTTAACACTGCAGAGAGAGAACATGCAGAGAAGGGTGGAACATCAAAAAGGAGAAGTGACAAAGTAATGAGTTACCTGGAAGTCAAAGAGGAAGGAAGTAGATGGTAGAAGAAGGGCGAACATGCCCTGGAGAAAGGAAGATGACTTCCTACTTTTGGATTGCTATGTTTCTTTACGTATATTTTCCCAAATCTGCTGGTGGTGTTGTGACCTCAGCTATCTCAGTTTAAGTTCAGACTGATTTTTTTGTTGTTGTTGTTTCGGTTTAGTTTCCCCATAAAAGTGTGTATCTACCCGAGTCTACAGTCAAATTCACCTTGAGTAGACAACAGCGCAAAAATGATGGATTCATGGAACTGCTGAGGTGTGAAGGGGCCTCTGGAGATTGTCTAATACAACATCTGTGTCCAAAGCAAGGATAGCTAGAGAGGTTGGTCCAGTAAGGTTTTCAGTAACTCAAAGGATGGAGGCTCCTCAGTCTCTCTGGGCAACTTGTGTTAGTATTCAACCAGTTTTATATGACAAAAGTTGGGGTTTTTTTGTTTACACAGAGTTTCCTGTGTTTCAGTTTGAGGTCATTACCCCTTGCTCTTACACTGAGCATTATCGAGAAGAGTTTGGTTCTGCCTTCTTTACCACTGCCTCATCAAGTATTTTTGAAGCACATTGAAAAGACCTGCCCCAAGTTCTCTTGTCTAGGGTGAATTGTTCCAGCTCTCTCATCCTCTCACAATATTAATCATCTTCATGACCCTTTGCTGGACGCTGAGGAGCCCAGAGCAGGATCCAGAACTCCAGGTGGCTGTCAGGATTGAGGAGAGGAAGGGGAAGGATCATCTTCTTTGTCCCATCTGTGCTGCAGTATGGCAAATAAGACAGAACTATTGAAGCGGATTAGCAAAGGAGGACTCAATTTATTACATTTGCAGAAAAGACTATGAGAAGAGCAAGGTGACTGCTTTTGTCAACAGTCCAACCTGGTCACACCAAAGTATCTCATGGGGTTTCTCCAGTATAGACCTTTTTTGCCTTGGGTCTTTCTCTCGGTCTATGGCAAAGATTCAACACCAAAAACCCAACCTCCCAAGCAATTTTAAAAAAAACCCTTCATATTTTTCTATTTCATTGTTTATCAGAGTTGCTCACAACCTGTTACAAGACCTAGATCTGTACAGAAACAGCAGAACAGCTAGCATTATATTACCCAACTGCAACAAATAAACCTTTTTCCACAAATTATCTGAGCTGATGATAAGTAAACACACTACTTCTCAGAAGCTAGAAGAAATCACCACCAAGATACTAAAATTTATCATAAATTCTAGAAAAATCTTCACTTTTCCAGGGCCAAGCTTAATAGCATGCATAAGCTAAGATAACATTTATAACCCTCCTTTTCCTCCCTCATTACAGTGCACTCTCCTGCCTGTGAACAAAAAAATCTCTGTAAGGTAGGAGTCACAACAGGTGGTAAACACTCCAACATTTAAGGGCTTGTTTAGATGGTAAATGAAACCAATCCAATTAAATCAGTTGTAAATCACACCCTTAACATTTCATCAGTAGTTAGCATGAGACAGAGATTTCAGAGCCATTTCAGTACAGCTAAATGTGATTTCTTTTATCAGCTTAAATTACATCAAAACTAGGGTTTACAAATAGACCTTAATCAGAATATTAATAATTAGAATGCAGTTATTTCCTTTGGTTCTAGTTACCACATAGATGAGTCCTAAGACTTTGTAAACATATGCATACACACACAGAACTCTCACTGGTTCAGTGGGAAGACAGATTACAAATTATTCAGCTCTGCCAATTAGTGAACAAGCAGGGCAAAAAAAATCTGCAAATAGAGGCAAAGCAGAATGCTTCACTAAATGTATGCTGCTTCTTGTATTTGAAAAATGTCATAAAAATGATTCTGTGAAACATCTTACCAAGAGAACCAGGGAATATCCTGTGTAACACTAGATATCGGAAAATATATGAGAATATATAACACGTAGGAAAGAAATTCTCATTACAGCCCTGGGTTAAATATTTATCAAATATTCTCAGAAGAGACGTGTGTCAGCTTGAGATACATATCAGCAAATGTCAAGGGATGCTTTTATGCTGATGTATTGACATGATTGTTCAGGAATACTGCAAGTAATTTTCTGCAGGATGCCCTAAAACAAATTAGTGCTACTATATACATAGCCCCCCGTTAAGCTTTCCACCAGCATTTCTGTGGTCATGTTATATCAGTGCAAATGTGCAAGAACCAGCAAATCTTTAACTCTGCATATTCTGCAGAAAGTTTTCAAATAACTTCCTGTGAGGATTCAACACAAAATTTTGACCTGCTAAGCTCATTCAGTCAGGGAAGAAAAACTGTGCCACATGACCAGTAACAAACAGGCTGTGCAGCTTAAATTACCAATATTGAACTCCTCCACAAACCACAGAATAATTTACAACATGTCAGCCAGCTGCAAAGACTTCTGAGGAAGCGGCAGCCAACTGGGAGGTGTTGCGTAAAGAGGCGAGATTCAAATAAGCAAAGGAGGCAGCTTTGATACTTACATAAGTTAATGTATCATCTACGTTACCTTCACTCTCTCGTTAGCAAGTGGGACTGTTTTCCATGGATCATGGAGAGCCTGTGCTCTTACATGGAGCTGCCTTCTGTATCAGGGAATCCCAGGCAATGCTATGCAGGAAGGGTATGGTCAATAAATAAATAGATCCTTGCAAAATTAGCATCACTGGCCTCCAGTCGGGATCCAGTCCCTAAGGGACAAAATGCTGCAGTCAGAGTCAGGATGGCTCCAGGCAGATGCCATATCCACCATGTGGATTAAACATGAATGTCTGGTTTAAACATGAATGTCTGGGTGAGTTTTTGCCACCCCACAATGACCTTATATTTTCAGATGCTGGCTCAGTGTCAAAAGACATGGAAAGGCATGTGATTACTCCCTGCAAATATACCAATGAGAAAGTAAATGATAGGAGGAAAGAGGAATGTAAAAACAATGTTGGCACAGCAATAGGGAGAAGTCAGCCAGAAATATGTTTAGATACTAGAAAAAAAGGTCATAAGCTTCAGGGAAAAAAAAGTGACCCTGGGGCAAATATTGCATAAATATAACAAGGGAAGAAATCCTTTCCTCATTTTTAAGATGGTTGATGCTAAGCATAATACAATGCAGTTACTTGTTGCAGGAAGGGGCAGACCTGGAAAGGCCCCTCTACTCCTGTCAAAATTTATATACATAGGTGGAGAGACAGACATAGAAACTAAGGTTGGTTGTACATATCAAGGTGAGCTTCAAAAGAATATGGACAAAAGTACATTTATTTCCTCAAGGAAAAAAATAAAACCAAAACCCAGCAGTGAGTAGCTAACATAAGCAACCGTGTTATAACTTTGGATGTTGTTTTTTTCAAAATATTGGCATACTGTTGTCATGCAGCTATTATGAAGAAATCACACTGTGAAGCAAGAAGCCTTCCTGCAAACCAGGATGGGAAGCACAGAATAAGCTGCAGTTTTTTCACTGCAGGGGTTTCTCTAAAGGAAAAAAATAATAATATGATCATTGGTTTTGCGCACACACACTAAGAAAAATTCAGTTTGCAAACAATGAACATCCTTTGTGTTCAGCGTTGGCAAAGCAATTGATTCTAGTTTGAGATTGGACTTGTGCCACTGCAAAAGCAGTTTGTCTTTTCTGTTCTGAAAAGTACTGTAATGAAGAGCTTCAACAGAGAGGATTTTTATCATTAGACTCTGGCTATATTTTCTTTCAATTTCTCTCACTTCACCAAAAAAAGTATGGAATTCATCATTCCAGCATATTGAGAAATAAAGTAACTCTGAAATACTGCAGAAAATGTTAGAACTTATTATATAACAAAAAAACCACCCCAACAACCCACAAAAACCAAAGACAAATACAACAAAAACAAAACACCACCCCCTCTACTAAATTTCCAATATACTGTTATCTTCCTCCTTCACAGGATTTTCTCTTCTTTCTTGCCTAACATTCAGGAACAAATTAATCCCATAGGTCCAACAGGTCTAGTATGCATGCTACACACATGGTGGAGTAACAGAGAAAACCCCACATATTTAGCAGGCAAGAAATTGGGATCACATAAATAGGAAAGATTATTAGAGTGCCAGAGAGCTTTCCTTTTGTACCCTTATGTGTTCAAGAACTCACATTTCCTCTCAAAGCAGATACCTTTGCATATCCAAGCAAGCAGAATGAGTCCACTTGGGGAAAAAAAAAAAATCTGTCCTTCCAATGGCACCTTTATGATAAAATATGAGTAATCCGCTATAAAAATTGGGACCTTACTGTTGGTTTCTGAGCCCAAAAGCTTCTTTATTCTTCACTGTGTCAGTGTGTCTAATAAAAGATTTCACTTCTCCCTGTGAGCACTGTACCTCTCATATTCTCAGACCATCTTGGGTAGAACAACCCTGCTGCATTAAAAAAGACTCACTGCCTTAAAACTTGACAGACGTTTCTTTTTAACACCTTTTTATACAAAAGCAGTAACAGCAGGTAGTAAACTAACACTGCTGCACAGCATGGTATAGGAAGGAAGTGCTATAAACCCTATCACAATTATTTCAGTGAAAGACAAGGCCATCATTAGTGCCGTATTGATCAACCTCCCCCTCCCATCTCCACTGTTTGAAAATTCATTCAACATTATTATTGCTGCTTCAGACAGTATTATTATAACAGACCTGCATTATACAATAAGAGGCTTTGGTATAATTGACATCTGAAGCACCAGGGAGCTCGAATGTTTGCTGCTGGTTAGAATGAGGTCTCCAGAGGGACACTTTCTTCCTTGCAAAAGGGGCTATCACATAGCCATTGCAGTGTGTAAATCAAATCCTCAATGACTGCTGTTTTTTCATTACTTGTCTGTGACCTGGAACCAGATCCTTATAACACTGTGCTGATGATTATCCACCTCTGGAACCCACAACAATAGACTGCAATGATGAACCAATACTTGGAAATCGGGTAAAGCAAATGATCTATCTGGGTTAAAACAACAGAAACTTGTTCATTTTTTAACCTAGTTAAATAGGAAATTGGATATATAATCACACTGTTTGGTGCTGTGGAAAATCTCTGCCTCCCATGCATCGCTGGGAACAGGCCAGACACAGGAAGCACAGGTAGATTTAAAGCATCCATTCCTCCCACCCCCAACCAAATTAAGCTTTTGCCAGAGGTGGTCATTAAAAGACGCACATGTTGCACATTAAAGGCCATGTGGAAATCAAAGCCAGCAATTTACATAGGGTTTCTGCTAGTGTGAAAGCCCAGGCACGCCTGGGATCTCCATCTGGCAGGAGGCTGAACACGGGAGCTGATGCAGGCAAGCACACACTGAGCCCTACAGAGCCCTGTGCAGCCAACAAAGCGCTCGGGCAGAATCGGCCCCCAGACAACACAGTAGAAAGGCTGATTTTCAGTGTCTGACCAGACACAGCTCGAGCTGGGTAGCCATTTATTAGGGAGATTTGAGCCCACAGAAAGTACTCTACATTTGCCATAGCATGGGGAAATTCTCCTGCATACCCTAAAGGCAACATAATTCACAAAGTTCATACCCCATGTCAGCTGGCCGGAGGAGGAATTCCACCCACACACCATTTGCATGGATTCACAAGCCCAAAGGCCTCCAGATCACTCATTTAAATTGTGACTCCCTGGGTAATTGTCAGCTCCCCAGTCTGCCCATACCAGCTCTGTGGGGCACAGCCAAAGAGCAATGCATAGCTTTGTTCCCTGTTGCCATCATGACTTCAAGGAAATGCTACAAGCTGGCCCAGGTCACAACCACTTGTTCTTAATCAGGACCTGAAACAGCTCTCCCAATACCAGAACCAAGGAAGAAGTGGGCAATGGGGAAGGCTGAGAAAACAACTGCAGTTTTCTTAGGGGAGCAAACTCTCAAATCCGGTAGGATTGCTCAGGACACGTAAGGGAGTGTCAGGCCTGCCAGCCTCACCTGAGCCACGTAGCAAGGTGGCATTCATGAGTTCACGTGGCAGGAGGAAGATCACACTACTGTGCCATTAGCCTGCTCCCCTCCCCAAAAAGACTACTTTCACCTTTCCTTGGTTAGGCAGAAATTAAACAGTTTTGCAGCACAGGCCAGTGCCTGTTCCCCATGCCAATCTGGATTCAAAGCCTGACATCGTGCTAGTGGCTGGTTGCTGCTTGGCTTTGCTGTGGGCTGGTGTGGGTGGGGAAGCAGGAGGAGAAGCTGCTTGATGTGATACAGAATGTGTATCCTTACAGTCAAATGAAACCCTGGTGCTTTATGAGTAAAGAGTTGGGCAAAGGCAGGAGGGGGCAGCTTGCCATCCTGCTAGGGATGGATATCTCTGGTTAAATAAGCAGGGAAACAAGGGGTCCTGGAACAGAGGCCAAATGCAAGAGAAACAGGATAAATTTGCTGCTTGCATGGAAGAAGAGCACGTCGATCTAATTCTCTACCCAGAATCCAGCAGTGACATCACTGGTCCTGCATTTAAGGAAAAGAGGAAAGGTGACTAATGGAGTTTGCTTGGGAGGAGGTGAGAGACCCAAAGCCCTGGCCGGCTTCAAGGAAGGCTCTGGGTTCTTCTGACAATCCCCTTGGCTCCCTCTGGCACCAGCAGAAGACACAGGTATATGCTGGACTGAGTGGATGATCCAGCAGCCCCCCCACACCAAGGCTACAGTGCCAACATTTGTTTTCAATATTCAGGAAAGCCAAGCAAATAAGTCTGAGCAGTTATACGGAGAGAAAACAACAGAAGTCATGGCCCTGAAACCTCAGCGGCGCTCTTCTGCAATTATTTCAAAAAAAGACCCATCTTATCCTCCTGTATTTGTACTCAGCAGGGAGAGGTGAACTTATCTGCTGCCTGTGATGTTGGCTTAAGAGCTCTGCTTAGGACACCATCATAATTCTTGTCTTTCTTTTTTTGCTAATGGTTGCATACCTTTGATTAAAACCTGCATGGTGCATTAAAGGCTAAAACAGATGATGAATGCCATGTAGTACTTTGCTTTAGATCAGAGTTGATTAGAATTTTTGATGATCCAGCAGCTAGAAGAGGAAACTGCATGAGCAGTGAAAATATTCAGCTGTTACTGTTGTAGGAGGCAGTGTCTTTTGTTTGACACAAGATAAAAAACAGTAACTAAATGGACAATGTACTCTCTTGGTCAATGAATAGCTTTATAGCACAATAGAGCTCTGTAAAGAAAAGCTGGTGAATTAATCAGTCCAAATATTTGTAAGACTTCTTGCTTGTTTTCAAGTGGGTAACCCTCCCCCCACAACAGTTTTGGAGCCCGATGCTAGTTAGCTTATTTTTCATGACTGCAAATTTTAAAGAAGAAAGCTAACAACAAAGCCATGTAGTAAAAGTTAAAGATGCTGACCCAAGCGCATATCACATCAGCATCCAGACAGATATCTTTAGTAATCTCTGCCAACACACCAGTTAAGCAAAACACTATTGCTGGTCTGGGTGAAAGGATTTAGTTAAACTGGACAGACCAGTTGCAGAGGAGGAAGCTGCCTGATTAAACATAATGCTGGCAGAAAACTGGCAGTATGAGCAATCCCAACGTGCCATGGAGGGAGGTTCACTATCTGAGGTCATCCAAAATATGAAATAAGAGTGCATAAAGCAAGTGTGTTGAATAGAAACAGAAGGAAAGAGCCAGAAATTAATAAAGAGAGATGGAAGAGAGAAAAAAACTTATTAACAAAAGCCAAACTGTTTTTATGGTACTGGCTACAAACAGGGAAAATGGATTTTATGTTCTCTTTGGTGACCTTATTAACTTAACATGAAGATTTTTTTATTTTTTATTTATTTTTAATATATAGCTTTTAAAGATTTCTTCCTCCATAAGACAATTTTTTAAAGAAAGAAACTTATTGCAGCATCTTGCAAGACAGGGCACAAGTTATTGGATCACTATTTGTAAAAATGTTGCTAAATACCATCAGTTACCTTTCCAGGCAAACTGAGTTTCAGTTACTATCTTAACCTTTCCAGATTGGTACACTGATGTCGCAGTGGTTTCTTTGTCAGTAAATGCCCCACGTATGCACTTCTAAACTAGATCATGGCACTCTGATCAATGGATGGCTGAGGTTACAGAGCTGAAGGGAAGTTAAATCCAAGGCCTCTCTCTTCTAAAACTACAGTTTTAGTGCTGAGTCAGAGGTAGGAACATATATTTTGAATAAGTATCAATACCTTCAGGTTCACAGGCCATTCTGGTGATCAAGTTAGAGTTAGTTTTCAAATCAGTTATATATATACATGTACACACACACACAAATCTGGAATAAACTGCCACATCTCCTCTTAGATTTAAAAAAGGACAACCGGGTAGAAGGCGTACTTTGAGAAGCCCAGAAGTAGTAAGGGAAAGCCACAAAGGCCACAGAAATGAAAACACTTCTATTGGTATCACTTATAAAACCATTTCCACAACTGCAAGGAAGCTGTAACTTGCTCTTGCTCCAGGCTTCCCCAGGATGTGGGGTTCAGAGATCTGGATCCTGGATCCTCCTGGATGAATGCTCTGTTCACTGTGCAGAGAGATATAATTTCTTTCTCAAGCAAGCTCTTGTTTGAATCCCATGCAGAGGATTCTGACCAGTTCCTCTCTCCTGCGTGTACTTTACCCATCCTTGCTTGGATGATTCACTCTGAGAAACTTTCCTTGTCCTTTCTGTCCATGAAGATATGAGTGCTCAAGATAGCAGGAAGTCCTACTTAACTTAAATATGCATTCAGCAGATTACACAAGGTCCTGCCCTGTCTAGGCCAGTGTGAGCTTTTGTCCCATCAGAGTGCACCATTACTGCTATCCAAACATGCTTTTCCTAAAGTAGGCTGCTGTAATCAGAGAAAAAAGAAAAAAATAAAATCACGACAAATCAGAGCAGCATTTCTAGCTGCAAAGCATACCTAGTGCCTTTTTTAAATTTCTGCTACCCACAACTCCGTTGCAGCAGATTATGTGTTTAAGATGCACAAGTGAAAAAAAATCATCCTAGAAAGAGGGTGAAAGAAAAACAAAGTGCTGCACAGACAGCTTCAAACAAAACTAGCACAACAAGCCAAAGGAGTAACCAAATAATATCTTCTCTTATGGAGATAATGGGTTTTGATTCCCAAAAACTATCAAATTTTGTATGTATTTGCACTCTGCTATGGTTACATGATCTTTCTCCTTAATGTTTGAAAGGGAACATACTCCAAAGGAACACCAGCCAGATTACACAGGCACATTATGAGTTTCACAATCTTGAGAGCATTCTACTTTGATCTCAGAAGTTGATTGTTGGAATCCCACAGAGCAAAGAGATAGCACAGGAGGGTCTTTTCACTGATATACACATAAGGAAAAATTTACGAGATTTCTGTGAAATTGCTTTGGTTTAGAATTTTCTCAAGTGTTTCATTTCAACTATAAATAGAAAACAGAATCTCATGACAAAGATGTAGTTGACATAGTGTGCAATTTATCATCTGTGAGCACATTTCAGAGTGCTTGTCTCAAAGCTGACATGCTGTGTGGACTCTGCAATATGACTACTTTAATATATTCCATGACAAATGCAAGTAAGAGTAGCTGAGATACAAACAATCCACAAAGAAAATTCTTCATTGCCTCTCTTGATTTGGACTTCTTTCTGATAACAGATAACCTTGGAGAGACAAAAAACTTACAACATAAATGGAAAAACCACTGTTTCTCTGGAGTACTTACTATCATGCTTTTGCCATGGGCTGTAAAGACCTGTTCCTGGAAGCTCACTTAAATAGATTTGACTTCTTCCCCACCTATAAAAATACCACAGACATGCAAATGATCCATAATATATATGTAGACAGCCACTGAAGTCAATGAACCAACACCAATAAAAACTACACTATCTGATTCCTGGATGTCATTTCCTTTCAGAGTATTTTTCTCCTCAGAAGCATTGCTAGCAAGAATGAGATAGTCATGGTTTACCATATAATGCTCTTATTCTCCCACATCTTGGACAGAAAATCCATAGCTGTAAACATAAGTTGACTGTACTAGTACCAGCACAACTGAAAGGAGGAGATGCCTTCCCTCATCTGCTAAAATCCAGTGTAAGGTGTCAAGGGCTGTAAGTGATTTAACCCCTCCTCTCACTTGGAGGTGAGGTGTCCAGCCTCAGAGTCCAGATGGTGACTATTACAGAAGAGGTTCTGGATTCAGCCCACTTGAATATTGGTTTCAGAGACCATGTAGTACTAAATGCACTTGGATAATCACTGAGAATTTTCATTTCTTCCATGTGCTCTAAGAGGCTACCTATGTGCTGCAAAACTTGCAGAAATAAAAAAAAGGGCAAACTTGTAACTTTACTATTCTAATAGTCAAGCCATTTAAAGGTTTCCCTGTCTTTTCAAGCCACTTTCCAACTTTTTTTGCACAGGTATAGATCCAGACTGCTGCATCTGGCTCCAGCAGAAGTCTGGATTTGCACAGGGATAACTGGTAGTAGACTTGGTCCCACCATTTTTCTTTTACAATTCTTGCAAAAAACTAAAGCAACAGCAGACAGAAATTCCTAAAAAATAAGGCCTTGACAGATACTTTCTGGCTTTTTCTTCACTTCCTATAGCACCTGCTTCTCTTACACCAGCAGCACAGATTCCTTCAAGTGGGAACAGCAATAGCCTCCTGCTCTGGTGGACACGCCACCAGAGGGCAATGAAACACATAGACTGCGCCAGCATCTTGCAGATGGAGATTTTTGGCCCCAAGTCTGACAGGTGAAAGCTCCTGTGACAGCCATAAACACACTTAGCAGCTCCAGTGAAGAGATCTGGATCTGTTTAAAGACCACATCCACTCTGCACTTCTACCCAACATTACACAAGGATCAGACTGCAACTTCTCCTCTTGTGCTGGTCAGACCTTGGAAAGCCATCAACTTCCATAGTCCTAAAAGACAAAAATTCACTGGTGACCTTGGTGTCTGAGGCAAGTACCTACACTGGAAAAACCTTAACCAAAGCTGTCAACATACCATTGGCCTCATGCTCACTCACACTGCTGCACCTCAATGCAGCTCAGGAGAGGGGGAAATCCAGGTTCTGAGTAATGGCTCATTCAGGTGAATTTGATGTCTCTTGGACAGAAATTACAATGCTCTTTGGCACATGGCAAGCTGCCATCGAGTAGCTTCCACTTTTCTGGGGTGGTTTTCACTTTTTCAGGTCTATTATTTGGAAAAGTTGTTTTTGAAGTCCAGAGGCTAAGAATTGGTTATCCATTTTTTAGTGCCAGATTATGAATAGAAACATATGTAATATACCTCTGGTTTCAAATCACCTTCCAGCACTTCATTATTTTGCAGGGCGACACATGGCCATTGATTAAGTACAAAATCAAAACTGAATCTTGCATTTGGTAAGTGACTAATTTTCTAATGCAACAATTTAAATCATCTTGCTTTGGCACCAGAAACTACTACCTGCTACCTTAAGCACCAGACACAGGATTTAGGTATCCTAGGTAAGTTCAGATTGGTCTAATATAGAAGGTGGCTACTACCATTTATCTGATGAGAGCCCTCTGAATCATCTGCCTATTCTGGCAATCTATGTAGATTTGGGTAGAATAGCTGGCTGATATCTTTACAGCTCTGCTGGTCTCAGCTCTGGATTACTCCTGAACAAGTTCAGATATTGATGGTACTCAAAGCAGAATCCCTATATCCAGGTGTTGACAAAGTCTTCCCTGTTTTCCTTGCCCCTAACCTTAGGTTTGATCAGGAAGCTGTTGAAGTCCATGGGAGCCAAAGTGATTTCACAGCTTTAGAGAAACAGCATCTTAATCACATTAAAAATATTTAGTTAATACAAAGCCAAGGAATGAAGGCCTTTACCATAAGTAATTAGAGTTTTAAAAAGAAGGTATGCTGTCTGCTAGACAGCACCAACCAGAGTAACTTTTGTCTTCCAGGCATGAGTCAGAAGGTTAGATTAACTTTCAACACTACAATGCTGTCACTAGTTATTGATAACTCAAAGACAGATACCATGGTTGGATTTGCATATTCACCAATGAAGGAGCTCCTCTCCAGCAGGTACAAAAGGAGAGTTCAAAAAGTCTAAGAAAATAAAGAGTTACAGAAGTCTGAGGCTGATTTGCCCTTAATAGAAGGTTTAGGATAAGTCTTCTGTGAAAAGAAGGAAAGTAGTAGGTGCATGTAAAAGATGAAGAGATTTAAAATGTAGGGTGGGAGGGGAAGGAAAGGAGAAATGAGACTTGGATTTGGAACAAGATTGTGTAAATGTTGCTTTAACTATTAATTGAAGAGTAAACACCCTATTAAATTCTTATGGAATGTGTGCATGAAAAGTGGTAGCACAAGTCAAATCTGCCCCATGTGGATGTTGTTTATGAAGCAGCCTCTTTGGAAGTGTTCCTCAGACTTTTGACAAATGAACTTTCTGTAGGTTATGCATTTGAACATGGAATGCCTATTGTTTCCCATCTGCCTTTGGCTTGTACAGGTCCTTGGGGGCTTAATAGAGAGACAGACATTTAGTAGAAAGAAGGCTTTATGGAGTGGCAAAAGCACATTCTGGGAGAATGTACTAGGAAGGAAAGAAGAAAACAACAAAAACAACTCACAACCAACCACTGTTTTCTACAGAAATTAAACCATTGCAGGAGAAAAATGCTTTTTAAAAAGCGCATACATTTTTCATGGAGTGGGCCTAAAGCACTTATTTATATTTCATCTCTGTATGACACGGTTTTGCTCATCTAATTCCATTTAGAACGTTACAATTTTTGTTTCAAATGTCTCTGTGCTGAAACATATTCTCTAAAGTGCCCTGGAGCTGCTGGTATTGTGAATGTTATCTAAATGACTCATTCGAATTTTTAAGGACAACTCAGCTTAGAAATACAGTATTTCTGTTTTTCAGTTATTTTTATTTGAAAGTTTTCAGTTTGGGGTGCAAAGAAGAAAGATGAAAAACAACAGATAGCATTTGAATAGAGTCACACAATTGCTGCTGTTTTCCACTTTATGGGATGAAGCCAGACACGAGCGAGTGGCACAGTTTCTCCTGATATGCACAGAGTGAATCCTGATTACTTATGGTGTTTTTGCAAAGGCTCCCTCACAAAAAAACTCTGAGATATCTCTGGTTTTGATCATAATGTGAAAGACAACTATCAGACACTGCTGCTTATATGATGTCTGTTTCTGTGGTGCTGCTGCATATTTCAAAAATTCCAGAACTTCCATTTAACATTTCATGGACACATTGGTTTTGCACACCTGTATATACCTGTATGGTGAATTCTAGCCCCAGTGAAGCCAAAGCTTTCTTAAAATACATATTATACTATAATCCTATCCACATAAACATTTAGAAACACTTGCTTGCACATGGAGAAGGTCAGGTTCTGTGTCACATAAATCACAGGGCCCCTGAGGCTGCAAAGTCTATGTTTTGAAGGTAGGATTTGTCATTTTGCTGAAGTAGACAGACTTAAGGGCTAAATTGTATGTTTTCTGAAAAAAGAATTTAAACTCTGGAATACCTGAGTTTGACTTCTCTGACATGGAAAAAGTCACTGTAGAAAGGAGGCTCCTCTAGTACCAGCACACAGCAAGACAGGCGTCCATTGGCTGTTGAACTACTTTAACTACCAGAACACCACATAATGTGAGTTACCTTTACTTTTGTACTGGTGGTTTCCACACAGAGTCAGAAAGCTGAGGGTAATGAAGAGGATATTCTTTCAGGCAGTACAGACATCCAGTTGAGATCATCCTATAGAATTGCATGGTTTTTACCCTTGAAAATGCACAACTTGAACTGCATATGTTGACTGTTGTTTAAAATTAAACTAAAGCAAGCTGGACTTCTGCTCCATAGAGAGTAAGATTTTCTCAGGCTCTCAGAACAAGACCTCTAAGGGAGTCAGGCCATTTTTCAGAACAGAAAAGTACTTTCCTGAGTAATCACCCCAGCCTTAACCAATCAGACAGTATATATAGATATAATTTCCTAAAAGTCAAGGCCAAAAAGGATACCAGATGCACCTACTGTGCATTCACAGAACATTAATTTTAACCAAAACATCTAGTTGATGCTCAAAGACTTTAGTAAGGGAAAAGCATTTCTCTGCTTAGAAAACTATCTGCTGCAGGCACAGGGTTGGCAAGACCTGAGGAAGCCATGCAATGGCAAGGAATTAATCATCTGAGATGTACACAAATGATCCTAGCAGACGAACCGCACCTCATGCTATATGAGGTGAAAGATCCACAGAGCCTGCCAACCTGACCCAGGGAAAATTCCCTCCCAAACCAACTAAGGCAATCCGTAATCACTCCCTATGCCACCTACAGAGAGATCTCCTGCTCTGGCCAGTCTCTTGTGCTGCAGGGGAAAGCAGTTAATGACAATGAAAAGAAGCCGCACACAGACAGAAACCTTCGTTCCTTGCGCAAGGGAGGAGATGCAAAGAAATCTGCCCTGATCATTTTCAGAGAAATTCGGGTCTGTTAATTGTCTTGCTGTCTATAAGCTTTTGAGTTGAATGCTTTCCCACTAAGGAAAAAGATGAGAAAGGCAAGCTGTCCAGGCCAGGCTTGAGCTCTCATCATCAAGAGATCTCGCAGCTAGAATGTAGGTTCTTACTTCAAGACTAAGTTAGCTGAACTTCACCTTCTGTCAGCCAGGTGGAAAAGCCTCTGCTGTCAGGTGTCTTCTTCAGACTGACCTCTTGCTCTGCTCTCAAATTACCTGAATACTCTGAATTCTTGACTCTCCTCAACCTGATGTTTGTTTTCCAGTCCTTAACTCTCATTATAGTCCAGTTTAGACAGAACACGACACATTAGCTGATGAAGAAGCCTACAAACAATACTAAATGGTTCTCTTTTTCATGGATCACACCACCCTTTTTTTGCTACAACACAGCGGGAAAAATTAAAGAAATTATCCATGATGCCACCTAAGTCAATCCAAAAATGATTGTTTTCCAAAATGTGATTTACTCTATTCTCCATGCCGGTATGTACCAGCTCAGGCTTGACTATATTAAGAAACAATCTTTTGCTGAAACAGAAATATTAAACTACATGATTACTCTTTACTTGGCCTTATTGTTTATTTTCTTGCTAACCTTTTTCTCAAACCTGATGTTATACATCAGCAGATACTATACATTACTGACCATATCATTGATTAAGGTTTTCATAGCCCACTCCCTCAGTGTATGGAGTAAAACTACTCGAACAAGCTGAATGAATTTGGGGGAGAGGGTGCTTCCTATAGAGACTGTCACTACTGGAAGCAGAGAAAGATTATTGAATATTTTAGGCAATGGGTAAGCTGTGAAGCTGAAGAATATTTCTTTGCTTGCACAGGCAAAAAAAAAGAAAAAAAAAAAAAGAAGTAGAGGAGAGATTTTACTCAGGAGATAGCAACTGCATTGCTGATTGAGATGGAAAATCTGTGATGGAACCTCTTGTTAGAACTGTTGGCAGTGTATCATCCAGAGCAGGACATGCTTTCTCTTCACCAGACAGGGATTTTTAATTTCATCTATCATTCAGAACTTGTTGTAATGCTTCCAAAAGGCAGATTACGTTGTTATACACTCCCATTAACACAAAGACTTTCACTTTGTGAAGAAATTGGCTGCTGTGGAAGATGGGCATAGGGAGCAGGTGCTACAGGTGGCTTATTCACACTGAGATGCTCCATCAATACACTCAGCCAGAGAAGCTGTGTTTTTTCTGAAGATGAATTGCATCTCCCCAGATTCCTGCACAACACTTTGTACCTGAGTGTCCTGAATATTTCTAAAATCCTTCTCCACCACCATGCCTATTATACCACTTCAACAATCCCAGCAAAATTAAACACAGGAATTGCTTCCACCAAGTGACAAAATTTCTGAGACCTAAGGAAAGTCCAGAAACACATCTAAAACTATTGGCTGCAATCCTCTTCCCTAAAGAGAGGAAGGACAGGCCATATCATATTTGTTTTGTAAGAAGAAGATTTTTCCACTCAATAAAAACACAACAATAAGCCATGTCAGAAGTAGTAGCTAAAGCAGTGCTTTCAGTGGTCAGGAATGAAAACACACTAGTGTTTCAAATTGCTGTTCTAGAGTAGAGAATGAAACAAACATAAGTCTGACCGTGATTTCTAATTTTCCATACCTTTGAATCAGTGTCATAATCATCTTTCAGTGTCAAAGGATAAAGAAAGCAAAATTTAGTATTGCCATTTTCCTTTAATCTTTGCAGTTTTCAATGTCTGAACTTACCAGGGTATAAAAGTATTACCTTGCTACAAAGGCAGAAGTGATCAAGGAAACTGCACGAACATTGGATATGCTTTTTGGAATATAAAGAAGAAAAGGCTCATAGATAAAAGGTCAGTTCAGCAATATAAATTATGTAGCTTGTTAAATACACCAACACCACTGTCCACCCAAAAAATGTAGGTATTTAACAAGGTTCATAATTTGGTACAATGGGATGATATCCATCACTGGATCAGCATTTACATATACAGTAAATTAATTCTAAGCATCTGATGTTAAGAGAAATTGTATAACTGCATACACTGTCAGGATTCCTGTTTATATATGTCCTGCTTAATGCCTTTATTGATAGTCTGGATGAGGGGATTGATTAGCAAATTTGCAGATATCACCAAGGTGCGTGGGAGTGTTGATCTGCTGTAAGGTAGGAGGGCTCTGCAGGGGGATCTGGACAGGCTGGATCCATGGGCTAGGACCAAAAGTATGAGGTTCAACAAGACCAAGCAGCAGGTTGTACACTTTGGCCACATGCAGCACTATAGGAGACAAAGGGGCTGGAAAGCTGCCCAGCAGAAGAGGACCTAGGGGTGCTGGTTGAAAGCAGCTGAGCATGAGCCAAAGTGTGCTCAGGTGGCCAAGAAGGTCAACAGCATCCTGGCCTGTATCAGCAACAGTGTGGCCAGCAGGGAGGTCATTCTTCCCCTGTACTCAGCACTGGTGAGGCCACACCTTGAGTGCTGTGCCCAGTGCTGGGCCCCTCACCACAAGAAAGACATTTAGGGGCTGGAACGTGTCCAGAGAAGGGGAACAAAGATTGGGAAGGTTGTGGGGCACAAGCCTTATGAGGAGTGTCAGCTTGGTGTGTTTGGTCGGGAGAAAAGGGGGCTCAGGGGAGATTTTATCACTCTACAACTGCCTGGAAGGAGGGTGTAGCCACGTGGGGATCAGCCTCTTCTACCAGGCATCAAGGGACAGGACAAGAGGACATAGTCTTAAGATGTGCCAGGGGAGGCTTAGGCTGGACATTAGGAAGAATTTCTGCACAGAAAAGGTGATTAGATTTTGGAATGGACTGCCCAGGGAGGTGGCAGAGTCACCATCCCTGGAGGTGTTTAGGGAAAGACTGGCTGTGGTACTCAGTGCTGGGATATAGTTTACATGGTGCTGTTCGGTCATAGGTTGGACTCAATCATCTCAGAGGTCTTTTCCGCCCTAACTGATTCTGTAATTCTGTAGTATTTAATTAGAACCCACAGGTAAATATAACAGCTTTAAATAGTAGTATCAAATATCACTGTTTGCTAACTGATTTTTTAACTTTGTGTGCAGTCCTTGCAATCCTAAGCCCACCTATTGCTATTCACCTCATTAAATACTGTGTTCAAATATAGTTTTAACAGCAAACTGTAAACAGACTGACACATACATGTCAATGAAGCCTAAGGAGCTAAAGAGAAGAATAAAGTAAAGCAAAGTTATATCACCCTGAGCCTTGGTGGCCTGGCTACAAGAAACTCTTGGGTCTTTACCTTAGTTCTAGGTCAGTTGATTGAGTCAGTTGACCAAAATTTTTCCTCCTTCTTAAGAGTTGTAAAGTTCAGGATTATAGTTATTATCTGGGCCAACCAAATCATAGCCAGCACTGCTTACTGAGTAATATCAAACACTAATTCCAGTGGCATTAGGTGGCCTAACACTAAGAGAATCAAGCCCTTTCTAAACGTTTCAAGTCATTTGAATGAGCAAAGATATCCTGATTCTTCTGCTTTACTCAGACTTGATGCCTTTTACTTTGGTAACAAATTTCCTTGAAATTTTATACCAGGCTTGTACCTCTACAAACTCCTGTATACCTTTGTCTATTTTTTCAGGATAAACAATTTCTCTTGATATTATTAATCACAACTAACAAAAGAAAAGGGGAGGAGGGAGACAGATTATCTAAAGATCATGTATTATGTAGAACAACAATGGTTTGCATGTGCTTTCACACTCCCACTTTTAGAAAGACTCCACTATGTAATGGACTTAAATTTGCACAAGCAGCTCAGAAATACTAACTTAATTCAAGACATAGCCAACAACTTCTGTTTGATACACTTTTTACCCCCTAGTTGCTGTGGCTGTTTTCTTCAGGTACTTTCTATTGGAAATTTGTGCTGTTACCAGCAGCTGAGAGGAGCAGCTTTGATTCCAGAAGCAGTAGTAGCATTCAATGCCCCCAAAATTCTTATATAGTACTGTCCATGTTCACAGCTTACAAGAAAGGTTTTAGGGGAAAACAAATAAAAAATTTTATAAGCAGAAGAGAATTTAAGGAGAAAAAATGTTAAATGATTAAAAGAAAACCTCCACCTTCACAATGGACAGATTTTTAAAAATTTCTTTTCAAAAATTCTTGTTCTATATGCTCTTTGACAATATACTAAAAATGTCTAAAAGCCACAGACCTATTCAGAAACTTCAAGAGCTGAGGGTTGATGGCATGCTGCACTTGCTGTTTTGATGAGTTTACACTCCATGAAGAGGAAGGAAACATCCCCCTGCACAGCATATGGCAGCACTACAGGAGATAGCAACAAGAAACGACCTTCAAGGGACCATCTGCCAGTTCTGCTCCAGTCACACCTCCTCCTTGCCCACAACATGACCCTTATACCAAGGAGACTAGCAAAGGATGCACATGGGAAACATCCTAAACACTTAAAGCTCATGCTAGGCTTGCATCATTCACTTCACCTTTGCTAGAGTTTTCCCAATCAAATGCCAAGAGCATTTAACCTTTAACACTGTTGTCCAGAAGCATCTGAACACACCACTGAAAACATGGCCCAGAGGTGGTTATCCATTCCTCACTGCTTCCACATCTTCAAATATTCTTTCAAAGAATAACAAAGGGAGAAAACCGCTAAGACAAAAATGTGATCTTTATGGCAGATGGTACCACAGGATAAATGGCTGTCGGTCTGCTGTAAATAATTCATCATTGTCAAGTGTGGTGCTCCAGTCATCTCAACAGAAGTATGTGATACTATGAAAAATGTAACATTTATCACAGAAGTACCAGAGACATCATGGGGCTTTCTTTTTAACCCAAGTTAGGCACAAGAATCTGATCGACAGAGCCAAGCAAGATTTTAAAGATGCACAGAAGCAACCTTACTCACACACACACACACCTGCCTCTGCAAGCTGTGTGACTCCCATGACCAGAGACAAGTGAGCTGAGTGCCACTGACTTTCCATTCACTCGTGAGAAGGTGATCAGAGAAGGAGAGGAACGAGCAGGAGCTTTGTTCTCTTTCTCTCCTAAGCCCCCAGCACAGCAGCCAGTGCACGCCACATTCCCTGCACGTTTAGGCCACCAGCAATTTATAACATGTGCTAGAGAAAAAGTGAAGTAGGGGGTCAGCTGGGGCTCACAAGATACCATTCAGCCTCACTACTCCTGACACAAAGCCTGAGATAGTCCAGCTCATGCCACACCACTCGACAGGATTCAACCTCCTGTTTCAGGGATGACATGGGAACGGGTGGGCAAGCAGGCAGCCACCAAGTGGAAGACATTTCTGAATACTGCCCTTATAATGCAGCATTTCTCCTAGACAGCTCCAGAGAGTCCAGAGCTACAAGAACTATTCTTCCCAAATTACAGGGAAGGCCAGCAAAGCAAGGAACAGCATTAGTTGTTTGACAAGAGAAAATCCAGGTAAAGAACTGTGAACACACAGTTATGCTCATCTCCCCAGTCAGTAAGTGCACAGAGATGATATGCTTGATCTCGAAGGGAGGCTTAAGTCCCTTATTAATCTCCTTCCATAAGACGTCCCCATATCCATCTTAGGTGCTCAATAGCAGCATTGAACGCATCCTCAGGGCTCTCCCTCATCTACATTTCTTATATACAAGGTTGTTACAGGACCCAGCTTGAATATACAGTTATTTAGCTCAAGAGAGTTTTTTTTAATGGCCTGCATTTCCGGCTGATGATTGTGCATTCCAAGTAAGAGTGAGAAAGGCTTCCCTAACAGCCATGATGGATGGGGTGCAGGACCATCAAACAGTGGGCAAGGATGGGCTGTCAATGCTGTTCCAACCCATAGAAATAGCAGGTAGACCTGAGATATAGGATGAATATAGTCTTCATTTAAATAAAATATGTTCATGCAAACTAGTGTTAACACCTCCCCTCTTTTTTTTTCTCCCCTCTTGTCACTTCTCTCTCATTTCTGCTCATTTTACCCACATTACAGCTGTGGCTGCATAAATGACAGGCTGTGGCCTAGCATCATGTGATAGATCATCCTACATCAGCTCTGAAAAATGGAGATGCTGTCAACTGTCTGGTTCTCCTCACATTCACTGTCAGCATCAGTGCATTCAGGCAGCATGTCACAGCCATCTGAACAAGATGAATACAGCACTGTGAACATCAGCTTGGGAACCAAGTCAATCAAATATGTGACCACAAACACACAGAATCATTTGTGCTGAGAAACTGCCACAGAGAAAGGGTTCCTAGTGCCCTACTATACCAGTACTGCCACTGGTAGTTTTTAATTAAAATATCTCCTTGGTCTCGTTGAAAACAAAGAGGGATTTTTGTGATGAGGCTTTCCATACAGTAGATTGTGAAGAAAATCTCAGCAGCCCTTGGGTTAAAGACAACCCTGGCATGAACTACAGCTGTCAGGGACCAATCTTACTGTTGCTAATCTCACCGGACTAATCTCACTGACAGATTCCCATTGTGAAGCAAGGGGATTGATTCTCCTGTGCTACCCAGATGCCTCTAATAGAGGGTCAGAGAAGATAATGTTGCATCTTTTTGTCTACCTGGTCTGATAGAAGGTGTCACTTCCCATGGCAGGGAGTTTGGAACTGGATGATCTTTCAGATTTCTTCCAATCCAAGCCATTCTGTGACTCTATAACAGTTCAGCTATTCTGGAAAGGAGATGGAATTAAAAGGACCAAAGAGAAGACTGTTGCCATTTAGTTCTCATTTGTAAAAGCAGAAATAGCAACGAGTCATGCAATGGTTCAGTGCTACTCTGGTCATAGTGCAAGGGTGTGCACTCCTCCTTTCCTATCACCCTCTCCTCAAGGCTCCTGGACTCTGCATCCCAGATGAGTGTGCTGAAAGTTGTGCTCCCCTTATCAAGGCACCTTGAAACAGAGGCCTTTCCCATATAACAAGAAGCTGCAAAGTGAAAAATTTGAAGGGCATGAAATAGGGCATGAAATCCTGTTCCATTGTATTTCATCAGATAACATCCATATTTTTCTGTTTTTCTCTCTCTTTTCTCTCTCTGTCCCTGTCTTGGGGTGACAGATTTGCCCTCAACCAGGACAGTCCCCTAGAATGCTCTTCTCATAAATGTATGCAGGTCTTTATGTGTCTGTATTATAAAATGTCTGTATTCTGTTGCACGTTACAGGTTGGTTTCACAACCTGGACAAACAATCAATCACGACACAAACAAGCAGGAAAATGTTAACCCATTGTGCCTGTGCTCAAATTGGTTTCAACATCAAGAAACTAAAACAGTGGTCTGGAAAAACACCAAAAATGCCTTTAGCAATTCAGTGATAAAAAGCAGCATTCACTCAGTTAAAGTGGCATTTATGGGCAAATCTTTGAGCACTGTCCCAGAATAAAAAATGGGCAGTATGTTAAAACAAGTATCATAAAAACACCAGGAAAAAATGCCAAAACAGCAAGGACTTTGCAACAGAGAACAGTCATATTAAAAGAGAACAGGATTTCAGCTCAGATAAAAGATGACTCTTTCAGCTGTACTGGGAGGTTCTCCAACCAGAAGATCGATTTGAATTATCAGTGGAAGCCTGGACTCCCTCTGGTGCTAACACAAACGTTGAATCTCTTTCTGGGGTGGCAGAACGTGTGCTACATGGCTGTATATGAATGACACAACTCAGTGGTAGGGGAAGAGGAACTCCATTTCAGTTTCAGAAGCACTTATGGTTTTACCTTCATAACAGAAGGAGGTGGGCTAAACTGTGAAGGAAAAGCTGCATAACATGCACTAACAGTAAAGTGTCCTCCTAATTTCTGGGATTGCATCTCTCGGCCTTGCTTGGATCACCATCTCATTTGGTACTTGAATGAGAGCACTGTCTCATTCAGTACTTTATCTGAAAACGAAAATTTAGAGCAATTTAGAAATTTAGAAAATTTAGATTAATTCCATTAGGATCCCTCCATGAATCTCCTGCCCCTCATGTGGGTCTTGACAAAAGGAAAATGTTCCTTGCCTTCTTGATGTAGAGTGCACATGCAGCTGAGTTAGGCAATTTATCTGAAGTATGATACTCATTATAAAAATAGAAAAAAATCAAGACAGTTTACTTAAATTAACAAAAATATTCTACAAATTCCAAAAGACAACCACTACAGTTCTCTACTGTCCTTATCCCAGTCAGCAGACTGTCATATGGAGATGTTCATGGATGTGGATATGAATCAAATGAAGACACCACTGCTGAAATATATACCAAACTCTACAAGATTCTTCTGTGCTGTGATTTGCCTAAACAAAGAGATGCATTTATTTAAATAGCTCCCTGCACTGACAAGGACCTTGAAACAGGTCGGTATCAGCAGATAAGATCTAGAAAGTGAACTTAGGTCACAGCCAGGGGATCATATAACTTGTGGAAAGTTTCTTCAGTTTTATGTCACAGCCTGTGCTCCTGCCATACACACATGAAAAAAATAAGCAGTGAGGCCAGGCTGAGAACACTTTTGATTCTGCTAATATTCAGACCTAGTTCATTTGGGAGATAAAAAATTCTATTATAGTTCACAAAAGATAGAGGAAAACTGAATGTTTTCCTTTCTACCTATAGTATTTTGAAGAATAATACAGGAAATCTGCAAGAGATTTTATTTTGTGTTAAAAAAAACCTCTATCGAAATTACAGAACATCTGTGTTAAAAAATTTAATTCTTCATGACCTAGCAAATTGGACTTTCATTTGCCATGAGGTACAGTTACCTGACACGTTGTCGAGTTGATGGATATTTTTAAAGTTAGATCTCATTCTAAAATGCAGGCTGTCTGCTGCCAGCACTTGAGTAATGTGCTGGCTCATTAACAGATCTCTTTGTACGAGAAGAGGTAGAAGATTATCCCCAAGCTCATGTCTTCTAGCCAAACAGACACATTATTCTTGTGGTGCTCAAAGTTCTGAATGGTCATTTACAGTAAAGGCAACAGCTTTCACTGGAAAACAAGTGGCTTGCCAAGAAATGATGAATTTAAAAAAAGAAAAAAGGAAAGAATAAAGAGAAGCAGATCTATTGCAAATCTCCAAAAGATGAAGCTTTGACACGGAACAAACTTGAGAAATGCTGCAACTTGATCATCTATCTCATACCTCAACAGCTCTGCTATTCCTTTGGACTCTACCAAGAGGAATACAGAAATGTGACAGAAATGTAGGTGTCAGGAGACAATCTAACTGGGGGCAGGGATTGGAGAGGCAGAGAAAGCTATGAAATGTGATATAGGTATAGTGCCAAGTAATGCAGCATTAAGACAAGCTGACATTACTAGAACAGATATAATTCCTGGCCTTACTTGATGGAGCTTATTCACTGTGTTCATCACTTCTTATCCAAGCTGTCAGGAACATTGTAGCACTTATCATACACGGTATTAACAAAAAACACACCTTTGAAAACTGTGTTAAACAAACTGAGATAATTCATGACAGAGTTGCTAAACTCACAGGAAACGGGTTTGTTTTCTGACCACTGAGCCAAAATCTTGAAGACTTTTTATGACAGGCACTTCTCATGTAACCATTGCTTACGTTTTTCTCACCAAGAAGATTTCTAGAATCTCAGTCTTGTGGGGTAACTGCCAAGAAAGTAGACAACTTCAAATTCTTCAACTCTCAAGTGTTAACTGGTGGTTCAGATAGAATCTGGTGGGTCATCCATGTGCCATGTCAGCGTTTTAATCAATAAGAACTAATACCTAACAGACCAAAACCTTTTGGGATATTTGTTCGTGTTCTTTTAAATTAACCTTGCATGTAAACTAGTCTACATAATTGAGCTCTAGGATAACACTGTGATATTAGGGCAAGATTTGAGCCAGTCTCACCTGTCATTACAGCACTAGAGGAGCATAAACACAATATCCAGTATGGAGTGTGGTCACACGTGCTTGTCAGTTGCATGCAGAGAACATGCTTCTCATCATTTACATGTCTGATCAGGGAATTAGACTTCTGTCAGCATCAGTGGAGTCAGGGAGGGAGAAAAAAATACCAATCTGCATTCCATATTAGTTGGATAAAGTAAGTAGATCTGGTCAAAGAGTGAACTAATTCAGAAGTAGATCATTAAACAAGTTAGCTCTGATATTATTCACCGAGTTGCATTATTCATTGTGTACAAATAACTTCCAGGTCATCTGCAAAATATTTCTGGCTCATGATTATTTCACAAATATTCATTTCTTTAAAAAAAGTTTCAGTCACCCAATGAGGAAACAGAGAAAGAATGAATATGAACTGGATAATCTATTATATATCACAAGCATTGTCTTGCTGAAGTGAACCTGTCATGAATAATCCATAGACCAAAACAGATGCACCTATTGCTTACAACCAACACAGAGATGACAGGCTTGGTCTGCAAACAATAGAAAGTAGGTTGTTTATTGTATAATTAATTTGCAACAAATAATTCAGGGTGCTGATTTCTTTCCCAGAACTCATTTACAATAACATCTATTTTGAATGTAGTAAAACCATACAAAGTTAAATAACACAAATTAATTAGATTAATTGATTCTAAGAACTTGAAGGTTGACTTCAGAGCCGAAAAGGAAAAAGAGTATGATGAACAAAAAAATAGTTGACTTGTAGATTATGTAATGTTTCTTCTTCTTCTGGATGATAGGGAAGTGATATTTATCACTGTCAGTAAACTCATAAATTTGCTGAGATCAGCATTAATAAAAAAAGTATCCCACCACTCTCTATCAGCCTCAAGACATGGTTGGGTACTTTCCTATGTGCTCAAGACCATCTCAAGTACCACCTTCAGCAAAGTAATTTCAGAATTCAATGTAGCATCAAGAAGCAGTGTCAGGGAAAAATCAGTAGTGAAAAATCTAAATTACTTCTTCTAATAATGCTTCATCACTATGAATAAAATGGGTCTTCACTGTTTCAAGGACATCATTTTGCTGCCTCCAGTTGTCAGCATCCCAAATGCCTAAGACTAATAAGAATGAAGTGTTACTTGGCCTTGAATGGGACTCCTTGTGAGAAGTGCGAGCTTAAAGGACACAGGGAAAACTATTCAGACATTAGACGTTTTTTCCCCATGGAATTCTTATTACTCATTAAAATTTTCCTCTTGAACTTCCAAATCTGGATATTCCTTCAATGAATCAGATGTCTAGGAAATGGCCATAGTTTGTTCATTTTCATCTGTTTTATCATTAAGTACCTCCTAAAAAAGATTTCCTAGCTTTTTATAGAATTAGAATTAATAGAATTGCTGGAGACAGAATCTCCAGATTTTCCATCACAGAGATTGCAAAAAAAAAAAAACACCCAAAAATGACCCACTGTAAAACCTATAATGTGGCCTGGGCCTCAGGTTCCACTACAACACTTCGTTTTAATAAAGGATTAGAAAAATGTGATGAAAATATGTTCTCACACACTCTAATCTGCCTCTTTCTTGTTTTATTAGTATCTCAATTTACAAATTTTGTAGATTTCATGCTTGAAACTCACAGGCAGTTGGCGATAACCACTAAAGGGAGCTGTACAAAACTAAAGACAAAGCAGCTGCAAATGTTAGGAGTAGACTAAAGGCTTACATCGTACTCAGGTAAGTGGGTCTTCATAATATAAGTATCTGAACTTAGTGTAAAATTGGACACAAGGAACTGCTTGGAGACTTTGTGCATGTTTTGCAGTACTCTGGAATGTTTTCTGATGAAAACCAGGTTTTCAAGTTGTCTTTTGAATGTTACCATGGTAGTTGATATAAGGAAATAATTTTCAAGGACAGACATGTCAGCTGCCTGATGCCCAACAATCATGTTCAAAATACTTGAGGGACGAAGGCATGGCTATTTACCCACTGTTGGTACAAGCAGGAAAGAGTGTAATCACTTTGCCTAGTTTCCCTCAGGAGGTTGAGAACAAACAGGAACAAATCTGAGGTCACTGCAGGCTAACATGGCAATTACCTTACTCTCCTTTTTTCCCAAAAGGTATCCCTTGTGCTTTTATGAGTTTAAGAGCACTCAGCAGATGCTGAACTTCCAAAACAAAGGATTCTATGAAGGGTTTGCTCACATGCCACCCTCACAGTTTAAGGGACAAGGACATGCTAAAGCATTTCTCTGAATCAGGGATCAGATGAATAGACAAATCTTCAGACTTTTTTCAAGTATCTTATTACTCTATGCAATTTCACGTTATCTGTTCATAAATACCTCTTCTACTTTTGTTCTAGCTTTTCCTGTTAATTTTTTGCAGTTTCAGAAAAATTGTAGAAAATATGCTCATGTTCTATGTTTCTTTTATCTATTTATTTAGGATTCATATTTTTCATATTTACCTCCATTTTATGTCCCCTTGGAATACATGATTCATATCCCTAGCAATTAATGGCCGTAAATAATGCAATGTCATGGTACAACATGAAATACGAAAGCCACATGTTAGAAAACCAGAACATCCTACTTGTACTCCTACACTCTCAATAATCCCAAGTATCTACCTAATTCAGATTGGTAGTTTTAAAAGGAATATGAAATTTTTGTCTAAGTCTCATTTAATGCTTTTTGGACCTAAGCATAATAGCCTCTTCTCAGATACTCTTTTGGTTTCAGACCCATATAGAGTGCTTTTTATATAAAAGGAGAAATAAAACACAAAGGGAGAGAAGAAGAGTACAATTAATATGATTTATTAATATGAAATATGCATTAATCATTAGCCAGCTATTCTACATTCATCACTTACAGGAAGGCTCATCATTCAAACCATTTTTGGTGCCAATGTTAATTGCCTGATCTTGGGGATGATCTTCCTTCCTACTGAAATCAACAAGACAACAACTTTCACTAACTTTTACAGGTACACATTTTGCCCCTTCATGGCAGCCCAAGAACTACCTCCTTGTGTTTCCTCTGTTTCCAAATAAAGTGCCTCCTAGGCCTCTTCTTTTGTCTTTTTTTTTTTTCGAGATGACCTCTATACACTCATAATTTTAGGAACAGTTTTAACCTAAAGCGATGGCTTTGCCACTGAAGCTGCTGAGAACATCACAAGGCTTTCTCTGTAAATCACTTCACTCTCTGCTCTTGTGTTTTACTTTTACATGTACAGCCACTACAAATATAACACCTGACCTAAATATTTAATGCTCACCTGCACTGAAGCCATTACTTTGAATATCACTGTGGAGCAAAAACAACACACACTCCTACCAGGAAGGCTGGTTGGTAGGAGGATGGTACATCATACACAATGCATAAAGTGCATCACCTATCATAGCAGATGACATCTGCTATGTCATATCTTTCTGTAAGAGAATGCTTTGTTTTGCTTTACCCATCAGACAACTGATTGCAGTGGCTGAAAATCTTCTCATACCTTGCTCCTGGAATAAGTGTTTACCCATTCTTACGTCCTCCAACAGACACCAGCATATACAGGAAAGCTCTTGAGGAAATTGCAAATCTGCAAGGATATTGGTCCAGGCTAAACAGAGAAATTCACAAAAGTCTGGAATTCTTTGCAATCCAGAGCTTGCACAGGAGCTACTCATTCAGTATAGTGGCTTAGGCTTAGAAAACCACTGTACAACAGGCAGCTAGATCCATTTAACTCAGATATATAATAATACATCTCTAAAGGTATTATGCTACATGCATCAGCAAGCAAAGCAGTCACACAACTCAACTCTGCATCACAGAGGAAGTTTTCTCTCCCCACACACCCAATACACATTTGTCTTTTAAATAGTCCCCACACCATTTTTATCACTGCAACAGCGTTACTGGAAAATTGTCACTAATTCCTTTTTCATCTTTCACAAGAAATGTTTCCCTATTATTTCATTTTAAATGTTCACATTATTTTGAAGCAATTTTCAAAATCACTGACATTTTTATTTCATGAGAAGCAGCCTTTTCTTAGCCTTCACTAAAAAAGAATGTAACCCCTGCTGTTTTCTGTGAATTGGCATTTTTAAAAGTTGGTTTGAAAATTATTCAGAGTCTAGTTTTTAGTGTAACACAGCATAGAAAAGTTCATTGGAGATAGACCCATTTCAAATAGTGTGTATTGTATTGTTTAAAAGAAAAATTCTATGCTTTCTGGTTGTCCAGATAATTTCTATCAAGAGCCCTGAATGTGCTAATGGACTCCAATTCCCTTGAATTCAATGGAAGCAACACGCTTTAGCATCTTGTAAGGAGGTAACTACCACCACATGACTGGATTTTCAAAGGACAGTTTCTCAAACCACCTTTGTCTTGAAAGAATTCAATTTAGTCAGCCCCAAAGCTTGTCTCAGTCATACAATACATGTTTACAACCCAGCTATTTCTCCCATTGTCCAGCGCATAACTTTCAAAACCAGCTATTAAATGGCTGCCTCCGTGGTCCCCAATCTCTTTAATTTGAAAAACTGCTCATCTCTTTATTAGAATGTCACCAGAGGACTTGATCATTGTTTGTAAGGGAGCCTATCTAAAGTCACAAGAGCAAACAAACCAAAATTCAGGTTTCTGGAAAAAAAAAAAAAAAAGGAAAAAATAAAAAGCTGGTTATTGGTTGCACAATATAAGAGGTTTGAAGAATTCAAGCCAAATTAGAAGGTTCTGGATTTGAAGCAACGACAACAATAATAAAAATCACAGAAACCGAATTGACTGAATTAATTTTCTTGTAAAAGTGTCACAGTTACAGATGGTAACAATCTGGAAATAGCTGCGAAGAGAAAATAATTACAAAGGGATGAAAATGTATTAATGCTCAACCGTACTGGATGTGTGGGAAAGTATACTCTGATGTATTCCGGCTGTCCTTAATTCATCACCCCACTGTACTAAGCGCCCACTTTTACAAACAAAAACACTGTCTCACTTGTTGAAATCCTTTATTTAGTAATCTGTGTAGGCTGAAATGTTGAAAATGGTTTCTAAATTCCTGGCTTCTGAATCCATCTTCAAAGTTGTCTTTGCTGTATTATCGTACAGCTGCAGGCTTTAATCAAAGGTCATTAGATTTAGCAATTTCTGTCAAACATCCTAACATCATTGCTTCAAAGGAAATATCTACTATTTTAGAACTTGCAAGGAAACGCCACTTAATCCAAAATTGTTCCAAAATATAATCTCACACCAAGGGTGAGAGGCAAAAAGAGAGAAACCTTGGAGCATTCTTCAAAGTCAGTATTTGTATGGCTTGAGAAGCTTCAAAATTGAAGAGAAGATTTAGCCAAAATCTAAGTCAACAGACCCTAGGCATACACGATACCCATGTCATTTTTTAGCACCCACAAACAAGCACTGCTCCACGAAACACTGCACCTGTCAAAAGTCACCCAGATTTTCAGTACCCTTTTCCTCAGGTGCTCACAATTGCCAACATGTCATAGAAATGAACCCCAAGCCTTTTGAGAAGTCCAGTCCAGCAGGAGTACTAAAGCATCCTTTGTGGATCAGGCACATTGCAAGTGGAGCACCACACCTCAGAAGTGCATGCCCTTGCCAGGAAGCAGACAGCAGTGCTTCATGCAGGTACTTGTGTAGGCAGCCCCCAGGTAATTCCATGTAATTCTTTCCGAAACAATACTGCATCATATTCCCTCTCTAGAGATGGATCTGCAATTCTATACAGAATTAAATGCAGCCTTGGAAAAAGTATGATAAATTACATATTGTCCCTCATTTATAAATCACAAATGGCTAATATGATAGAGAGAGATGCCTGTAAGTGCAGGGAGGACATGTACAATACTCTCTCTTTTGTAATCCCATTGAGGTAGCAGGTTCAAGTAAAGTCCCTGATGTTTAGGACATTTGAGAGCCTGCCAGTACAAGGAGAACAGGAAGAAGGGAGGCACACGTTGAGAGGATGCACCTCTTGGCAATAATGAACAACTGCAGTTTCTCAAAATGTGACACGGCTACTTAATGTCGCTTGCTGAGAGAGTGACTCTCGCCTCCACCAAGCTCTGAACAAGGATAGAAAAAAGGTTTCCAGAAATCATACCAATTGTATTTGGGCCGTTTAACATCTGTTTCTGGAGATGATTGCTAAGTGACCAGAGCATAGTGCACAAAGTAACACCCTACTGCCTGGACTGGAAAAGGCAAACAGTACCACTGTATAGACCTGTCTCTCTACACGTGAAAATGAAACATGCACAAACACTTTATCAGGTTTTTATTTTTTATCTACTTCAGACAGTGACCTGAATAGACTAAATTATTTATGGACCCATCAAGAATAGCCTGCTCTGTTGAGCTCAGACATAAAAGCAGGAACCACAGTAGACCTGTTCCTCACCATCCTTAGTGCTGTTCGCAGCTCCCAACATCAAAAAAAAAAAAAAAAAAAAAGAAATAATGGAACAAAATTGAGTACAAGATCCAAGTGGCATGGTCAAAGAAAAGTAATTCCATCCTTCATAAGTGGTACAATTTGAGTTTTGTGAAGAGGTACATTAAGGGATGAAGCTTGAACACAACACAGCTGTCCAGGCATCACAGGACTAAGATGTTTATATGTGAAGAAGCACAGATTTCTTTCCAAGCAATGTACATTCAGAAGACCTGCTAAACACTGGATGTCTTTATGTCACTGCCAAGCAGTCGTAATGAATGAAGTACTTCACAATCCCAGCTAAGATCAAAACATTATTGGTGAAGAAGAAGAAAGGTCCTTCTGTATTAAATAAACCAAAGCTTCTGTGCTGCCAAACAGTCCTCTGGGGAGTTCAAGTGGAGCCTGAGAGGGACATGATAGAGAACACAATAGTCCCTCTTCTACACAAGCAAAAGAAGAGTGGTTTCCTTCTTTCCAGGCCTGCAAAAGCAGTGTTACCCTCAGCTCCCACCTTGTCTCAGCTGGTGGTATAAAAGGTTCCATCTGTTGCAGCCACAGAGTCAATTATCTGGGATGCTTACTCTATGCAGGCATTCACATTATTACTGAAGATTGGTGCTCATTTCTGAAACTCTGTTCAAAGCAGAAAGTAATGAATGTTTTATTCTGGAAAGGATCTCAGCGGATGCATATCCCCACCCTCACCATTACTTAAGTTTTCCTCTATTATTTTGAGAAGATGAGATCATGCAGATAGACTCTTATCCTGATAGTCTAACTGAACTGAGATCTAGCTTTCTGAAAATCAGCAAACTGGGTTCCAAGCACAATATTATTATTTGCAACTATGCACTGGCATTGGTAGCATGTTTGTTAATTTTCTGTAGGTTTTATGCTCAAGTGTATGCACTAATGTTCAGAATACACACAACTTTGATTACACTCAGCTTATCTATAAAACGGTTTGCTTTGTTTGCATTAGACAAAAGTATTTCATTGTCAGAAGAAAGTTTAAGTTTCTGTCATTGTTACTTGGGCAGAACAGTGTGTGGGTTAATGGATCTGCCCACAAAAGCTAAATAGCTTTAGCCACTTCAAACACAAACTATGAAGAGTTGTTATATCCTAAACTGTAGCCACAAAAGGTCCTTAGCATAGTCGGCCTAAACTAGGAAGCATCTTAGCTATGTAAACTACTTCTGAAGGAGATTAACACACGGATAAAAAGTCCTTGTCCTGATGAGCTCATAAATAGAGTAGGATTCTGGTTTTGTTTCACGGGGGGTTAGTTTTTGGTTTTGTTTGGGGTTTTTTATGGCTTTATTGTTGTTTTGGGTTTTGTTGTTTAGTTTTGGGGGTTTGGGGGGGGGGTTAAAAGGGCATCAGAACATTAGTTTCAGCAGAACTGTAGCTTAGGTTCCTGCTGCTATTTCCCAACTGGCTTCTCAGAACAGTAATCTATCATAACTGTCTTGATATGTTTTTAACTCTGTTTATACATTTCCATTCATTTCAGTTTGCTCAAGAAACAATTGAAAAGTTCACTCTTTTGCTACTAATGAAAAAAAGACATTAAAAAAAAAAAAAGTCAGCAATTGACACAGTTACCTAAGGGATTTAATTGTTAACATAAAATGAACATTAAGTTTACCCTTTCCTTAAGGGAAGCTTAGATTGGACATTTATGCTAGACTTTATAATACCTGTGAAGCATACTCCTGATATCAATAGCAATAAACATACTGAAGTTCTACAGGCCAAGTCCTGCGGTCTCTTAAGTGGTTGAATTGAGTAAGTCCCTTTTCAAGTAACTTCCACCTGCAAAGTTATCCCTGAAACACTGCTCACTTCCAGGCCTAAAACATGCAAATATGAAATTTTCTGGTTTTTTTCCATCTACTCTTCCTTAGTCATTAAGGTTCACAAGAAAAGTAAATAACAACATAAGATACCACTTTCTCATTTAAGCAGCATGATGGGTATCTAAAACTATGGAACAACAAGGTCACTTATTTTTAAAAATTGCAGTGATGCCAAACTGGTAAAGCAATTTCAGCAACCAAGTCCAATGAAAAGCCCAATCTCTTACATATACAGGCTGGTTCACCAGAGCAGGCTTTCCTCAGTTGCAGCTGCTCAGAATCAATGCTTGCCTTCCCCACAAGCTGCCTCTCCAGCACAAAGCCTCTTGACCAGCAGAAGCCTTCACCCTACCTGTCTTACCTTGTTTTCTCAAACCCTTACTAACAAATGCATTAACTGTAAATCCAGGCTATCCAGTATTCTGCTGAGCATCTCTTTCATGGTTTAAGGGAAAGAAGTTGCTATCTTTACCTAAAATCAGAGCACAAAAGAAGATTACACAACATACACCACTCTATGGGACAAAGCTCAAATAAGATGCCACTTCATATGCATGCTGAATATAAATAATACTGTATGTGCATACTGTATGAAAATGAAGATTGTCACTAGTTAGCTGTTGCCCATTCTTCTTCAGGGTAAGCAGAGAGCTTTCTTGACATCTATCTTTTATTACTCAGAACTTGTGCATGAAAGAGTGGGAGGTGGCCTGTTCAGATCCTTTTTCTCACAGTAACCCATTTCCCCAGGCCAGCTACTGAAAAGGTTTGTCCCATAAGTACTCTTGCTTTTGGTACACTTGAAAAGTCAAATACAGCTAATGACAATACAGAATCCTTGAGCACAGCTTGAAATGCTTGCCTAATTTCCAGTGAATTTTACAGAGTTATGACTACTGCTATTTGGAAGGAGGCTAGCTGGCACAGGATCAAGGAATACACCAACAGTTTCAAATATAGAGCAAGGTATTAACTTCTCCTAGAGTTTAGTTGCAACCTCCAAACAGTAGCTATCTTTTAAGAGATACATTTGAAGACCAGGAAAATAAAGTCCTTTTACAAGTACTTCTACTTTTAACTACGGCTGGTACTTTTAAACACTTTAAAAGAAGACTTAAAAGTACAACTAAGCTTATATCTGGGCTTTGTTTTAAACAAATAGAGAAATGTAATTTGCATATTAAAAAAAAAATAAAACCTTCTGAATGGACAAAGTCAATTTAACCAGGCAAGATTTGGCAGCATTCTCTCTCCATTTAAAAAAAATGTAAATACTGTACCTCTAAGAGTCATTAAATTATATGCAGACATTAAAATCCCTGGATTGCAGGTGCTACAGAGTAAACTTTTACTGTCATGCAAGAAGTCATGCTCATACCAACAAGTGGAGTTATCTTCCACTTGAGAAGGAAAGTTTGGCTTGAACTTTCATCATCCTCAAGACCTTTGATTCTTTAGAAAGATTACTGTCAATCAACATTTGTGCTAAAAAAACCCCAACTTTCCTCTGCTCATGGTTCCTTAATTGCTTACATATTACCTTAAGATAATCTTAAAACATTCATAATCTTCTTTAAAGCAAACTCCTTTGGGTATAGGAACACAGAAAGATTCAGAGCAAGTTTTTTCTTTTCAATCTATTTGTACCTGTCTTGCTAAGTACAATGCGTCAACCAAGCCCACATCCTGGATTTAAATTTATAATGCTCAGTTCACCAGAGGGATTTACCTTTGCAGGGAGGAAAGAGGCCTGTTCAGATGCATCTTAATACCTGAATCATTTTCAGAAAAACTGATTATGCAAATGAACATGAATAGCATTAAAAAACATATCTTGGAGTTCTGAGTTGTAGTAGGAAAAGGTTGGTTTAGTATGCTTCCCTTTATTCGCAGCTGATGAGTACCAGACACCATGGGCTTGTCTGCACAACAACAGGGCAGTCCCTGTTATAGATGTGAGAGCAATTCTATACTTTCTTCCTCTTCCCTTCCTCTTATCCATCCTCTAAAACATCTAAGAAAGGCTAGCATTTGTTCAATTAAAATTATACCCATGGTCTAACATTTTAATCTTCTGGACGCTAAACACCATCCACAGGAAAACCTGTAAAGCCCTCAAGAAGCTGTTTACCAAGCACAGCCTCATTGAGGCAACATAATTAATGAATATTAATCCAGACAATAACTCAGCAGACAGACAGGAATGCAGTGTCAGCACCCAGCAAGATGAAAATGGGATGCCTTTCTGTGTGCAAAGAAGGCAAACGCTTTCATATTAAAGGAATTTCAGGAAATGAAAACAGAAGGGGCTGGGGAGTTCAGTTGGAGGTAGATTTGCACACTGTCAGTTTTCTATTTCTGGAACAAGGTTTTGCCTTTTTGGTTTTAAAATGAGAAACTAGGAGAAGCTCAGTGGTGTCCCAGTACATCTTAAAAAGTAGTAAAATCCATCTTTCTAGATTTTTTTGGTCAGGCAGCAAGAAGTGATTAAATTCCCTATTGCTCAAATTAGCAGTAGGTAACTGTGTAATTTCAGTTACAGCACTGGAAGGAATACTGGGAGAACAATCCATAGTTTTATATCTCTTTTCTGGCTATGCCAAATCACAGGAGGGGACTAGAGACTGGATTGTTTGCCATACAGCCTCTTCAGTTCTTGCAATCTTATCCCTGGTCTCAGGGTATCTCTTGCATCTCTTGGATCTCCTTCTTGAATGTGATGCTTGTTTTTATTTCAGGAGTTGCAGTTGACTCTTCCCAGGGAAGGGAAGGGAAGGGAAGAAGCAACTCCCTGGGTCTTGGAAACCTGCTGTGAAGGTCCATAGGTATCTGCTTAATATGGGATTATACTATGATGATTAAAACCACTCCAGATTTTCTTCATTATACTCCTTTTCCAGAGGAAAAATAAATTATATTTTTCATAAAAATTATCTGGTTTTTTTTAAACTGAATTTCTTTAGGGTGCAATTAGTCTGGAAACTCATATATATTGTGTCTTCACATAGGGTGCTATATAGCTCTTTTGAGGACAAACACAAGAAAAACTTAATCAGAAAACATGAGTTAAGATATATAAACATATTTTAAATACAGTGCTAATTTTTCCAGATCTATGCAGACATAAAAAAATTAATTTGCTGAATAGATGGTTATGGAATCTGTTGACATATTGTTACTACTAACTCTCAGCAGTACAAAAGTTCCTTGAGAAGCAAAACTAATGAAAACTGTTTGGTTTCCTATCAATCAGGATTCCACAGACACTCTGTCTAATACTGTGTATGCTCAAGGCACAGACTTTCCCCTGCTTTCAGGACATTCATAACATCACTCTCCTCTGCTGATCTCTGCTGCCCAGTAACACAGTTATGTGCTGACTTTATGTCAATGTGGACATGAACAATATATCAACTCTACTTACTTCCATGAGTCATGCAGCTTTGTAGGCTCAGAAGAACCAATTATCTTTAGAACTTCTGTCAAATTTGGTTAAAAACAGTGAAAGTGCTGAGAAGAGTAAAAGGAGATGTGTGCAGATGTGCAGACAAGGATAGAGCATGATCTCTTAAGCTGTGTTTCCTGAGGAAAACCAGCTAAAAAAGGAGTATGGCAGTGGTTTTTTCAAAGCTCGTTCAAATAAGGAGATACATTGTATATCCTGTTCAGCATGCCTTTTTTAAACTATTGGAATGCAGTTGCATTCATAAACATCTATAAATACACCCCGTAGAAACAACATATAGCTGCTCTTTCTCTCTGCTCCCAGCCAAACCTCCTCTCTCAAAATCTAAGACAAGAGCCTATTTTGGAAACTGAACTTCTGCAATATATGTATTTGGGAAAGGACAAGTTTTTTCTGAGAAATAAAACCAACATAAAATGCCCTTGTATAATTAGTTGTACAATTTTTCTTCACAGATAAAAAGAGCAATAATTTTGCAGATATTAGGATGCAGAAGATATTCCCCATATAAAAGACATGTCAGAAAGGTGTTTTTTTGTCACCCTAAAATAAAGCAAATTCAACAACTCATACCTACTTTGTAAATACACCTCACTCACAGACAAATGGAGCAGCTTGGTTTCATAGTGTTTGTATCCTGGAGAAGTTGACCCATGCCTCTGGCATATGAAAAATACTTTTCTGTAACATCAGGGAAGGCTTTGGGAATTGGGGCATGTGACAAACACAGCACAAACTCATAAGGGTGCTCAATCCATATTCTCGATTGAGAGATTCTCAATTGATTTGAGAGGACTTTTGTCCCTGAATGGCAAGTTTGCCATTGCAAGGGAAGAGGCAGGCTTAGCAACACAACTCCACGTTTTCTGTGCGAGCAGCAGCAGCAGTCCAGGATCTGCTCCAGCGGCACAACTCGCTAGGATTAGGCTGGCAGTGTGGAGCAGTGGCTTTCAGCTTTATGTTCACACAGAAGCTCAGAGCATGCAGTGATGCCAAGTACTTGTAAAATCACTCTGCTCTTTTCCAGCCCTTCCTGACCTCCAATTCCAAGTTTGGAAGGCTGACGGTTAATTGAATTAATTAAGTTTAGCTACATACATTTGAGGGAGGGACAACCAAACTGTATCCACAGCTCCTGCAAGCACTTAGACGTGCCTGCAATACCACAAGCTGGAACTATCACTGTAAGCAAAGTAAGCCACGGGCAATCCCTGCCCAACAGCCTTAGGCAGGGAGAGGAACCTGTCATCACTAATTGTGAGAAACCCAATTTAAGAATACAAGTGGTACAACCCTGCTGACAAACCCTGACTTCCTGCACTTCCACAACTGGCAAGATAAGCTGAAAATCCCTCCGAGAATTGAAGAGAGCACAGCTTTCCCACAGGGACATTCCTATGACTAAATAGTCTTGATCAGAGCTTCTGACCAAGGCCACTCTTCTGTATAGCAGAGCATTAGGTTTTAAGGCAATTTCTGTTGAATCAAACCCATTAGCAAAGTGCTGAGCTATGGCAAACTCATTCCACACAGGCACGTTCTAAAAGAAGAAAAAAAAATTAAAAACTGAAGGGGCGTCTCATTTCTAGCATACTTTATGCTGGATTAGGTATTGTCTTTCCTCCCACAGCTGGCACAATCCCAACATAAATTCCACTCTGTGTTCTGCCTAATTTGACACTTGATCCAGATCATATTTGTGCTGCTTAGTGACTTGGTATTAATGAATAAGAATCAGATTTAGGAAGATCTTTTCCATCCTAAGGTCAATCAGGGTAATTATGATGACTTAGTTTTTATTCCTTCATTACAGAGATAATTTCTGGTAAAACAGTGCAGATCTACAAATTTAAAAATGCCTAAGAGCCATAATTCATCCTTCTACTAGTAATCTCCATAGATTATTGAATTCCACAAATTGCAAAAACCATAGCATCAGAACTGTGTGTTTTGTAAGCTATTTTCTCCTTCATTCGTCACTTCACCTAATGGGGATACCCAAGCAAACACAACTGAGGGAAAATAGCAGCTCTATAAAAATAATGACTGTAACCAAGTTCAGAGTGCTTACTCATTAATATGCCACTGATAACTTGCAGCAATGCTGTGTGGAAAAGGCTTATGCTCATTTTCCTCTAACAGGGTCTCCTGTCACTGATACTCTCTCCTCTGGGAGTTGTGAAGGTGTGCATAAACTGGCAGGTTATTCTTCCCCAGTCAGGGTCATCCTCAAAAATCCATGCTTCCCAAATGAAGGGTAACTTGTTCCAGCTCATTGCCTGCTCTTCAGATCTATCCTTAGCACAGCCCTACACTGGGTGCTGCCTTCCCCTGCAACAATTGCCTCTGACAACTAATCCCAGACTTGCAGAATCACAAGACGTGAGGAATTATTCTGAGACACACAACAGGTCAGGAGTTTCATACATAGATACATATCTATTCCTATGCAACAGTTCAATCAAATGGTTTAGTCAAAGCATTTCAATCAAATACAAATATTTCAAAATTAGTCATTTATTCTTTAGAGTAGCAAGAACACCATCACTAGGTTTGAAGTTCTCGCCTTGGCTAAATCAGCACTGATTTCTACTCAATAGGCTTGATCTGTCATTAATGGATCAGATTCATATAAAGTGACAAATATAGGACTGAACTGCATGTTTATAGTCTTAGATCTCAACTTGTAAGGTGGACTTGGATGTAAGTTATTAATCCAGTGATCTGCAAGAGCTAGCAATCATCCATAACCTTTTCACTATAGCAACTAGAAGATTTATATAACCAAGAGTAGTACATCAAGTCTGATGGGTTTACGATTGTATTGAGCTATTCATCAAGACAGTTTCTCAGAGATCTAGACTTGTTCTATTTTTGTTTAGAGTTAATTTCAGATATGGTAAGGCAGAAATAAGCCACATTTACATCTTATCTTCATGGCAGATAAATAATTGAAATATTTATTTCTCGTGTGCCATCTCCATATCTATAAAGAAGAATTTTAAAAGCAGCTTACACCAAGCCAAAGCAGCTGAACACAGCATAGATGAACACACTGTGCTTATTAAACCAATGAGCCACAATGACCACAACCAACTTACTCACACACATTTCCAAGATGGCCACTGGACTGATGTATTACTGTAAATCCCTGCCAGTGCAGGTCAGATTTTTGTGATGAGATGTTCTATTAACAAGCTGATATCCAGTGAGTATAGCATGGCGTGGGGCTATTTATTTACAAGAGCAGAGTTATCAATGATATACTTAAATGTGTAAGTAAAAAAAAGCCAAAAAATGCCCCTGTCCCCCTGCCAACTTATTCTATTTGTTTTCTTCCAAAAAGCTTTGGTCATTTTTGGCAATGTTCTCAGCTACTGTATAGCACTACCTCCAGACAGGCAGGGTTTTCAGCACACAACTGACTGAGTTTTCATGCACCATGCTCTACTGCAGGCATCTGAGGATTATGGCAAGAACCTCAGTCATGCTCCCACCACGTCACAATTTGAGGAAATGGACTCTTTTTGACAGGTAGTGCCACCATCAAAATTGAGAATGAAATAACAAAGTTGACTGCAAAGCACCCAGAGCAATCCAGCTAGCTGCCTTGAACCTATATTTCCTGAAGGAAGATGCATTAGATAGTAAGAGACAGAGAAATTGCTGGACAGTGAATTTCTCAGCCTCCCTGTGGATCCCAGAACAGCAGTGTTCATGGTCTCCACCCCACAATATGTGACAGTGATAGAAGCTGGCAGAAAACCTCGGGACTATTTCACTCCTTGGGACCAGACTACTTACCAAAGGGAAGTGCTACAACCACCAGAAGGCTGTTCTGACATACCAAAAAGCAAGTAAACCCACATGAGGAAGGCTATTAGGTGCTGATTCACCTAGTGCTTATTATTTCTCTAACTCCTTGAGTTTCACTCCCCACATTGTGGTTAAAAAACTTTATGCAGAAAAGACACTGCACACAAGATAATTGCCCCCAGGTGGCTGCTTTATTTCAGAAATAATGTACCTAAACCATACGTTGAGCTGCAGTCCTGTAAGGCAGCAGCAGCCAAACTTCTCCTGAAGGCTAACACATTACACAAAAAAACTCATTAAACTATCACCAACTTGTCAGATTTCCAGCCATTACTCTGCCACTAAACAAAGGTAAATAATACCTTTTCTTCAACGCACTATCTGCATTGTAACAGGAAATAATGCCTTTTCATTCTGGGTGCACTGTCTGTATTAAACACTCAAGACATATGTATGTACAAATGTGTATATATAAGAACAAAAAAGATGTAAACATGCCCTCCATGTACACATCAAGACTGGAGAAATTCCTCACTCGGAAGGTCAGAGGGATATCTGAGTGTTTCTAACCTCACAATCTCCATAACACAGTGCTGATTTTCACCCATGTGCATCATATTCCTAATTTTAAAGTGTTGTACACAGTTACATGTCACTGATCCATTCCAGATATTTGCTCAGCTAATGCAGCATTGTCTAAGTGACAGAGAGAGGTGTGTGTCTTTTGACACCATACCAAAGATGTATGTGCATTGTGGCATGGCTTCATGGTGCTCCTTGCTGGTAACCTATCACCACCCATGAAGATGATGCTGCAGAAAAAACCAAAAAAACCCACCAAAACAAAACAAAATAAAACAAAACCCCAGTAATATGGGCACATCAGCACAACTATGACATCTTCTAAGAGAGAATTGTAGTAATATGTGCCTGGGGTTCTCCTCCAAGAACAGTTTGCTTCTGGGTCCCTTCCTCTTCTCCATACCCTTCTCATGTTTACAGGATATTACAATAACGTTTAAGAACCACAGGCAAAGAGAAAGAGCCTTGTGTTTCAAGCACTTCACAGCCTCAGAACTAAAACTGCCCCAAGAAGTTTATCCACACCAGTCTTCCCACCATTTTCAGAAAAATCCTTCTCTACAGACCTGGCAGACACAGCCCTCTTCCTTAAGCTCCCTGTGCTTCAGCCTCAACTCCTCCCCTTGTTCTTTCTGTTCATTCTGACCAAGCAGCCCCATGCTCTGAGCTGGCATCTCTTTGGCAGTTTTGGACATGGGAGCCAGACTGAAAGAGAGCCACCCATGAGGAAACTGCTGTCCAGTTCATGAATATCAGCATAGCTCTGCCCTCAGATTTCCCATGCACAAATAAAGCCCTTTGGGACAGTATTCCTGATTGCCTTCAACGGATGGAGAATTCCCCTAATGCCAGAAGAGAATGTCTCTCCAGATTTCCCAGGGAGCCACATTTGCCTTCAAAAACACAAATCTTATTAAGGATTTCAAATCCTGGAAAGTGAAAGAGTTCTCATGGTATTTAGAGAGGGAATCAAACAGAATAGCAGCCCCAAGGAGTACAGGTCTCAGAAAATGGACTAGAACCAGGCCTTCAAAGCTCAAGCAGAGCAGAAATTCCCAGAAGGCTCTTCTGCTGGTAAAAGGATTCTGCACACTTAGAATTAAGGTAAAACTTAATTAGAATCTCTGTGGAAAAAAAAAATCCATTTGGAGGTAATTATAAAAAGGAGGCAGTTATAACAATTATTTATTATCTCTATTTTTGGAAGAGAAATCAGGGGCTTCATTCTTGGAGGCATTCAACAAAAGTAACAAGCAGTCAGGTCCTGCTGGCCAGCACAGACACTCCACTCAGCCAGCATTATTGATGTATAACCAGCTGAGCTATTCCACAACACAATTGTTATTTCAGGATCTCGACCTATTGCCTCACCTGTGGGCCACTCTTCCTCACCACCATCCCCACGTCACCGGGAAATTGGACTTCTTCCCACACAGCATGTGGCACCTGTGCTGCCTTGTGGCCACAGGACGACACCACCAGCCTGGCGACAGACATCCTGATGCTGTGCAAATTTCAGCTGAAACTTCATGGAGCACAGGAGGCTCGCTATCATTCCGCCAAAATCCTGCTTCGTGTGCGTTGGGAAAATATCCTATAGACAATGCTCTTGGGAGCCATCTACTGGCATTTAGGAATTAACCATTTGCGTATCCTGAGAGAAATTAAAGAGTCACTTGTGACTCCACCACCTCAGGGTGCCTTCAAAACTTCTGCATTCATCACTTGGATCTTTTGAGGGATCACCTGAAAGCTGGTTATTTAACCATAGCTAAGTATTATAGACCTATTTATTAGTTATTCCTGGCAGGCCCTGCTGCCTTAAACATTACCATCTTTCCTAACATGCCTAGACCCCAAAAGATGGAAAGCACTGTAGAAGCCATGTTATTTTGATGCTAAATGCAAAGCCCTAGCAGGCCAACTTGGGACAAGTAGGAGGAAATTCCAGGCCACACAGAAAACTCAAATACCATAATTTGAAGACTCAATTCCATGACTGGAAAGATGGTAAAGAAGCCAAATAAATTCCCAGGAACTAGGTGGGATGAGGGTAGCTTCAAGTTGCAGTGGAACATCACCACTGGGACCAGAACACGGGAAGCATCTGGATAAGTACTCAGTGAAGAGCTGGTCTTCCCCTACCACAGCATGACAGTGTGAACACAGCCCCTTGGGCTACTGCAGATACATTGCAGGTGTCAAATTGGGAGAGAGCAGATGCTGATTATGCTGCATCTCATGCTTGGATGGTTTAAATTGCTTCCCTACTAAGTGCAGGTCCAAAGGCAAGGAAAGACTCCCGGCAGTATTGTTGTAAGGGCTGAGGGTAATTAGGGGGGAAAAAGCACATGTTCAGAAAAAGGGGGTACCTTTCCAGGAGAGAAGAATTTTCTGGCACAGCGATGTGCTCACAACAGACATCAGTTCCCAAGGCTGAGAGCATGACCCAGCTGCATTTATGTTAGACAGAGGACAGACCTGCCAGTGACCATCCTTCACTTAAAACAGGCAAGAGTGTGGCCAGCACATGGCCCTACCCTCAATGCCCAGGATTTCAGGTGGAGGTAGAACATGTGCTTCAAATGGGAGCCCTGGCACCTACTAGGTCATCCACTGTGTGGTTAACCAGCAGATTAAGAAAAAAGTCTGGGGCAGTCTCCCAGGACACAGAGTACAGCCAGAACAAAACTGATTCAGAAATAACAATGTCTTCCAGGAAGGTTTCAAAACCAGTGCCTGGGGACTAACAACAAAGTACCAGGAAACCAGCAAAGAGGAAGTGATTCATGTTTATCCTACTAGAGTTTGCATGGCAGAAGGTTTCCAGGGCATTCCAAGAGCCTAGCAGACACAACACAGGTGGGTACCAAAACAGAAAAAGAGATAACCCCATATTTATCCTGTGGGGATATTGTGTTGTAAATTCATAAACCAAAGAACAGCGGTGAGAGCCCATGAAGTAATGTCATTGCAACACACATGTGCAATATTTGTTAACCAAAAAGACATTACCTTTGTTTACATATACACAGATTAAAAGGATCTCACTTATCACACCACCTGCCAGTTACAAAGGAGAAGATGGCAGCTTAAATATACATATATCCGATTTCCATTGTGTTTTGTACTTGGGTTTAGATTTAAAGCTGTGTTATTTTAAAATAAAAAGTAGACCCAAAAAAGCCCTGCTCATATATCACCTCTACATCTATGCTCAGTTTTCAGTCAGCCATCATTAAAGCACCAATTCTGCATTAAGACCTAAAATGCTGCCAATTTTCTGTGTCCTTTGTCAAGGTCCAGTAAATTTCTTGGTGCAAAGCGGTGCTGTTTCTCAGTCCAGTGGTAGTAATGCTCCACGTATTTGGGTTTTCCCCCCCCTCCTCTCTCTTCATGTCGTTTTCTGTGCCAACTTGTTTTAGTGAGGCTGTCTGGCATACTTTCCATTCCTTTTAATGGTTTAAAATAAAACATTTTTCATCAAATGAAAGCACTTTGAACATAAACTATTATGAAGAAGAGAAAAATATTTTTTTCTCCTTTTGAATGTCAGTTTTGTAGGGCACTAAACTAATTTTTTGAGGTGCTTAATATTGCTAAATTTAGAGAATCAAGTAATAGCAGTCCTACATGGGCCAAAGGATGATCTAAGGATGAGGAAAGCAATATATCTTTTTAATAATTGAAAGAGTTGGGCACGTTCCCACAGTGAGAACAGACTTAGCAAATTTCTCTGCAAGCAGGACACTTAGATGGATGGAATATTTCAGCTACAGTAGTAATCCTGCAATGTTCTGTGCTGGAAGTAGAGGTCAGCCTTAAGGGAATGATATTAGACATACAGTCAAACAAGGCAGGCACCTTGGGGAATAGCTCCTTGCATAAAAACAAACACACCACCTGCATGCCTGTCATTGCTTCCATGATACCACAGCTCTTCTCTTCCTACCTGCCTTTTAGAAAACCAGAATTTGATGCCATGCTATTTTGAAAGATCCACGGCTTTCCTTTATGTGCAAACGTCATTCCACATGCAAGTCCACATGGAGCAGACAGGACAACCTTTCTCAAAACAATCCACAGTGGGACAGCCAGGCTGTTAATGCACAGGTCTGCACTTTGGACTGTGTTGTCTACCCTGTCACACTGGGAGCTCTGAGTCAGATATTCTCAAAGAATATAAAATACTTCAGGTTCGAGAGAGAGAGGGCATTTCCTCTGACAGGTGATTTGATGTCAAAGCCTGATTTACTGCTTCTCACCACAACCCACAGAGAAAGTGTGATCACCCATCTTGGATGACCCAGGCTCAACACTGTAAGTCCCTCCCCTACCCAGCAGCAAGTGATTCACCCACACAGCTCTGAACAGACCAGCTCAGGACTTAAGATAGAAAATTCTCTGTGCAGGGCCCCAGCCGTTTTGGTACAACAACCACAGACAGCTTTTATAAATCCACAAACACAACCTGTGCAGCTTTTTGCAGAGTCCACCCAGAGCTGTAAGTCTCCACCCTGAAGACACGTGCAAGGCCAGCTGAGCTCCTGAGGGAGAGAAACAGCATGGCCAAGTCCAGCCTGGAGCATGTTCTGGGTTTTTTTCCATCCACAGCAGAGTGGCAACACACTTGAAAAAGCAGCTTGAAGCAGACGTTGTTCGGGGATCCAGGGAGCACCACACACACATACCTCGTTTTGGTTCCCCTCCCAACACAAGCTCTTATATTATGAAATCTAACCACAATTACTCTTTTATAAAATACTGCAGTGTCAAGATCCTGCTGAGTCCCAAGTCTGAAATTTTAAAAAAAGAATATTTACAACTAATCTTACTCATTTGGAGCTCAACCATAGAGACCTGATTTACAGCAACCAAGGAGTTGATACAGCTAGTATAATTCCAGACTGATGAAGGACCTCAGCTGCAAATTACTACTGTTTTGTCCACTCTGTCTTAAAAACTGCTAGTTTCCAAAAATGTAGCTCTTGTAGAGACAGCTCGGGTGAGGGAAACAGACTTTCTTATTCTTATATGTATTCTTAGCGTGATTTAATACACATAAACAAACTGAGCTTGGCTTTCAAACCATATCCCAACAAGTTACCTTTTTCTTTTTCCCTGTTGACACTGGACAGTGAACACCAGAAATTTAACAACACCTCATTGACTGAATGGTTCCTTTTTTTTTTTCTTTTTTTTTTTTTTTTTTTTAGTTTTTTGTTGTTGTTTAAATTACAATATATTTGTTGCATATATTACTACAAAAACAATGAGTACAATAGCAAAGGTTGGAGCCTGGAAACTCGCAACCTACTCTTGGCTGTGTGCAGACATGCTTGTCTTATATTGGATGAGGTAACCTAATAGATGCACTAGGTACCTGTTTCAGAGGATGTTGTGAACAAGGTCTCCAAGTGCTTTGAGACCCTGCAAAGAACGGCAATGTGCCAAGTATAAAGTATTTAATAACTGAGAACCAGAAACAGAAGGGCAAACCAGTTGCAAGGGTTACACAGATTTTTTTTTTTTTGAGAGAGGACAAGCAGGAAATAGAAAAAGAGAGCTTGGGCTTGCCAAGCTTCATGCTGCTTGGTGATCTGTACCTCTGAACATCCAAGCCAGCAGTTTCAGTTCCAGCTGAGCACCAGTTTGCCTGCAAACTGCAATGAGGTACAGCTGTTCATCAGGCCAAGAAATCCAAAGGAGGATTCTAGCCAGGGATCTTGGGGTTTTATGAGGCACTGAGTGGTGACAGCATCTCTGGGCGCTGGAAACACATGGAAACCTGCAGGCACGTGACTACACTGAACAAAAGAAAGATGGTTTCACTTCTGAACTCCTCGAGCCTCCAGACAAAAGGCTCTGCAAATGTTCCAGCAAGATATCCCGGACCAAACACATTCAATTCACTGGAACAGACAGTAACATTTTAAGTTACTTTCACAGAATGTACCTAATTATGTCATCACAAACTATAAAGGCTGTAAGAACACATGCTAGAGCCAATATCTTGACATCATGCACACATGCTTAATGTCTTACTAAATCTTACAAGAGCGAGAATAACATCTTTGTTTAACAACAAAGAAGCAATGCTGGGTTTACTTGTCTTAATCACCTTATGTATAAGATTATTTTTTCTAGAAATCCCTGCTCATACGAATGAATGTTTGCTGCAATGTCACTACAACAGTGCTGTTTTCCACTTGCTGTTTAATTTTCCTTCTTCGGAAAGAAGATTCTCAATGTGCTTCACAGACACTAGACCAGGTATAATTTCTGTTTTCTTTTTTCTAATTATTCTTGTAAGAATAGGACTGTGATTAAATGAAACAGTGTAATATATCCAAAATAACGACAGCAGTAATAACTAGCCAATACTTTCAGCTGCTTCTGTGAGAAGTTAAGCAAGCAAAGCCATTAAACAGGAGCAATCTGAATGTTAGGAAATGTTTGGGACTTGAAATTTTAAGTATCTGCTCCCAAATTCTGATTCCAAGCACTGGTTTAATGCAATCAAAGTAACCAGCACAAATTTTTTATCCCATGTAGTCATAACAAGCTGCTTGAGAACAATCTAGAGATCAAGACAACCTCAGTGATGAAAAAAATCATGAAAACCCTACACTGTTCAAAAATCATTTAAACACAGGAAAATTAGAAAAATTAGAAACATCAAATATGTTATATTTTAAACTACTTTTGAAGAAAACACATGTTAAAAATACTAAAAATTCTATAAAATACTTGAAAAATATAAGCACGAGAAACATAGTCAATATAAACAATGTTCCAATATGCACATTCACCTCCTACATGAACATCTCTATGTCTTACCAGACCTCTAATTCTTCATTGGGAGCATTCCGTATTTTTCCGTATTTTTACATACATGGCTTTTAGACAAACTCCAGATATTCAGGCCTTAGTTAAATGATAATATCTTCTGGGTATATGGTTGAAACAGAAAAAAAAAATAATTTTCAGAGCAAACCCTTAGTATTTAAACCCATCGTTTCTGCAAAGGTCCCCATAGTTATCAGGATCGTGACTAAAGGATGTATGGTACAAGTAGGAGAGACCAGAGGTAAGTTCCTCACTTAGATGTGTTCCTCTGGAACTAAAAAGCAATAAATAAGGTAGTAATGTGAAGAAATACTTGGAGAAGAGTGTTTCAGGGCCACATCTGGAAAACTATCCTGAGAAATGAAGAAGAATGTTCAAGAGGAGTATTTGTGGAAAATGCAAGCTAGAGCCAAAACACAAGGTATTCCTCAGAATATAGGGCCTCAAAAGAAAGAAAAATTTTCAGACTTCAACCTGTCTTGGCTCACCAAACTATTGCTTAAGACATACTATAAAGTGGCATGTCTCTGCTGCAGACTTCTGTGAGGCAAATAAAGCAAAAAGATAAAGCCTCGTGTCTGAGGAACAGACCTGCACAATGAGACATACCCCAAGGGCAGCAGCAACACCAAAATTGCAAAATTGCCTCTTCTTGAATCCCCAGCTGTCCAGCCTCCAGGCACTCACCTCTACAACCTTTGGGCACACCAGTAAATGGAAGGTGACAGCTACACTCCTCCTGTTCATTCCCTTCCTCTCACACAGGGTGCAGCAGGCAAGAGAGTTGAGCCAAAGCAGCAGTCACTGTGGATGAGCATTGCCATTCACTTGGATCTCACAATGGCAAGTTTACTCTATCTGTGGCAATGCACTTCCTGGGATTCCTCTCTGCTTCCCAAAAAGCATGACCAAAAAACATGCTCAATTTGCCCCTACTCTTCACTGCCTGTTTTGCCTGGCAGTCAGGTTTTTGTCCATTTTTTCCATACCTACTTGACACAGTGTGCTGACCTCAGCCCAGACAGCAGCTCTACCTTGGCCAAGAAGCTCAGAAGAGAAGTCTTCATAGCAATTATTTTCATAGCAATGAGTTCTGATGACTTTCTGGCTAAACACATTCTTCCTCCTATTCCTCTAGATTAGAGATTGTGGTAACATAGGGATGTTGGAAAGCACATTATGGCCCTAGCAGGTTCTCAAGGAAGCTTGACAGCAGCAAGTTCCAGTTTCCCTGGTTATTCTCTTATAAATTTGCATATTAATGGAAGAAGAATCAATTATAAATTTCTATTTATCCTCATAAACTTCACAGGACAGATCATGAAAAGTTTTTGGAACCCTTCAATTTTTAATTTGAAGCCTTAAACAAAAAACCTATTCTGAACTGGCTCAACATACCAGAAGATTTAATATATCACAAACTAAAGAAGTACACGTGCATTGTTTATGTTTCAAATAATAAAACATTAGTCTGGTTATAAGTATTGCTTCTAATCTTTCAAAGACTTGATTCAGTTTTTATATGTCTTAGTCCCAACAAAATTTAACCAAGATACTTTGAATTAGAACACACCACCACAACCATGGGTCCAGCTCTCAGAGTTCCTGTTCTATCTCTGATGGTATCCCAAACAAGTATGTGAGGGAGTCTCACTTGGCAAAAGCAGTCAAATATGTCATAGCTGTGCATATATTCTCAGAATTTCAGCAGAGAAAACACTTGATACCAGTTCTTACACCTTGAAATAACACACATACCAGTTACAGTGTTCTGTCTGACCTACACTGATATCCAAAGAACTCTGATGCTGTAACACAAAGCTCATGAAATTGGCTGGCAATTTTAGCATCATAAACCACAAGAGAACATATCTGCTTATGTATTCAATCCAGCAGGAAATTTTTTTACTTATATAATCTGAATTATAGTTGTAAATGCATAAAATTGCCCAATGGACTTAATATCATTTTCTGTCATAAAAGAGATGTTGGCCTTTTGGCTACACTGCACAGGAAAGAGCAGGAAAGCTCTTGTGCATAAATGATTCCTAAAACTGGAATAGTGACAGCCAGGTCTCACTGAAACACACCTGCACTAGACAGGCCAATTCATGCAAGAGAAAGGCCTAAGGAGCTGTTGCTCTGACTTTAGCTGACTGCATCACCTCACTGGAGGTGCTCTCCTGGACATCATGTCACATCAGTGTGACCTGGATCCAGCAAATGAAGCCCTTGGCAGAGTTCTTATAGGCACTTCTGGATGAGAGGCCGAAAGAGGTTTTCAGAAAGCTACAGCCTGTGAAATCTGAAATGAATGTGAAAGTGGGGATGGCACTGGACAAAAGCAACAGGGACAAAAGATGACTCATGCATTAGAGTCCAACTGTCCAATTAGGAAACTATTTGTACCCTTTTATTGGCTAACATCCTTCCACCAACTACATGGAAAACTAGAAAATGTGCACAAAATGTGCTGTAGCTAGAATCCTCCTAGCCTTGTTTGTACATGAAAGAAAATCAGCTCTTGATTTCCTACTTCACAAGTAGTTCAACTGGACTGAAGAAACTGCCCACTTGGGACTAATCCTTCAACGACTAATTCCAGCATCATTTTGCAAGTGGAATACTCCCCTTATTTCCAGCAATGCTGTTAGCTGCAAGGCCTGGATCCATTAATGCATGCACACAAAAGAAAAATGTTTCCATTATTCTCCATTTTTACTAGAAGAAGAATCTTCTAGGGAAAAAGGCTGAAATCAAGGCAAAATAGCTTTTCATGTGAGGAACAGAACAAAGTCATTAGTTATCCCAAAGGGTGCATTTGTGTGCTGTCCCACAGGGTTTAAAATTCCTGACCTGTAAAAGGAGGGAAGTCTGGATTCCCTTCTCATTCCTGTCATCTTTATCTGCTCTCTCTGCATAAGTAGGTATGCTTACAAAGAGCCACTTTAAAAGAAATGTGCTTAGATCTCAATGGAAGTCCCTTTTGGCACTGAAGATATATTTTAATGTATAGTAGTGCACACTGTGGCAAAATGAAAAAAAAGAAAAATAAATGAAAACCATGCTCAGGTTCCCCAAGCCTTTGCTGTGAGCCAAAACAGATTAAGGAATTACAACAAGGAGAAGGTTTTGCTTTGAAGATTTTTTTATCTGAGTGTTGCTTAACTATGTGACTGTCGTGGACACCTAGCCACACATCTCAGAGGACAAAAGGAAAAAGAAAGAAGCGTGACATTTGCAGTTACGTTGTAGCAGACTGAGCTGCAGCCTAAATCATCTTCCTGATCTTACAGGCAGGTAGAATTCTTGCATATAATTCTTGCATTTTACATTTAAACACTGCAACAAGCTTATTTGCTCTTTCACAAGGACAGAAGAGGATGAAAAAATATGTCTGACTTCTGTCTTTAGAGAAGAAGCTCTGTCCAAAGTCTGCTTCTTAGCAGGAATCACAGCAGTTCACTTGCTGACCACTTTCCAACCCCAAAGCATCCTTCATTAAATGGAGAAGTGCAGCAACTTATACCAGGCAGAATAAAGTTGCAACCTGAACTGATAATGCCTCTGCAATTCATGCTGCTTAAATCATTAGTTATGTAGCATCTGGCAAGCCAACAAACCTTGCCCAAAATACAGAATCTCATTAACTCTGCTTTTTATGAGTCTTTTTCTACCTAGTTTGAGGACATTTGGCCCATGTTCACAGTTGAGGAGCTAGAGGAACAACCTCCCAAAGAACTAAATATTTAACTGATTAAAAGCACAAAATCTGTCTGGTAAGCCTATGTTTTTGTGATATTTTTAGTACTTCCGCAATGGACCCTGGCTCAGAAGATCATCAGAAGCAAACAAGACATGAAGAAATAGGACTTGGAGCTCATGTGCATGTATTAAATCCTGAAGAACACAGTTTGTTTCTTTTAAGGGCAGCAGGCCATAACAGACACAGCCCTACTAGCAGCTCCACTTCGAGACTACTCAGAATGTGGTGCTGGTCTCCAGCATTTCCTTTCTCTGTGCATGTTCAGTTTCCCACCTATAAACTGGAAAAGAGAAGATGGAAATTTTTCGGTTGGACCAAAGATGTAAGAACCAGGCACCACTGACTAAAGCCCATTTGCTTTCAAAATCCATGCATTCTCTTGCTAAGCTCTTTAGGTCACAGCTATTGGCCTTTATTTTATGTACTGCAAGGCTATTCCAAGCAAAACAACAGCTCTGTATGATGCTCTTTTACTAACAGGGCTGGACAGAAAAATGCCCGAGGTAACAAGACTAGATGTTATTCAGGCATGGAGAACAAGTGCCTTTCCAGGGCTTCCCTCAAGAATTAACCTCTAGAGCACTCATGCACCTGGATTTGCCAGGGAGGTGTGGTACTGTGGGTGTTTTTCATGCCTCGGAGATGAGTCATAACTTCAGCCCACAAAAGCAAACTTAATGAAAGGTGAGATTTTTTTTTCTTTCCACTCTTTGACATGTTTCTGTGAAGATGCCATTTACTGGAACAAGTATAGCCAGGGAGCATCTGCTGTTGTCCAACTACTGAGAGGAGCTCATGCCAACATACACTTTACTTACAGACACTTTCCTTAGTAATGCTGGATAACGCTCTGTAAATAAATAAATGTAACAAAAACACTTAGTCTTCACGGTGAATAAGACTAGAGGAAGCCACTGGAGACATAAACACTGGCACATGGAATCTCACTGGTGACCTGTCTATTCTAACATCCTCCCTCTGGCCTGAGCCATATACTGAGTGTCTTAGAAAAAGAAACAAGAAAAATCTATTAGAAGTAAGGTTTCAGATCCACCACTGCTTAGAAGGTTTTTTGGTTTGTTTGTTTTTTTCTTCTTTTTGTTTTGTTTTTTCTTCTTTTTGTTTTTTTTTTTTCTGTTTTCTTTTTTTGTTGTTGTTGTTGTCTGTTTGCTTTGTTTTTTGTGGTGATCACTAGATGCTAAACCCTAAAGCTTGAGGTAGTATTTCCACCTGAAAAGTTTGTTAGCATTAACAGATGTAATTTTGGATATTCTGGTTATTTATACAAAAACTGTTCAATCCCTTACTTAATCCTGCTAAATCCTCTGGCCCCAGCAATGCCTTATGGCAACCATTTCCACAGTGAAATCCCATCCATAGTCAGGGACTCCAGAGCTTGCAGGCTTGCTGCCATGGAGTTGGTTAACACAGCAGCTCTGTGGGTCTGAGGAGGCTCAGCACTAGCTGGGACTCTTCCTACAGGACACAGTGAAACACCAAGAACAATGCCATTCCATCAGCCCTACTAGGAAGCAAGGTGCAAAAACCAAAGCAGAGGTTGGCTTCTGGCCCCCAAATTAACTCAGAGTAATTTTATTGTCTGCATCAGTATAGTCCTGTCCCCATTCCTGGCACTTAGAGCAGAGCCCAAAGCTCTATGACATCTCTCGACACTCACAATGATGATCCAGGACTTCTGGGTTCCAAAATCCTCTTCAGTTAGGATGGTTGGCAAGCAGCCTACACTTGAGAAATAGAGCTACTGCTGAAGCAGTAAGCTTACAGCTTGGCCTCTAAGGCTTTATTTCAAAGTCAAATCAAAATAGACCAAGAGAAAGGTAATTCATTTTTGACTTGCCATAGAAAATTTAATCTTTTTTTTTTCCTTTCCCTCTATTTTAAATGGAGCCAAGGTTTTAATTTCTTTTCAAAATCCAAAGTTTTGCACCTGTGCCAAACATACATTTGGAATTCATGCAGTCATTCCTGTAGTCACTGCAGGACCAGTGAAAGGTGCACACAGCTTGCCCTGAAGATTATAGCCAGGATTTTGTGCATGTCTTTTGGGAGGGTTTCTATCAAAATAGGAGGCGAAAATGGGCAACTGGGGACCACAGAAGTGATGTGACACACACACAAAGGTTTATCCTCCTTATGATTTGTTATAACTACTGTCCACTGTTCAGAAACAAGTAAAAGCAGTGAGTTGGATTTGATGTGGCACTTAAAAACTTGCTGTAGAGAGCCTGATGCAGTGCATAGACACACCTCTCCTGAAAAAAGTCAGAATTGCTTTGCATTTGAATCTCCCCAGGTGGACTACTACAGAACTCTATAACCACATGCCAGTACCGTTTATAAAAAGACTCACTACCTGTGCAGCTTGTGGAGGTTCTATATTCTGGCAGTATGCTGGCTGCACTAACATTATAAAAAAAAGTAAACCAAGCATAGATCAACATTACTTATGATAGCTTAGGAACTGTCAGGCCTCTGCACAATGCCAGAGTCTCACTTGGAATCTGCAGAGGCTGACTATTAAATGTAGTCCATGAACAAATTCATGTTGTAGATGATGCTCTCGATATATTTTAAAAAACAAAAGAAAACAACAAAAAAAAAAAGAGGCAACTTGTTTTCATCAAGGATACATTCTGTATGAATTGAAGAGAGAAACTTTTGGCAAATATTTGGTGACATGACATATTTAGAAAGTCAGTGTAATATCTGAGGTGAATCTCCCAGACAGAATTAAGACACCTTAGACTATGCCAGCATAAAGTACTCCTGGTGCTTTTGGTGTTCTGCAAGGTCTCAGAGAAAGCTGAAAAGTGATAAATCTGGATGAAAATAAGGAAGTTTTTTAAAAAGGAAATAAAATCACTTTGGATCATTTTTAAAGTCTTGTGAGATTTAGATCAATTTCATGATATCTTTAGAGAACACAGAGAGAAAACTAATGAGCTTTGAATAGTTGGATTTGGCTGCCATGGACCATTCCACTGGCTTTCACATCATTATGGGATTCAGATCAAAATCAATCTCCTTTTTGCAAAAATCCTTCACAGGCTCAATCTGGCCAACCTGTGAACTGTGCCCCCTGTATTCAACAAGTACTGGCTTTTTTCCTGTCCTTTCACTCATTCTTGCCTTTCTCTCCTACAACTCCCTGCATCTGCTTTGTGATTCACCAATCTACCCACACGAACAAAACTCAGCAGCAGCAACAAAAAGCAAACTCCTACTCCCACAAAGTCTTTTTTTGTCACCTTATTTTCCCCTTGATTTCTCTCCCCTTCCACTGTTGTTCACGATTTGCTTTGGTACCTCTGCTGATGTCCTGGCTGCAAAAGGCTTGTCAGGCACCTCACTTCCACATTTCATTTTTTTCAGTATAATTACCTCTATACCTATACCAGATGGCATAAGCTATGCTATTTATCCCTGGAGTGATGGTGGATACTGTGTGAGCAGTGCTTTACAAAATAAAATGTACAATCCAGGCTTAATATAAGGATTGGAAAAAAAGAACAAACCTGAGCCCAAACACCAAAACCCACAAAAAACTCCAAAAAACCCCATGATGCTAAGGCAAGAAACTGCTAAGGTAGGAAAAAGTACAGTTATAAAATAGATAGATTTTAGTGCTTCCCAGAAACAGCATGGCAATATCTTCTGCCATTGACAAAACATCACCTACAGCAACATTTCTGTACGGGAATAGTAAACCCTTGGTGACTCTGCTTCAGAAAGAGCATTAGACTTTAAATCCTCCCTGAGCACATTTATGTTTAGCAGTTTAACAGAGCCCTAGAACAGCACAACAAGGACTAGATGCATATCTACACATATATAACTTGCAAATAACTTATAAACTTTATTGATTTTGGAAGACATGGCCAGGTATTTCAATGTTTCCCAATTTAAAACATTCCCTGCAATGTTTTTTTGCTGTTTTTTTTTTTTTTATGACAGTACTAGGGGAATTATATATATTTATATATGAGTTGGCAGATTTTGACTCAAAGGAAGACCAGGTGATGCATCAGCATCACCTCTGTAGCCGCCTGGAGGATGGAAAAACCACCATACAGGTAAAAAAGCTGCAACCTTTCCCTTGGTTGTTTACAGTGGGAAGCCAAAAGACAGTAACTCCAGGTGCATGTTCATCACATATCAGATATTTGCATCAGGTGGAGAGGAAGAACATCTCTTCAAAAGATGCAGGATATAATAAGTTAAGAATCCTATCCGTATGTACTTAGATCCAGACCCTAAAGGAATTCAGCAGAAAAGCTGCATTTCATGGAATTATTCTTCTGGTAACGAAGAAGAAGAGTGCCAAAACACAGGTTGCAGCAAAAGACACTGCCTCCTTTTTCTTGCTTTGTGCAGTTTTACTCATTTTCTCTGCCTGCTTGTAAATCCAACTGCTGAAAAATCAGACCTTTCAATGGCCTGTTCTGTCCTCTGACGTCCCCTTTTTATGGTGTGCTTTTCTGACCTTTCACTGTAAAACCATCTCCAGTTTGAGCCACAGCTCAGAGGTCTTGTCCTTCAGACCACACTTCTCAAAATAAATTCTCAGCCTCAAGGAGGTTAAAGTTTTGATTTTATCACTTGTGCTGTACATGCAAACTATTTCAGGGTAAGCATAATAAAATATAAATAGTCAAAATAAATATAACCATAGGGGTTATTTTGTTGCATGGAAGCACATATTGATCAAGTACCAATTATCACAAGCCGAAAAGGGTCTTCCATACCTGTCCAACTTCTCAAGAAGGAAAAATAAGCCTGTGGTTAAGTACACCTCTGCCATGAGTTTGGGATACCCAAAATATCTTTTCAGCCTTCCACAGTTGTGACACCACTCTGTGCATATACAGTAACTAAAGAGAAAGAAGAAACTAGATATTAGGAAACGGGAGCTCCATCAAAAAAACAGCACTTAGTTAAGGAATTAAAACAGCAGCCAGTCCCAGAGAAGAAAAGCTAGATGGCATTTTGTCCTACAGGGAGTGTGGAGCTAAGAGGAAAACAAATAGCACCTGGTAAATGAGACACTGGGCACAGGAGCACACTCAGGTCCACACTTGACAAAGGACTCCATATGAGTCACTTGGCTGCTATCCATAGTCAAGTCACAGCAAACCTCAGGGAGCCTCAAGGAAGCATCCCTGTACTGCCCTAACCTAGGACACAGTGAAAACCGAGGATCCTTAGGAGACGTTGTGTCCTGCATCATTTCAGGTGTGGTGTTGTCATACGTAATCAAGTAATATTGAAAGTCCAGGAGCAGCAAAGAGATTTTTCCTTACAAAGTGAAGCTTCATCAACAGGCATAATATGAGAATGAGGAAGCAGCTCTCTTTCCATTCCCTATATTCTCCTTTCCTGCTTTGTTTTACTCCCTCTCCATCTTCTGCTTAGAGATCATCCCACAGAGCAAACCCATCCGGCACTTGAGATTAATGAAAACAGCCCAGAAGTAACTCAGAAATTTCCTTAAACATTTGAGATGAGGCACCAAGAAAAGAAAAATTTATTTTGTCCTTTGCATCTCTCCAAGAAAAGCACATCATCACTAACTACCAAACACCATGCAAGCTTTTAGCCAAAAATAGGTTGATTGATATATTATGTGTTAGCTCATCTTATCTAAGCCTCATGAAACAAACTCCTTGCTGGTTTATTTTTTTTCTGCTATTAGAATTATTTATATTATTTGCCATTCTTAAGGAAAAAAGCTAGCACCAATATAAACCACCCAGATACACTCCCTTAAACCACCAACAAATCATTAACTGAGCACCAAGTTAATAGCTTAAGAATATAAAGTATAATATATTGTAACAGCAGTGATAGAAAGAAAAAGATTTAGAGGGCATGGAACTATTAAAACTAGTTTTGAGAGAGCTCAGTGTGAAATCAACCAGAAAATGATCATTCCACAACTATAAATACAAGTACTAAAAACAAAACAAATCTCAAGCTTTGTGAAAAAAATCCATAAATTAAAAAAAAACAAACAAACCGCCCCCTAAACCATTTTAGGGGAAAGTATTTAATGCAGCTATAAAATAAGGACTCTGCTTTCTTTATATTAAGTGTAGCTGTGATTGAGTTTGTGGAATTAAACACTAATGTTATTGTAAGTAAAACACAAGGAGCTGGAATTTGTGTTTGGCATATAATGAAGTGAGTCACAAAACTGAGGGATGTGATATGCCTTTATATGGCTTAGTTAGGGTTACTTTTGATGCACTGTAAAATAAAAGCATTCTTTATGCAAAGATACAAAATTCTTTACAAATATGCATATAGAGCTCACCATCTAATAATCTGTATATATGCACTGTGACCTGTAAGTATAGATTAACACGTATTAACACATTTGGGGTTTGGATGGACATGTTTGATGTACTCAATTACTCTCTACAACACTGAAGGAGTACATCATTTTCGTTTTGGGGTTCTTTACAGCATTTTAGGTGACCTACTGCAATTGATCATGCCTATAAAATAAACTGGCAATCAGAAAGCCGAGCTTTGCCAGCTCCAACACTTTCAATCAAAAGTGTTACAGTCTTTGATGTTCTGGTTAGAGTTCCAGCTCCCAAAAGTTAGCAGTTAAGTGAGATCTAAAATTACTCTATAAAACTAACAGTGGTGTAAAAACACCCAAAACTCAACAGAACACAAATGAAAACACAAACAAACAAGCAAATAACACAAAATTCAAAACAACACCATCACTTGAAATCATGACCCAACCAGCACCTTGAAACTCAAAAATGAGAAAATACTTTAAAAGAAAATATACAGCTACTTTATCACTTGATAATTTGCTTTGGTGTCCTGCATCTCACAACATAAACCCTCTGGAGAATTAACTCTGTTTAAATATTTGGGATTGGTGGTACCAGAATGCAGACAAGACGTTAAATACTCCATCTAGAGACCTCACTCTGCACGATTTCCATCTCTCCTCTCCCCCTGTCAAAGTCAACAGAACCCAAGGTCTTTGTAAGCTGAGCCACCAGTTTATACAGATATTGCTAATCTAATAGGACAGCAGTAGCATCCAAATTTGAGTTTCCAGAGCCTCTGGGATAGGACTGATTAAGCTTCAAAGATGTAGTCGCTCTAGGTGCATACTAACTGTTCTGTCATTTGTTCAACTGTGTTGCTAAACTGGGACATTACAATTATTCTGGGTTGCTCTAATCTCAGTCCTCTCAAAACCCTGTACCTAGACTTCCCTGCTATATTCCCCATCATGAACCAAGAAAGTAGACCAATGCTTAAGGAATCTATGTGACAGAAAACTAGTTGTGGCAAATTTCAGACTTAATTAAAAAAAAAAAAAAAATCAAAGGGCAATAAAGCATTTTTACTGGTGCCCAATAGTCTAAACATGTATATTAGGCAGTGGCAAGTAGAGGAAAATTTCCTAAATTATGAAAAGGCCTGCCAGTGTATGAAAGCTACTGCAATGCACCCACATTGCAGTTAATGTAGCTAAAAGTCTGATTCCAGAGTCACTGTGGGTTGGGTGCTTGAAAAGCCAAACGTAAAATGACTGGGGTTAAAATAAGGACAGCATTCACTATCAGCTGCATCAACATGACAGTGAAGACAGCAAAGAGAGAAAAGCCAAGAATCATTAAGTAACAAAGATGAAATGAGAGCTGCAAGAGTAAACAAGCATCTCTGGTTTGTGTGGAGATGGAATGTTTCTTACAAAGATGACTTTGAACTTGATACAAATAGGGGACAAGCTGTGATGGCTCAGAAGAGCCACAGCCAACCCAGCCTACAATTGTACTGTAGCTGCTCCATGTACCATTCTGAAACCTGCATTCCTTCTCCTTGCTAGCTATCCAATAGCATTTTACTCTTCTGCAGGGAGAATCTATTCTGCACCTGTTGTTACTAATTATAATTTCAAATATAAAATGAAAAGGACAAGGATATATTGGTAGAAAGCCTACTGTGAAGATTTAATATATAGTGTAGACATATTTGGGCAAACTGACATGCACTAGTACTCCACTGCCTGTTTGGTCACACTGTATGTGGGCCTTTATGAATCTGAGTGGTCCTGGAATGACTCTGTGAAATCAAATTGGTTACCCACAGGTTTCTAGAGGAGATTATACTTAAGTGGTGTCTCTTTTTGGTTTAAGGATATACAAGCGATGATATTATCACGGCAAGTAATGATGTAGAGTGTTCTGTAGGCAAAGAGTATTCCTACCTAGTTCATCAGCATGCCATGGTGAAAGACTGGAACAGAGGCCATTATCACATAAAGATCCAAACCTCTCACTGGGATACACCCAAATAGCCCCATACTGGGAGCTGTAACACTTGGAAAGAGTGATCAGAGAGATCACAGGAGCAGCTTTCTCCTGTGCCTTCACATAAGGACCTGCTTTACAAAAAATCGCTAACAGCACTAATAGAGAATCAAGGACCTGCTGAGTACATTTCAACTGCTCTTCAGTGCTTTGATGCTGAGCACTTCCTGCAGAAAAAAGGAGGAAGTATGCTGATAAGATGAATACATCTCACTACCCTCTGCACATAACCAAGTGGCATTAAAAAAAAAAAAAGGAAAGTAAAAAAAGAGAACTAAATTCTCTTAGGCTGAGAGGTCTGGCACATATGATCTGAACTCAATCGCAACAGCAATTAGTTTCCATGCAGAGGTTGGAAGGGACCTCTGAATATCATCTTGTCCAAACCCCCACTCAAGCAGGGTCACCTAGAGCCAGCTGCTCAGACCCACATCCAGATTGCTTCTAAATATCCCTAAGGAGAGAGAACCCCAGAGCAACCTGTTTGATTGCTCAGTCACCCTCATAGTAAGAAAAGTGTTTCCTGGTGTTCAGGGAGAACATCCTGTGTTTCAATTCGTGCCCATTTCCTCTGGTCCTGTCACTGGGTACCACTGAAAATAGTCTGGCTCTATCCTCTTCCCTCCCTCCCTTCAGGTGTTTTTATACTTCGTTGTGATCCCTAAGACTTCCCTTTTCCAATCTAACAGACATCTCAACAATCTTTCTTAAAGCTGGCTGTAAGCCAATGCACATTTCTGCTACCTACACATGTATATGTAATTGGAAGTAAACTGGGACAAATTCATTTAATATTTCATCCAACAGACATGAATATGACCCATACTGAGGACTTTGCTAACTTATCTGCAAGACTCTTTGTAATTCAGACTAGGTAGATACTGGGTTTTATGTTTAAATATTCTTACAGGGAGCTAAATCATTTGTTAAATTGCTTACGTGCAAATGTGAATATTGCGATTTCAACTAGTTCCACTTCCTAAAATTAGCAGAATATAAATACATGTCTTTCATACAAAGTTATCCTAAAATATCTGTTAGTACGTGGTAAGGAAGAGGTAGGTATTGCATGATAAAGTACATACCAAGGACCTTGACCCTGGGACCAAAATATCTACCTAGATACCTACGGCAAAACAGAGTTTTCCAAGTGAAAATATTTCAGCTAATATCTGAATCTAATACTTTGTTGGTGGAAGAGAAAACATAAGTATTTAAGATAATTTTCCAAATATTGGTTCCACGAATCATTGCTAATATCACTGCCTGCCTTTGCTCACAGTTGTGCACGCCTCTGAACCACAGCTCGCAACCTCTTGTGTGCTGCCTATAGCATTCTATCAGTGTCTTCTCTAAGGTTTTAAAATTACCCATAACTCTTCTGAAATTGTTTCCAGTTCTTTAAATGAAGTAACTCAAGCAGAAGCCTGGAAAGAGTCTGTATTTGGAGTTTGATTAAAGTTTAACTCCAGTAAATTTAAACCAATTTAGTTAGCAAGACAATTACAAATAAGCACCAATCTAGTTATGAGCAGGGATTTTTTTCAGTGTACTCTGTAGAGCACCTTGAAACAAATTTGAACTTATACAAAAGTGGCCATTCCCAAACTAAACATCCACTAACTGAATTCCAAATTTAAAGCTGATTAGAGTTCAACTAATGTCATAGTCTTAGGGAGACATGGCTTTCCTTCCACCTCTTAAACTAAACATTAGATGAATTCATTCTTCTTCATCTTTGATTCCATAAATCTAGTCAAGTTACTACTTTAATCTACAAAAGCACTTAATGTTGACATCTGTGGATTTGTGTGTCACTAGGAAAACGCTGCCTCTTGAGGCAAAGACAAATAGCATGAAAGATGTCCAGAGAAGTCTAACAATGAATTTCTGTGGCAATTTGCAGACAAGCTCTCTCCACTCTCCAAGCTTAGCAGAAACCTTGGCTTAATAAATTGGTCAGACTTGGACTCGGTCATTTACACTTCTGGCTTCATCACCATTGATGGAGCTTTGTTTGTTCTCCGAGTATGACCTAATGAACATATGACTTTAAAAGTTGGCCTCACCACACTTTGAACTATATGCTGTGCAGAAAGCACTAGTGTCTTTTCAGGAAGCCCCAGACTTCCCATAGGAACACCAACTCAAATTCTGCATGAGCAGCTCCTGCCTGGGAGGTGAAGGATTAGTTTATGCCAACGAAGCTGATTCCACTCAAGGCTGGTACATCATCTTACTTAGCCACAAGTGCAGAAACACAGAACAGACAAGCATTTCAACACTTCTGGCTAGGGGATCTTGCCCTCAACACACATACTGATGCTTGTACATGGTCTCCTGGCTGTCTATACTCCTGTCCATCTGTTGGGATGGCATGACGCCAGCTAACAAGGTAGCATGCCAGCCTCACTAGCACAAATGTGCCAAATAAAGATAGGTTCTTTTGAATGCACGGCTTTCAGAAGACAGCAAGAGCCATGTTCCCACTAAAGACAAATAGCAAGAAGCTTCTACATATCCCCAGCATTACTAAAGTTATTTTGGGTTCGATCTCCCTTTTATTTTCAATAGTCAAGCACCTTCCCAAACGCTGAAATCTTAACAAAACTGTGGAATTGCCAGGCAAAGCAGGAAGTATTTTAACAGACTCACTGGTAAGACCATTGCACGCCTGCAGGAGGTCCTATCCCTACATTTATACATCCCACTAAAATCCTTAGGAAAGCGCCTTCCCATCTAAATCTACACATTTCTTCACTGCTTTCTAATTGGCTCTACTCCTTCATATTTTAAAAGTGTATCTTCTCATTGAACAAAACTATGATTTTTCAAGCACTGATTAGTCTCTTAAATAGAACCAGACTTCTTGCTGTTGGTAAGTATATAGAAAAGTCTGCACATCCAGTAGTAATCATTTAACTTCAATTTTTATGTGAGCTTGAAAATTACAAAAACCTCACAGGAATCTGTGATAGTTTTGTATTCATAAAAGTAAAAACTTCCTTATACACACTAATTTAGAGGTCTGGAGAAATGAATCCTCCCTCTCTTTGGAAGTTCACATGTGCTCACAAACCACACAACCTCAGTTCCCCAAGACCAACAAGTTTGATGAGCCACAATAGACAGGGTTTAAGAAGCCGGACAGTTTGCCAGCTCTAACCATTACTGAGCACTCTGGAAATACTCTCCTGAGGAGTTTTAAGCCTAAGCTGTGCATTGGCCATATAAAAAGAATTGACCATAATTTGAGTTGGAGTGAGGAAGGGGAAGAAAAGGGATATAGGTAATAAACATTGTTAAAAAGAAGCAGAGAAGTGGAAAAGACAGTAAAGGTCTAAAAAAGCAAACAGAAGCAACATGAAATGAACCCTCCAAATAAATATTCAGTCCATCATAAAGATGGTCCAGCAGCCACAGAAAATGACAGAAAAGTTGGTTTTCCTTTAAGAAGCAAACCTCAGGCAAAGCTACCTGTACACCTCCAAAAGTCTTTTCTCAGGAGTTATTTCTCTGAGTAGTACATGCTGCGTTTACTGCTGAGTACAGATTTGATGAGTGTGGGCACCCTTCATGCTCTTACACAAGTACTGAGTCCATGCTCCCCAGTCACCTGATAAATGGCACTATGAAGGGACAGAATCAGAGGAATGTGTGTCTCACAAAGCTGACAGACCAAGGGTCCTGCCTGCCTCTATCTGTACCAAGTCCCTAGAAACATAACATGAACAGGATAGTGTTCATTCATCCTTTTAGGAAGTCATCACAGTAGTGGAGCCTTTTCTTCTCAGGTCAGTTTAGCCCAGTTATTTTACTGCTCTGCCACTCAGACCCCACTGGTTTTGGTACTTGCACACTGCTGGGCTGGGCTCAGGTAGAGACCATGTTATATGCTCCAAAGTTAGAGAACCAGTTCCACTCTACCCTTTCCTTTCCCCTACAGAGATTCTGTCCTAAGAGCAAAAATAAAAGATCTGGCTCTTAGCCTTTATTGCAGTTTGTCACCAGCAACCCTAAAGAGGGATCATACTCACAAGCATCATTTCTGACAGCAACAGAGTATGTGCTGGTGGGGTGAAATGCAGGGTCTGGAGACAGGCAGATCTGGGAGAGGTGTGCAATAGTAAACATAGCCAACATGAAGGTAACCATCTGCTGGGATGCTATTCTGACACATAAAATACTGAGCAAGCATGAATGAAATACAGGAAACCCCACCCGAGCACCAGACGAAATCAAATCTGACCCTCTTGAAATTTTTATTTGAGTTAATGTTACCTTTTAATAACCTTTCGCTGTTCTCTGCAAAGATAACAGGTGTCATTAAAACAGCTGTCACCGTGCCAATCTTCCCTGAGACACCTATTTATTTGGATCTTTCAAGAGAAACATAAATGAAATCAGTCATTCTATATTAGAGGATTCCCAGGGACAGTTAGTTGATTGGCATCTCTTACTAGTGGGCAAGTCACTGCAAGGCACTTGTATAAGACAGCATTTTCCCTGAAGTCTTGATGCCTTGATGCTTTAACATCTGACAGAAATTTGTATATACGTATGGATTGATTTTTTTTTTTTTTTGATGAATGATATTCTGTGAAATATCAGAGAGAAAAATGTCAGACATACATTGCATAGCAATCGAGGGCTAATGAAGATCCAGGTATTAAATCAATTAAGAAGTATCAAAAGCTACCTAATCATCAAGGAACAAAATTGGCACCACAATATGTAGTGAGTATGGGAAAGCCTAATTTACTAAACATACCCTGCAGTCACATAATTGCATGTAATTTTACCAGCATAATTAACTAATTTAATTACCACTTCTCAAGTGCATCAATTATTGACATTACAGAGTTTTCAGACAGCAGAATTACTGTGTGGTACATTCAGAGAATGCAAAATGCTTTGTACGCCTATTTTCCAGTCACAGTCAACAACCGAGGGAACACAAGCAGCAAAGGAGAAGAATTACAAGTGCACTACACAGAGCACACTTTACCAGTCAGGTTTAAGAGATGAACTAGACAAAATCATGTTCATGTGGGACTGAAAAGTCAACAGCAAATAACTGGAGAGACCAAGAAGACAAAACCTAAGCATGGCACTGAAGCAGACAAGGCTTATTTCTGAACAGAAAGGTCTAGTTTAAATTAAATCTACCCAGGAGGGAATAAGCTCTCTGAGATCTACCACCACCCTTATCTCTTAACCAAGGGCCTCACTAAAAAGCCATAAAGGTGTTAGGTATGTCTGCACAAGTCTCAAAAAATAATCAGAGGCCAAAGAGATTCAGACTAGGATGTGATAAAAAACAGTATGTGCTTGAAAAAAAACACAAGATGGGCCCAAGGGTGGGGATGTCTGCGTGTGTGAAAATACGAAGATAAAGTATGGATGCATTCTTATTAATTAAAATGTAGCTTTGCCATGTGGGATCATTACTCAGACTTGGAGAACTATTGATCCCCCGTTTAATGTTTAGACACTTTATGTAAATCTTTGCATAAAACCCTTTTGTTTCAGCAATGAGCTTTTCAAAGTCAAGAGAGATGTCAGCATCTGCTCCCTATGGAGTCTTAAGAGTCGGTGTCAGTAAAAAATGGGCAGCGTCAGTGAAAATTATGCCCTGTGTCAGTAAATTTGTTAACAGGGTGGTTGGAAACCCTGGGAGCTGTGGTGTCATTTTCTTCTCCCATTGCCCTCTTGTACTTGACCTTTGCACAGCTGTTTCACAGTATCTGGAGATGGCTGAACTGTGAAATACTGATTACAGGAAAGGGGGCATTTTAATGAGAAAATACAACCTAGAACAAGAAGAGGGCGTTCTTTCAAATGCCAGCTGAGATCTTTAAATTTTTTTTGTCTTTCAGATTCAATTAAGAACAACCGTGACAACACCCCCTTTTAAAATCTAGTGCCAATATTAAGTTACCCTTCTTAAGGTCATTAAAGCTTACTGGATTCATTGTGGTGATTATAACAAGCAAGAAGAGACACTTTGTTAACATAAAAGCCTAAATAAATCATCAGTATCCACAAGAACCAAGTGAGGACTGTTTCTCCCTCAAGTAGCTCTGCAGAGATGGTGCTATAAACCTGTTGCAGTCTGTCCCTGTGAGGACCTTTTGTGGGTCCAGCTCAGGATAAACTTATGCATGTGTTTAAAATTAAGCAATGGCTTAAGCTGAGCCACTCACTTGAAGTATTGCAGACGAGTACATATTTTGCTATAGATAATTAATCTGGTCTGGTGCACGTGGCAGTAATGAACCTTCCTGCATCCTCCAAAAGCACAAGAGATTTCTTGAATCTTCTTCAAAGTTTTCTATGCAACGGCAAGACACAACCTAATCCTATCTGGACTCCTCACTCAAAACCACAATGTGAGAAAAAGTGCACAGCATGGTCACAGGCAGCAGAAGGGAAAGAATGGAGGAGGAAGGGCACCACAAGTTTTCCATGCTAAGAGACAAGATGAGTTTCCGTGAGCAAACCTGATGAATGATGCTCTTCATGCTGCTCGTTCTGCAGGCTGCTCTCTGTACACCTGCCACGTGGCTGCTATCAGTAAAAGCAATTCCAGTAATGACATTGATGTGTGAGGGGCCTGCACTTGTGAGACACTGGGCCTAAAACATTATTCATTGAAGTTGTAAGTGGGTGGTGGAACTTAACCAGTCAGCTGAATTAGTGCATATAAATGAGCATAAAAAGGCAGCAAAAAGAGTGGATGAGTCAGTAGCATCGGGAAGGAAAAAAAAATAAGATACAAAAATCCTCTTCATACACTATCAGCCCTAGCAGGGATTGCCACACTACTCCAGCCTTCAAACGTCCTTTTAAGTGACTGCAAAACCTGTAAAAGACTTGTGTTTTCATCAAACACCAACAAGAGTTACCCTTCTGGGGTGTATGCATGCTGTTGTATGTACTTAGAAGTCTGAAATACAAGTTATTAATAAGGTAAGTTATGCATTACACAGACATCTGTATTTCAGAAAAGATGTGTATCAAGCAAACAACTAAAAATCATCATCCCACACACATGCCATACACCCTGAAAGTGGTGTGGCCTGTCATATATTATTTGTGCAATCACTGATCTCAGACTGCCAAGATGAGAAAGTTCAGGCCTGGACACAAATAAGTCTCTAACATGCTTCCCTTACAGCTTACAAACAGAGCTGCCTACTTTCCTATTTTATAGAAACTAAGGAGTGAAAGTAGAATCTGACATTAATGCTCATCAGTAATGTAACTGGAGATCAGACAGAGTAACTGGAGAGAATAAGATGCTTTCTAAGTTTTTCCTCCCAAGACTTTACTTGAAAAGCTTTTGTCAACCTCTCTTCTCAAACAAATTAGTTTGAATGAACCCTTCTTGCATGTTTCATTACCCTTTGACGGAGCCTGGAAGTGTGGGTACCTCTCTAGGAGGACCCTACTGCCAGTGGTAATGGAAATCCCTCACTCACCCAGATACTATCACCTCCAAGGAATCACAAAGTTAAATCATCTTCAGCCTTAATTATGAGTCTGGTAATTGGGACAAAACAGTTTTTCTCCTCTGCTGCATGGCCATGTTTCCTAGATGCTTCAGCACCACTTCAACATGGAATACAGCACTGCAGATACAGATGGGAGCAAAGCAAGAAGGGCAGCACAGCACTGTGAAAGGTGCATGACCAGGAATAGCTAACCATCTGGCTCTCCTCCCTGGCATTGGTAGGATACTGGTTTTCACTTGCTACTCTATGAGGAGGGAAAACATGTTGAATCTCTTCTATTACCACATATTTGTGAAGCAGTCTGCAAAAGTTTCCCCAAAGGGTTGCACATCTGGCTAATGTCACAGTACTCCCTTAATTTTTTAACACAGAGAATTTGTTGTGAGCTGCTCTGAATTTCTTTTACATAGCTGGACTTCAGTGTAATTGCCATGCATTCACCACACCAGGACTGCCAAGGAGGCAGCAGCCTGCACACTACATCTGTTACCAACACACAGTAGAGGGCAAGGAGGGGCAGAACTGAGCCTGACAGCTCTGACAGAGCCCCTCAACCAACCCAAGCCAACATGGATGTGCCAGCAAGATAAGCATCAATTATTAGCTAATTCTGTCAGTTTCACATTGGGGAGATGGAAAGAAAAAATCAAAGTCAACATAATTCAGCAAATGTAAGGAGAGGGGGAAGTTCTCTGTGTCCCACAGAGCACCTTCATCCCATACAACATAACCTTTTGGCAGATGAGAAAGAATAGAAACAGAATTAAGAACTAGTGTTCCTTACATACAACTGAGCAGGGCTCCATCACATCTGCTACATTTGCACAGCACATGAAACCATTCACCTTTCCATTTGATGCTCTTCTAGGGTCAGCTTAAAAAGAGGTGAATTCAATTAGGCCTGAATTCACCCAGCAGGAAAACCAAAATATGAGGAAAAGACGACAACAACTGGCAAGGGTTTATGAATATCTTGTACTATTAGATACCCCAAAAGACACTACATAGTGATTCAAAATAAAATCACACTAGTTATTAGAAATGCAGCCAGGCTTTCATTGGAAGTGAAAGCATCTGCAACTTTTCAAATGCCTATAACAAATAGGAAGAAAGAGAAAGGTGAAAATGATGAGTAGAGAACAGAAGTTAGGCATTGTAGAAAATGGAGAAGGGCGGTGAAAGGCAATACTAATAACCAACAGAGCCAAAGGACTAGAACAAATAACTTGAAGTTCATTAGGAACAGAAGGCCCTTTCACAATGACAGTAATCTATTACTGGATGAAGAAAGTCATCTTGCAAGCAATAAGAGCAAAAAATACAGAAATCCTAAAAAAAAGCCAGATGATCTAATACTGCTAAACAAACCAAAACCAAAATTCCCAAACATGCTCTGCATGCCAGAGAAAGATCATGGTCCTTCCACTGCCTAGTTAAATTGAAGAATAAAGCAAGATTTAGCTTGTAGCATTGTAAATGGGAACTAAAATGGAAGACTTAGTAACTAAATTCAACAAAGGCAAAATATGATTGAAAGGCAAATTAAAGCTTGAAAGATGCAGAAAATAAACCTCAAATAAAACCGAGCTTCTTATTTTGAATTTTGCAAGTATCTAACTCACTGTTTAACAAATGCTTCACCATTCACGTTCTCTGCTCTCATGGACTAGCATGACCCAGGGAGAGATTACAGTGCACATGCTGATTTATACTGGCAGGAAATTTGGCCCTCCGGGTTTTGGGAAGAACTGTGTTTTATTCCTATTTTTGTTCCCTTACAAAGATGAAAGAGAAGAAGAATTCAGAACCTGTTCCAAAGGTGCAGGTGCTCTGTGCAGTTCTGCTGGGGGGTGGGCAATATTGGCAGAACCTCCTCACCACTGCTACATCAATACCACACCTTGGCTCATCAACCAGTGAGACCAGCTGCAGGAGAGACAGTTAGGAAGCTTCCTTTTACACTAGTCCAGACATTTCCTTTCCACTACCAATTAACTACCCACAACACAGGAAAGCTTATCAGCAACATCAAAGAATGCATTCCTCAGTAACACACACGGTATGGCAGATAACGTCTCTGGCTGCATCAGATTTTCTAATTAAGCATGTGGGAGTGGGGAAAAGAGCAAGGGGGGGAAGGAGAGCTAAAAAGAAAAAAAAAAAAAAATCAAGCAGAGCTCACTGTGTGTGTTGTTAGCAGTCAGTACTGTAAACTGAAGTACAGGTGCCATTAGCAATCTGCTGTCTGCTGAGCTGCACTGCTCTGGGACCTCGCTTCCCAGTGTGTCTTTTTTGTCTCTGTCTCAGAGAGCAATGTAGAGAAGACACCATCAGCATGGCAAGGTGAAGAAATAGCACAATGACTGTACGCTTGCTTTATGTACCTACTGTCTCACAGTAAGAAAAAAAGAGAAAGGATATAGATTTCATTAAAAGACCACGTTGCTTTAAAAAACAAAAGCCAAATGGAAGAAGCAAATAACTAAAATGCAATAGGTTGAATTGCCTATTAAAACAGTTAAACAAATAACTCACTATAAGAATTTATTAGCTTAATTCAGCTCTCCAACCCCCTGTTCTAAAATTCACTTGGAAGTATTCAATTGAGTTGAGAGCAAATCTATTTCAACACTCTGCAAGTGCAAGCACAGACAGTTCAATATTTTCTTTTTAAGCTCTATCAGAGTTAATTGAGACTATTTACCCTCTTTTTTGTTTCCTGAATGAAAGGGGACACATGCACTTTCAACACAAATAATTGTGCATACAGTTTAAAAAATTGGTGTCTTTACATATTTATGCTGGCAAAACTTGACAGCAGAAATATTTGTGGGAAACAAACACAAAGACTTCTCCACAGATGAAGCAAATTAATTTTCAGATTGAACATTCCCAAAAACATTGTCCGGCTACAGACAGATCATTACGCTGAAGTCTGAACTGTGAAAAATTAATGACAGAAAATATGCAGTGCCTATTTTGCAAACCTCAAATCGGCTAAATCACCTTAGGTCTTGTGGTTGTAGTAGCTGCATTAATTGCTCAAGATCTGGTTCCTAGATAAACTTCTCTGCATGAAAAACAAGTCTTTGTTTCATTATTAAATCCTAATGCGAACTGATGGTGCTATACAAAACAATCTTCTCTTGAAATTCCAGAAGCAGCTCTGTTGAGTTCAGCTTGGAGCTGGCAACCTGCATTATTCTGGTTTAGATACAGGAACCTGTCACATGCTGCTTTTTGTTGCCTTTTAAAAAGAGTTAATATTTGGCTAATATGTTTATCTTTGCATAGCATTACTGTCTATATGCAGGAAAGAAAGAAACAGCTGTTGCAAGCCTAACCCTTGCTCATTAATCTTTCATCATCTTGGGACTTCCAGCATTGTATTCTGTATTACAGCATCAGCTTTCTATTCAGCTGTGGTATCTCAGAGCAAATTCCCAACAAAACTGCCATTTTCACTTGCCAGGTCCACTTGTACCGAACCCAGGCACTGAAGGTCCACACACTCCGTCACCCAGCAGAGGCTGGGGCGTGAGGTAGGTGGTATTTGCACCTTACCAAGGCTTGCAGAATGTGCTTGCTGGCAGCTGCTTGTTTCGAGGGGAACAGGAGGCCTCCCAGAGCAATATTTCCTCCTGGTAGCACAAGGAACGATTTCAGCTCCCTTGCATCAAACTCATGTTCTGCTCTGACTTAACCACTTGGTAAAAATTCTGAACCTTGAAGTGCCCAGGTTAAACCCAGAAACTTTCAGATTCAGCAGCAGAGGACTATCTCCTCCTCCTGTTGCAATGGTCTCATAGTTGGCTGATTTTCTTCCCAGCCTCCTTTTGGATGTATGCCCAAATCCACAGATGTGCACAGGAGGTAGATGGCACTAGAGGTGCCCTTAAGCACCTCAGCTGTTACTTCACACTGCCTCCCAGGTGTTATTAGCAGAAAACATGCATTGTAGAAACCACAGTAGGATTCTCTTTATACCATCCTTGTTTTAAATCTTTATGAATTCTCAGGAAACAGAGCCAATGGGTATTAGGGAGTCAGAGCTCTAGGGCCTTCTCCTCCCCCCGTCCCCCCCCCCCCCCCCCCCCCCCATTAGACTGTATTTTTATAATCATGCAATAAAGCATATATGGGTTTTTAAAAGCTGTTTGTAGTGTGTCAACTTTATCTGCTGTAGTAAAGTCACCACTTTGGCCAGTAAACACAGTTTTGCTCAGCTGACCAAGCAGCATCATGCACAGCTTGGCTCTGCCTTCTGCCACCTGTCTTTGGGCACTGAGGCCACAGGCACCAGACAGGAGAGACTGCCCTATCTAGCCACACCTGTGCTGCAGACAAACTCCATCCAATGCCTTATGGACTGTCTTTAAGCATTTCTGGATGGGTCTGTGCCTGACCCATCCCTGTTGCACTGACTTAAGTATGGAATAAATAGAGTGAGAGCATTTAATTCCTCAAGTCATGTTCTCATGCTAGGGAAGGAACTGTGGTATTACTGATTAGGTCCCTCACCACCATTACCACATATGCACACACCAGTACAAGTATAGGCTGGACCACATTTAAGAGTAGTGCAAGCTAGTCATGACAAGAATTATTCAGTATTTCTTCTTCCAGAAGAAGAAAGCCTGTAGAATTTTTGATCCTTTCATAGTATGTTTTACAAATTATTTGTGCAAGCATACACGCAGACCACGTACACCAGCATTGTATGTTGCAGAATTGCTAATTCATATAGCACTCATATCAACAGTATTGACAACAAGACTGAACTCATAAAATGGATAACATGGCCCCATCCAGAGGTTAATATCTGTACTGACTTTCATTTGGTTTACTCATGTCCTCCATGCCATTTTTCCTTTTGGTCATCAGCCTGATGAGAATCAAAGGGCATTCTTAGGTAGCACCATGAATGCAAACTAATTTTCACACTAAAAAGCAAATAGAAAAAAAAGCACCAATACTTTGTTATTATTTGTACAAGATGTGTTACTCCCGTTTAGCTCATCTGCCTTTAATAGGTTGCCTTCATACTCCCTTCACAGAGTTACAAATTCTGATGTTAAACACAGAAGCTCCTGACAGCTCTCTCTTTCCTAGGGCAAGATTGCTTAACTAACAATAACTAAGATACCTTTTGACAAGTGCAGCTAAGAGCCAGCAAAGCTTAGTCAATCTGCATCAGTCTGTCTTGGCACCTTTCTTTCGGTTTCATATCTAAACACTGGATGCCAAAGTGTCTTGCAATGATTATAGAAAACTATAAAAAGGGAAATGAATGCAAAAGCAGAAATCATATTAATCAGTTGAAGGAAAATACTTTTCCAACTACAATTGTGGCTGAAACCAATAAATTAGATGACTGGAGTAATAAGACATGTGAAATGGCTTTTAAGTCCACTACCAGCTCCATGCAATAAATTTCAAATGACATCCAGGCTTTTAGTGGAGAGGATGATTTATTGCAGTCTGCAGGAAGAGAGCTTTCATGGATTATCTCTAAAGTGGCAAAACTCCATTCTGAATTTTTCAAAATTAGTGCAGCTCACTGAATGTCACTGACAAGCAAATCCAAAAGCAGTTTAACAGAAAACTGTAAGAAAAATAGAAAACATACTTTAGAACATCCACAAATTTTTCTAAGGGAACTATATCTTATCTTTTCCTAAACCAAAAAAACCCTCAAACCTAACATGAGTGTAACACTTGCTGCATGTGTTGTTTACCTGAGCTTCCTATAAACAGAGGTATTTCACAAGTGAACTTTTTAAGGCTTTTAATACTAAAAGCCTTCAAAACAATTTGGCAAATAATGCAAGTTTCTTCCTGAACCTATAAACCTATATATACTCTTTCGTTTACCCATTAGGTAATGTGAATGAAGTACTGGCCACTGAAATGCTCTCCAAAGGCAGCCCAGAGCTTACAGGGTTCAGTTTCCTTTGAGCATGCAGAAAAAGACTTATTTTCTTTCTGCTGGTAAATGGAATCAGAGAAAACGTGTCTCCCCTGGAATCATGGAGTACCATAACATCAGTGTACAGGAGCTGTGATGCTCACTGGAGGGCTCCTGAATTGCATCTGACTACCAGAGTGTTGCACAGTGTGCTGGTTCTGCTTTCCCTGGGGTGAAGATGGCTGGTAGGAGCCCTGGGATTTTGTCACATCTACATCCCCTGGTACACTCTTGCTCAGCACTAAAAGTAATGGTGTCTAAGGAGAGGATGTTACAGGAGACAGGCTCTCACAATCTCACAATCCTCTTAAAGAGGCAGAGATGTACCTTGGCTAAGTGCTGTTAGACACAGTCCCCTAATTTTGATTGCTTTGCAGGCTAGTGATAGTAAATAATTCTGGTAATTCTCAATACATGGAGGTGAATTTGCATACCAATGGCAGTTAAAACTAGGGTATGTATGTATTAAGTAATGGAAACGTTACATACAAAAAAATATCTTACACTTTCCTGACACCTTTCACCCAGACTAGCTCTAAAATATTTTATGAACTAAGCAGAGATCTAATTTCACTGGCATTCAGACTAGAAAGTGAAGATCTATGTTTTAGTCCATTTGTTTATATAGGAAACCTACAGTGGTGTGATTTAGTCTCCCAGGAGAGAATGCATGACAATACACCAAGACTAACAGCTCTGCTTTGCATGACTGTTAATGATGCTTTGGTTTTCATTAGAGTCTTTCCTTCTGAAGACTAACCATTAGCTTTTTAAAGCGTGAATTCAGCACTGACCTGGATTAAGAGTGGTATTTCATTGACTCCACAGTACTTACAGATGTGACATTTCTCCTGCAAATCACCTATCCAAAATCTGATTCTTAGCTTATGGGGATTTCTGGAAGCAATAAGGGATTCATGCAAACATTTTTTTTAAATGAAGTCCATCCTAACTTGAGACATAACCTACATTATAACAGCTGGACAAAATTTATTCACAACTTTACTACCCAACCCATTTTCATATAGTGGTGGTGTTTTTGTGGTTTGGATTTTGTTTGGTTTTGTTTTGGGTTTTTGGTTGGTTTAGGGTCTTTTTGACAGGAGGTAGAGTATGAGTTGAACAGAGCATCTTTTCTGAAGCTAGTCACAGACATTTTCTTAGTTTTCTAGACAGAGAGACTGAAGCATAACCCAGTGAAAGCACTGATTTAAGAGCTGCTGGCAGACCAATGACAAAGCCCAAAACACAACACTAGTTTTCACACTAGCACTTTAAACAATCTGCAATACACTGCAGATAGCATTGATTATAAAGTATGGGATGTTTTTGAATTTATTGCATATATTTGAAAACTTACCCCTACCTGTGTTCAAGCAAAGCCAGACATGTACTCTTCTTCATTCTTAGGGTATCCAGACACATACTGAACACAAGTGTTACTCTGCACTCCCTGTAACACAAGCCACAAAATTACGCTGAAATCTTTTAGTGATGGCAAATAGTCTTCCTCATAAAGTATAGACAAAATTCAGAAGAAATGTCTTTTGCTGCCATCACGTAATAACCATGTAATTTCCCAAATGCTCACAGTCAGTACTATGGGACTTAGTGCATCAAAAATCAGCTTCTACCCACTTTTTTGTAGACACAAGGTAGAAGACATTTGCTCTGACTTAGCAAGTATCATTTTGTGATAAGGCCAACTGAACATCCAATACAACACATCTCTAACAGGTTTTAAATTGCAAATATTCACAAGGGGGGAAAAAATGGACTCTATTATCAACGAACACATAAGCACACTGCTACTGTTCACTTCAAATATTATAAGTAAATTACAGGCTGGGTATCCAGCACTTTCCAGATTTTGGTCATGTCATTTTGTATATCCTATATTTTAGGCATCGTAGAGAAACCATGTTTCAAATAGTGTGATAATAAATGACAGACCACTTAGCAGTATTGTGGCACAAGCAAGCATGTCCTATTTTATGGAATATGAATGGAGAAAAATAACTTTGATATTCTTTCCCCATGTCTTAAAAAAAAATCTGTAAATTTCAAGAAGAAACGGCACAAAGAAAACAAACTTATATTAATTATTTATATATTCACATGTAAATGCATGCAGAAGGCTTTCCTTCTGACCTGTGTATAGAGCTTCATTTGCAGCTATTCCTTCTGTAGAATTCTACACCAGTTTAATCCTCCAAACCAAAATCCCCTACCTATAGACTGACTTTATAGATGGGACCATGTCTAGAGAAGCATTATAGTAAGCAGATAACAGAAGGCTCTCTCCTTACATGTCTAACTCCTTTTCTCATTAGTGGGCAATGTGCCTGCACAGACAGGAAAATTTATCTCAAAGTCTGTGATAAATCAGTCAGATTTGATCTGCTCTATGTAAAATACACAGCCAACACTGATTAAATGAGCAGTGGAGTGCTCTTTCAATAGTGCATCAATGCTTTTCAGCACATAGGCATGGACAGAGAGCTCAGAATTATAAATGAAGGAGAATCATGACATATGCTTTAAGTCATTGGAAGAATTCACAGTAAAATATGAATAAAGTGATGTGGCTTTCTTTTCCATTCCTCTTCCACATGTCCATTAACATATTTCACTGATCATTCATATTATGTGAAACAATTTGAGGTGCAAAGAGTTTTATCCACACTGCTGTGTCATTTTGAAACACTCTGTAATAGAGCTTGGACAGCAATTCTGTACCATAAAACATTTTTTACAAAATACTTTTTAAAAATGCAGTTCTAATCCTCAGCCATTATCTGCCCCTCCTTCATTTCCCTCTACCCTTCCTTCCTCACTAAGGAAAGCAAAAAGTCATTAATAAAGGCTGACCAAATAAGTTTTCTTAAAAGACAAATCACAAAAATCAAGAACTGTCCAGTTTGAGCCTACAGTAGTGATCCAAAGCAACCCAAATCCATATATCTGACAACCCAAACATCAGAAGCAACCCACTGCATTTTCTCTACAAATCTACAGAGAACTTTACCTACAAAGTTTCTGGCAGATCTAGTTCAGACAACCAATTTTTCTAGCTCTCTTCTAGATTCCCTCTAGACCTGCCAGCCCCATCACAGCAATAAGTGACACATTTGCTATAAGCAAGCTTCCATGACCCTCATCAGCACGAGACCTGTCTGCTCAGGAAGCCAAGGAAAGTCTTGCAGCCTCAGCCACAATCCAAGGCTCTGAGATTCAGGGGACTCCTCTTTCCTCATGTTGTTGAAACTCAAGGTCAGAGGGAAAGGAATCAAAGAGGGAAAATGTCAAGCAAATTTGGAAAAGGAATTGAAGAGGGAAAACATCAAGAAAATTTGACAGAAAAATGATTCTTGCAGAATTATTTCTGAACTTGCACATAACAGATAAGTTCTCACACATAGTAAAATCATAGGAAAGCCTCACCAAGACAAAAAGGTTCCTTTGGCATGTTCAGGAAAATGTATAAAGTCCACTGCCAGTACAGAGACTTGATGTGTACTGGGGTAGGAATGGGCTGAGAGGATTAGCAGATTTCAGAGACATACCCCTTGTCATCCTGTTTGATACAGACACTTGGGTATCACTTTTTCTACAGATGCCTTTCCCTTACTTCCAGTTTGGATGCTTCCAAATTTGGTCTTGCAGCTCATGCTGCATGAGCACCTGTTCACACACATGTCAGGTAGAGACACTGCAAGAACAAACCCTTGCCAGAATTTGAAGAACCCTACAACAAAGAGAAAGGAATACCTGGCATCTGTCAGCCCCTTGGAAACCTGTCTTTAGTAAGAGAAACTTAAGTAAAACAATCTTTTCTACTAAGCAGCAGAACATAGAAATCAATCCCAAAATCTAGAGGCAGAGAGGAATTAAATGTACATTAACTTGTCCTTTGCTGCCGGATGTCCCTACATAATTTAAGGGTTCTCCTCAGTCAGGACTCCCAAGACAACTGCAGAAAAGGATCTTAATTCCTCAGACTTTTTCCCCTTCTTTGAGGTGATTTCCCTTTCACATCAGGATTGCAGTCAAGTGCTTCCAGAGACTCTCTGTATTGATGGTTCATTCAAGGCACTGACTCCTGTCTTAAGCTCCCGAGATCCTGCCTGTCACAGTATCAGTATCCTAAGAAGCTCTCTGAAATGCCACCACAGGGATCCCAACCACACCTAACCCTCTGTGGACTGTATTCAGACAAAATCTCCTCTTAGAAGAGAGAGATTAGTACAATTTACATACTCATTTTGGAAGGTTTTATTCCATAACGAGTCATTATAAAATTCCAAAGGAACAAATTATAGATGAAGCTTGTTACTAGTGCTAAAGAAAAGCAAAAGTTGGGAAACAAGTCTGAGACAAGAGCTTGGATTGGAATGACTGGATACTATTCCAAGACACTCAAAACACAGATATTTAGCTCCTCAACAAGAAGGGAAAAACCATAGGAAAGTCAGGAAAGTGCAAAAGAAAGGAGAAAATAAAATAAATAAGTGTAAGGAAAATGAACCATTTTGCAAAGTATGGCTGGAAGAAAAGGTGTGAAATTGAGAGGGAGAAGAGTAGAATCAGGCCAAATAAACTAATGTCCTGACACTCGGGTCTATTCATTGCAGAATAATCTCTCTGAGGAACTGAAGCAAAACCTCATTACCTGTAATGCTTTTGCTCAGATACCACTGTAATGAGTTCATTAACACTAGAACATCAAAACCTCAACTGAACCAAATGCTTGATAATGTAATGCAAGAGGAAAACATCACACAGGCAGAACAATACTTCCATTTCTATCACAGTAACAAGCCCTGAATGGCTATGTTCATGTCCTAGTTTAGTTTACAATGTTCTGTGAGGAAAGGAAAGAAAAAAAGGGGGATGAAAATGGAAAGAAAAAGGTTTAGGTAGAAGAAATCACATCACAGAAAGAACGGACCATTTGTAAATTAAAAACCCAATAATACTCAGCAAAGGGAGATTTTGCTTGGGTTTATTAAGTATCTGATTTCTTACAGAGAATATCCAGTTTCCACTGAAAACAAAGGGATGTTCATACATTAATTCCAATGGAAATTTGGATAAGGCCCTTGAATAAACTAGGAATAAACAGTTATTTTGACAATCTTGAGAAATTGGAGGGAATGCTTTAAAAAAAAAACCAAAACACAAAAAAAAGCCCCACAAAAAAACCCCAGATTGCTTTTATTTCCTTGCCCAGCCCTTTGCAGTCCAGCAGAAAAGATGCCAAGTTGCACAAAGTCCTGTTCCATTCTCCTTTTTCGGCCTAAAGACTCTTTGACCTCCAAACTCCAAACAAAAAGGATGCATCCCAAACAAAGAAAATTCTATAGAGTCATTCATGGCATTTCACACAATAAAACTCCAAGCATAAAAATAGCACTAAATTAAAGGATAGCAAGTGCCTTTACATTCATATATTTCCCTTACTTAGTGATATGTGCCACAAGATCCTACACATTGATTCATTCCATGAAGAATGCACAGTCTTAAAGATAAACCACATTTGACATGTTCAATCAAACAGCACATTTGAAAAATGGCCTGCCAGACACAGCTCTCAATGAAATTAATGAAGATATTATAGAAAAATTTGGCATTAAAGAGACCTTGAAAATCATCCAGTCTCTACCCCCCTGCCATGGGAGGAGACACCTTCCACTAGACCAGGTTGGTCAAAGCCTCATCCAACCTGACCTTGAACACTTTTCAGAGATGGGACATCTACAGCTTCTCTGGGCAACCTGTTCCAGTGTCTCACCATCCTCATAGTGAAGACTCTCTTGCTAATAACTAATCTAAAACTACCCTCTTTCAGTTTAAAACCATATTTCTTGATCTGTCACTAAACCTTGGTTAATAATCCCTCTCCAACTCCCTTCTAGGCACTTGTTGGAACCAATACTGTAAGGCTGCTCTAAGGTCTCCCTGGAAGTTTTTCTTTGGTTTTTTTCCTCCTCCAGGCTGAACAATCCCAGCTCCCTCAGTCTGTCCTCACAGGAGAGGTGCTCCAGCCCAATCTGCAGTGAAGAAACAGCCTGTTTCATGGTAACAGACCTGTTCCACACTAACAGGGCACAGAGTCCTCAAGCACACAGCTGAATCAGAAGCCAGACAAAAATTGAATCCTGACGCAGATAGACACAACAATAGCAGTGTGAATACCAGAATACACCTCAGTAAATGATCCTGCCTTCTCTTTTAATTCTCCTTGCAAGCCACAGTCACCTGCCATTACCTGCTTGTGGCACAAGCTCTTTCACTATCGGGCAGCTGCAATCACCAGTGGTCATCCCTCAAAGCTGAATGAACACCAGGACAAGCACCCACACTACAAAGGCTTAGACACTATTTTAGCTATCAGACTGCAAAGGTAATAACAATGTAGAAGCAACTGCATGGACTTCCTAAGTCTTTGGGAGTCTTACTTCTCTGAAATGCTTTTTGCAGCTGGAGTACTACACAAACATACAGGGGAAAAGGCAATGGAGCTTGTCCCAAAGAAGTTTCATTTTAGAGAATCGAAACAGACAAAACCCAAGTGGCACAGAGAAAGAGGAACCTGGAAGTATGAGGGGAGACACCAGCAAACTAGCTGCTGACAAGTCTGATAGCTCAATTTTAATGTTTTTGTTTCTTCTTGTGTTTAGATTTAATGGGCATAAACAAAAAAGAAAGTATCAAGCCGTGGATATGTACATGAAGAACTCTTCCTAAATGGCACAGTGTGGAAGGAAACATGGACATTTATTCAATCTTTAATGTGAAGGATGCAGAAGCTGACACTGTGGACCATAGAAAAGCAAAAGCATTTTACTTTAGTAGCAAATAAGAGGCGGTTAAAAAACTGGCAGAAACACCTTGGGAATGAAGATTAAACTTACATACAACACGAAAATGAGAAACAGATGCAGAAAAAGGAATGACTTGGACAAAAATACAGGATAGCAAAGTGATTTTTAATATTATGAACTTACATGTATTTTTTTAGATTGTTTTCTTGCATATTATATTTCATTATATATGTTCTAGTTTTTTTATTAACTTATAATTACTGAATCAGAAAGTTTTAATTCAACTGCTCTGAAAAAAAGAAAGCACATAGTTGCATTTATTTATGTTTCCTTTATTATGAAAACTTTTACAGCTTAGTTTTTGTAACTGTGTGATTTTGTATACTGAACATTTTCCATGACTGACAGAGAAATGGGAGCTGAAGGAGAACAGGTGTTTCTGTTTCCAGCAATCCCCCCAAATCTTCACCTATTTGCATATTATAGCAAAAGTGTTCCCATCTCCACGGGAACAAATGTACTTTAAGAACTCTTCTTGCAAATCCATGCCTGAATTTTTCATTGTTTTAGCAACATGAGGAATGAGCAGAATTAGCTCCAGTTTCTTTAATGAATAAGGTCCTTCATTCATGCTTTTCACGGTACAATATAAGGAACTTTAAAAGTTTCAATCAATAGCTTGGTCAAGCAAGCAAATCTGAACCCTGATATTAACAACTCAACCTTCTGAAACTAATGAGTCATATTATACCTTGCAGAAATTGTGGTTCACTTCCCCTAAAAAGGTAATCTGAGGTTGGTCAAGTCATTTGAAATCAAAAAGCAGAAATAAATGCATATGAGTTTTTAGAAAATAGACACTGCACAACATAACAGGCTTTGCATATTTTAGATAATTGAGCTGCTCCATGGCTACTGTTGTGCCCTCACACTGCACTGTAAACACAGTTTTGGCACCTAAATGAAGGAACACGTGGGACAAAAGTATAGAAAAAGTAGATTGAATAATCTATGGTCAGGTTAAGCCTATTGTAACAGAAAAGTTTGTCCAGCACCTTCTGGTGCAAGTTGGAACAATCTTCATGTTTTTATACTTCACAAGTGGGATTACATACAAGTTGAGTACTAGTATTTTTATTAAAAACACTCAAATTAGGCAACAACAAATTTTACAAGTTTGTTCAAATTTCAGCATTATGCTTTGCATTTTAAATTTTAAAAATATGATAAAAGCAAAAAATAATCAATTCTTTTTCATCAGTTTTTAGTCTTACAAACACTTCAAGTTTCCTGAAAAATAAATGGAAGTTTTAATTTCTTGTCAAATAACTGTATTCAAAACATCATATCTTTTGCCATTTTAAAGTTCAGCTGACAAACATAAAACCTGTTCAATTCAGTTTAAATTCCCTCTCCAAATTTGGTAACAGCCAACAAACAAACAAACAAAGTTATTCAAATAGCTATGTAAGTCCAAAACATTCTGAATTAACAACTGCCTTTACTCACTTTGCAGAGATCATCCCATTTACAGTACTTTTCCTTTGTTTCTGAAACTGATTATCTCCATATATCTGTATCAGATTAAAAATGGTGTAACAAACACCACAGCCAAAATAACAGTCTGACCAGCTCACTCTTTCTCTGGTCTGAATGGTTTCAGTGGGCTTTCTAAAATAAATAAAGAATGAGATCATATTTTCCTTTACACTCCTTACATTGGACACTCTACAAGAGACAAACTGCTTTAAACCAACAGAAAAAAGAGCTAAGATCATATTTGATAAAAATTTTAGTGAAATTTACATCTACTGATGACCGAAAAAGAGTAAGAATGGTAAGCTGAGTTTTATCTTCTTCAGTTCTGCCACTATATAATCATATTTCTTTTCTACAGGCAGGTTCTGTGTCTTGTGTCCTATTGCTTGAGAAGTTTATCATTTAGGTGACCAAATACTGCTGTCCTTAAGAAAGTACTTGAGGCCATATATCACCTTGAGTACACTTTTTGGAAGCCAGAAGTCCATGCCACAGAATGGGACTACATGATAGCACAGCTACTCTCAGCAGGAGAAAGAGGTTACCAAACTGGAAGTAGGTTGTGGATTGTGACCCACAGGGTTTCTGGCTACATTTTTAAATTCAGAGTCAGATTCCCTCTCCATGCACAGGACACTACACAGGCATAGGCATTAGATCCTCTTACCAGGTAAAAAGGAGCCACCATCCCATGAGTCCTCATTTTCTGCTTGGAGCCCTGAAAATGTCTGTGGGCACGTCCAATATCCTAATGGCTTCTGATGTCAAACATATGGGAATAATGCAGTCAAATCCACATCAAAAACTGAGAGGACCCAGATGTTCTGGGGTCCCCCAGGGAGCCTCAAAGTTCAGTCATTTATAAACTTCCCATACCAAGATATTTTTCACAAGAGAAATCTGTTCAGATGAAGATGCCTGAATGATTGTTTGTGGAAAGCCAAAACTACAGCTGCCACACACAGGGATAAGCACACCAACTGCAAATAATAAAAGGGATATCTGACCCAGCAAGTGGGGTAACAGCAGATATTTGGGGTCATTAGCACTAAGCAGCACCATTCACACACAAAGCAGCTGACTTATGACATCCAAATCAATATATTCACAACTCATAACAACACACTATTCATTCTTCTGAACTAGAGAATGATATTCAAAAAAGCTCAGATCCTTCTCCCATACTCAGTTGGAGACCATGAATTATTTAATTTCTTGGTTGCCTTTGTGTGTGTAGCAGGGGGACCTAGTTTTCTTTTGGCTTGACAGTTATATCATGTTGTATTTTTCTCTCCCAAAGCCTTCATGCAGCTTTTGATGTGAAAGCTTAGCTTTCTGTAGACAACTGCTATTTCAAATTAAAAGCTGCATGAGTTGTTGACAATATAAGACTTTATATTTAATTCTGCCTGCATAGTTCACAAAACGTCTATTTCTATCATTCATTCCATGTTACTTCATAGAGAAGATTACTATTGCAGCATACACCCATCAAAGCCATCTTTCTCATCAACAAAACGTTGTTTGTAGCAGCCACACATCAATGAAATTTCTTCAAGCCTGTGACTGTTGCTTTTTCATAATTATATTTTCTAATCCCCCTTTACACACGAGAGCTCAATTCACTTCCTGGTACAATGCATTAGCATCCTCTTCAAATCCATTAGCAGTACCACAAGAATCACAGCATCTCTCCCTCTTCAAAATAGTATGTTATTAAGTTACCATACAGCAGGCTGAAGACTATGAATATTTTAAGTCCCCTGTCTGTACCAAAGCAGAGAAATCAATCCCAGTCTTTTACCATATTGGCAACATTTTAAGACGCACTTATGGGCTTTGTTAAACTTGTGTTTCTGGCACAAAAAATATATGGTATATTTAATAAAGATATTTAATACACAGTATGATGGCAACAGTATAATCTCTCTGGTCATTTTCAGCCCATAACACTCAATAATGGGTAACCACAGTCTACCACACAGCTAAGCCAGGCCCAATATTCCAAACACATTCAGTAAAGAAAAACAAATTAATTTAATGAGCTGCTGTTAGGAATATTAGGTGTCAATGATATTATCAAAACAACTAGTAGGATGTTTCAAAATGTTTCATAGAGTCTATAAGCGAGTTGACATACTACAGACCCTTTGGATTTTGTTTTGTCCCATTCCCAAAAAAATAACATTTGTTTTGAGGCATTTTCCTGAATCAGTTGTCATATGTTCGTACAAAAACTCATTTAGCCTTTTTGAGTCAATGGTAAAATCTGCAGTTACAATCAATGGGGCAAAAAACATGGATTACCCTGATTTGCACCCTTTGCAAGCAGAGGTCCAAAACAAGGCTAAAAACCTGATGTCTAGCACAAGGGCAGCAGATGCAGTTAATTAATTCCCAGCTCTCACACGGTCCACCAGCAACAAAACCCAGAACTTTTTCAAAAGCATCAGCAGAAAAGAGCCCTCTTCTAGAGATTTTCCATGCCAGAAATCCAGGTGGGTTTACATATGGGTTTTGAAATTTCTTGGGTGGCATATGGAGCCTCTGTGTTTCAATCTAAGAGCTCTGATTCAACAAAAAAACCCCATGCAACAGCAGCCAGCTCTTAATGCTATTCTAATGTATACCCTTGCAATGATTTTGAGGCATTTTGCTTACAAGTAGCCCATCTCCCAGTGCAAAGAGTGCCAGTGGAGCCAGAGTAGGGTATGCGAGCAGAGAGCAGAACAGGAACTGATGCCACAGCATAGATTTGCCCTTTCATTTTATCCTCTCCACTCCAAACCCAAGGCTTATTTCATTTCACCAGCTTTTCTAGCATGAGCTAGCTTTTATTTTTATTCATTCTACTACCACTTTCACTATTTCACATGCCACATTTTGTCATCTTCATGCTGCACCCAGGAAATGCCTCTAAAAAGCTTAGAACAACAGTGAAGAAAATGCCCGACCAGTAAGTAATTCTATACAAAAGGTTTATGCAAGATAACTTTCACTCTCAGACACAGAAACATTTTTTCTGAGTGGTGGCCTTTTCTTCTCGGTTTTACAGCCAGCATACTTGAAGCAAATTAAGGGTGAGGAATTTCCCATCATTAGACCATTTTCCTCTGACTGAATTTGAACCCTTCAGACTTCCAGCAGTTTGCAATACCCATTAGGCTACAGCTATGGGTCTGGTATGCCTTAGGTTCCTACAGAACAGCAATGCCTCTGATGCAGAAGAGGACTGTTATCAAAACAGATGCTGACGTACAAAAATCAGCAGGAATTCCTCAACTAAGAATAGCCAAAAGCTCTCTCATAGAAAAACTGCCTTTCTTGAGCAGTCTATATCCTTCTTTGGACTACAACCATTAGAGCCCCAAAAATAAATAGGATCAGTCATTTATTCATTCATTTTACTTAGATATTAAAGTAATCTACATCATATCTGAAATTGTATCTGACACAAAAGTAAGGATTTTTGCAGCACTGTGTGAAGGTTCTGTCCTATCGTCAGCAAATTTGCAGACTATCAGTCAGGAAAATCAGCCATGGGCCAAAAGACATAAACCACTGACTAAATAACCGGAATAGAAATATGATGTCAGGATTTAGGGGATTGAGTCACTCTTTCATTACATTTGAATTAATTTCCCCAAATTCTGAGAGTACTGGTTGCAAAGGGTTTCTATTTATCACCTCTAATTTACTATTACAAAATGCACATGATTCAGTGGTGTCTGCTGAGAAAGCGTGCGAGCAAGTAATCAGCAGTGCAGTTCCCAATAATCAGCCAGATCAGCCTCCATCAACAGTGCTGCTCCCCATAATCAGCCAGTTCACCCCCCATTAAAGTACAGAAAGTAAAGCTCCTCATCAAATTCCATGCTTTCCTCCCATTTCTCTTCTGCAGGGCCGGGATGAGACAGCAGCCACAGCATGAGACCGTAATCTCACTAGTTAGCATTAACAATAATAAATATGCAAAAAACCCCTCTTTCCACTCTTATCAGTATAAGGCATATAGAATTCAAAGATAGTCCTGTTATTAAAGCCATAATGTATTACAAAAGAGTGAAACAGGGAAAGAGTTGGAAGCAGCATGGAACAATCCAGTGGTGACTCGCAGTAGGAGTTATCAAAGCTTAGCAGGTGAATCAGCTACCCAAATCAGGTAACTGAGTTTGGTCAGAAAAAAACCTTTTTGTATCCAGGTACTGCAATGATTCATAAATAATTTGGTAAAGCACAACCTTTTGGTGTACACACTGCCTTTGTGTGTTTACTCAGCAGGCATATTTGCTTTCACATGTAGGTATGTTTTGCTCTCAGAAGAGAAGTTGCTAGTTTTGCAGCTTTAAAATATTTTGTGACTCTTTGTTGTGTGAAAGAGATTCACTTAATGGGTGAGACCAGCTCTGCCATAATTCATAACTTGCAGTGGTTTGGCAAGAATCAAAGCAATCACCCTGGAACTGAGTTTGGTCTGAGAACTTCATGAAAGTCTGCCTTTCACAATGTTGCAGTATCATGAATACCGGAGTCCTTTCCTCTGAGAACACAACCCTCTCTATTAACATTGGCTAACGAAGCATTTGTTCATTGCAATAAGACTGAGAAATAGGTCACCATTATACAAAGAGGGAAAAGTGAGGCCTGAAATGGTCTGTCAGCATTTTAGGCATAAAAGACCAAATACTTTACAGAGAAGGTCAGTAGAGTGGCTCTCATTTACTAAGTTTACTGAACCACTCCACTATACCTAGACAGATTTTTCACACCTAGCTAACCAGATGACTCTGACAAGATTACCACCATGCATTCACTTTTCAGCTGCACAGCACCTGTATAACAAACTTTACCAATGGACCAAGTGTTCATGTGCTTCACATACCCAAAAAAATGTGACACATTCAGGGTGTATCAGGTGGACTCTGTGTGTGTGTCCGTGCAACTTCAGATACAGATGCAGCACTGGCACACTAGGCAGCATAATTTAAGTGTTCAACATGACAGATTCAGAATTTTCAATCTTACATGTAGAGCAGTCGATTCAAAATGCAGAGAAAGTTCTGCCCTAGTTTAATTGTTCACTCAGAGTCTGGCCACTTCCATGTCTTTTTCACTCACTCCTTTTCTGGCCTTTTTTTTCCTATTACAAGCTCCATGAAGCAGGCACCACCTGTTGGTTTGGGTTCCTGACATGCAAGACAAGGAGCTATGGCTCATCTGAGCATTTACTGAAACAGTAAAACAATAGGAATGAAGTACAAAGCTGACAGAAATCACTTTGCCTTGTGATCGCTCAACGGGACTCAGGTGTCTGCCTCACTCTCATCACAAGTTACACAAGACACCCAACTGCCTACGTGCAGGTGTCACGGGCTGTTCCACATGTCAAACATAGTGATGTCTGTAGGTGTCACAGCATCCTACCTACCTCTCCCAGATAACATGCCCATCCCATGCACCCAGTGCTGTATTTCACAGACCCATGCAGGTGGCTCAGATCCCCTTGGACATCACCATTCATGGCTAGGCAATAGACACTGCTGGAATATTGCCATTCAGGTACATCAGAAAAGCATGAGAGAGATCCTTCAGAATCCTTTCTAGTAGTGTGCTAGTAACTTATTTCCACTTGTTTCCCCTTATTTGGGATGCAAGGGAAATAGCATTTAATTAACACTATATTTCAAATCATTATTCAAACCTTACTAGTTGTTAAGTCCTTTGAAGAAGAAATGAGCCAGGTAAACATTAGTGTCACTACTTCCTCCAGGTCTTACTTTCAGTAGACCATGGCTTGGTAAACAAGAACTATTGTACCTATTCTGACTCTTTCAAAACACAAAGGCAGACATTGAGTTACAAATCTTTTGAAAGTATTTAGACATCCAACCACTCTGTGTTCCACGCTCTGGAAATCTCAGGCCTCCTTGAAGTTGTGGTTATTGATCACCCATTGTGCTGACAAATGATTTGTAGATATGTGCTGCAAGTCAGATCAGGGTTAAAAATAAACACTCCCTTTCAGAGGACAACTTCAACCAGCTCACTGAACAGATTAACAGTCCATGGCCCGACAAATAGTTGTATCAGCACAACTGACAGTGCAGGAGCTGGGGTTTGGGGGTGGGACTGAGCAACTGCAGCTTGTATGCCTCAAGTTTCAATCTCCTCTTCAAGTTAGGTAAGCTTTGAGCATATCTGAAAGCATCTGGCTCCTGGTTCTTTACAAAAATGTGCAGTTTTTTCCAAGTGAATTAGCAAATTATGAAACCAAAGAAAACTTCTCAGAGCGTGATTGCAGCAAATAGCATGAATGCATTAACATGGTATTTCCAATGAAAAGGAACACTGTGATTAACGGCATTCTGCATGAATCATATGAGTCTGGTAAAAGGAAAATTAATAAAATTAAGTCTTGGATTCTTTTCCCTCTCTCCCTCTTATTTCTGTATCATTTTCTCACAAAATATAAAGTAGGTAGGATATACTGAAAGTTAAAAAGATTAATATTATAAAATAGGTGAAGTTTCTGGAAGTTTATCATCCTTTTGCACATACTAAAGAACATTAGCTTTCAAGGAAATACAAACCGCCTTTCTGTGCCCTTTGAACTTAATTGAACTTAAATGAGTGTAACTATGAAGATACAATATAGGAGGATTCGTTTTCCACAGGTTCATTTATTAGCAGCATGCTGCAATTATCAACAAGGTGAATCAATAAGCATGAAGTACACTGGGCTGCCTATGTCTGACTAATACAGAACCAGTCCTCTTACACTCAGAGCCAAGGAATGCCATGCTGCTGCTCAGGTCTTCAACTCGGTGTCCTACATCAGTGCCAAAAACATCCACTCCTTGCAAAATAGATGACTTATTCAAAACCAGTTTGTTAACTTGCAAATTCCTGTGTTAGAGGGGGAGTTTTCAAAGCAGAGCTAAGGATTCCATGCCTTTGCCAACAAACACTGTAGCAAGTGGGAATTTGTCTCATTAATTTTGGTGGCTTTGTTTCAGGTCCTTAATAATGAGAGGACTTATTCTATCTTCAGTTAAGATACAGATCACTTTAGTCATCATGATCTGGCTAAATGGTAAGAGCTATAATGCATTAGTAGTGTAGTAGTTCACCCACTCTTTTAGACCAGCAACAAGAGACATTCTTACTTATCCAGAAAGCCACCACAAAACGTTCTCTGGAAACTGCCATGCACATGTGATTTGATCTTAGAAGCGGTCCTGAAGGAACAATGACAATGATATTAAATAATTACTTTATACTTCAGTCACACACTCCAGTAATGCTTAAAAAAAAGGTAAGTCTATCCCAGCACCCATTTCAATATTTGTACAACTATGTCCAGCCTCCTAATTTTCCCTTAGCTCTGGTCATGCACACAGTATTGTGGTAAGGGATTTCATTTACAGGACTTGCACAAGCTGGAGGGCCACACCAAGACACAAATAGCACCCCCAGCTTGTGTGGGGTTTTCCTTGCAGTCCAGCTACAGCGAGGGAAGGTAGGACAGGAGCAACTGTTCAGGCTCTAGGGAGAAAGGCTAAGCATGAGCACAGCAGTTTTTTCTCTAGAGACCACCAACAGGATGTGAGGAACTGGAATGAAGAAGCAGCAGGAGAACTTTGGATCAAGCATTAGGAGAAGGTCCCTTACTGAGACGTAGTTCAGTCACTGGAACAGGACCCTCAGCAAAGGGGTCATGGCAACAAACCTGCCAGAGTTCAAAGAACATCTGAATGATATTCTTAGCCAGTGGATTAGTTCTGTGAGGAGCAGGGTGTTGAACTCAAGGATCCTTATGGATTCCTTCCAGCTTGGTATATCCTACAATTTAATTATTAACTCAGGTTTCCTGATGTGACCTGTAAGTTTGTTCATTCACTGCAGAAGACAAGCTTCTCTAGGCTAAGGTTAAGCACTGACAATTGACTTGAAGTATCTGATTTTCTCATTAGGGTTTTGTATATGTTAAAATGAAGGAAATATTTACTCCAAAAATAATGGAAAAGGAGGCTAAGTGTGTCATAAAATTAGTCCTTTGGTTAGTTGGTCACAGCTCCTCCATCCTACTAGAAATATACACCACAGTCACTACATGATACAGGTCTACATATACTCCTGGTCCTGAATGGGAGCACTGTTCATTGCAATCACAAACCATAACAAGTTACAAACATTCCCAAGTTGTAAGAGACCTTTCTGAGTAATGTTAGCTTCCTTCTTCCAAAGATCAAGTCATGTTCTGTAGTCTTCCCTACCAGTTCATAGGCAGTGGTAGCCAAATATAACCAAAAGTTGACATCACATTCTTTAAGAGCTTTAGTACCAAACTGGGAAGTCAGTCTGCACCTCTCTCGGCTTTTATGTTGTGATGTCCTTACAAACATTTGTTGAGGCAAAATTCTCACATGTGAAGGGATATATACATATTCTTGAACCAAATCCAAGCAACTGTATCCCCAGCCTAAATAAATCAGCTAATTAAAACTAAATCTCAAAGACTCCTTATTCTTCTTCCTCACCTTTTAAAAAATAACATCAGAAAGTGTATCAGATGTTTTGAGAAGTGTTTGGGGCATTTTATGAAAGAGGCAAATCACTGAATTTGTACCAAATGTAATTTTACAGCAGATTTCCACAGAAGCCTATCAAATGTAAAGTTTAACATCAGCCACTTATGATATGTGAGTTACCCTGCTCCCAGAGGATACACTAGAGAAGGCATTGATGCTAATTAAATATTCACTTCTTTGCAGCATTAAGTTCAAAAGCAGAAAGAGTTTTCTGCTAACATATTGGCAGTAGACCATGTTAGAGAATTGAATGGATTTTAAATAAAATCCTGCTATTTCAATGCCTTTGCACTGTAGTTGCCTTACAATGGTCAATACAGAGTTTGGTAAGTCTATATCATATTAGTTATATTGTAAATAGAACAACCGGCTCTGAAGCTCTTATTTTTTTAATGAGCTTAGAGAATCCCATCAAATATCAGCTAGACCATGAAAAAATGGGACAAAAAAAAATGAACAAAACCCCACAAGTATCTTAACCATGATATCTGCATCGGGACTTCATAGAAGAATGCTTGGGATACTTAGACAAAGCCTATTCAAAGTGTTTGACTATTTTGGGGTCTGTTTTACTCTTCTGAGGCAGTCTTGTCTCAAGGTAGTTTATTCCTTATTATTATTTTTTGTTGTATTGCATAACTTTCCAATTTGTTCTGAAAAAAACAAATAAACTTCATACATTTACAGTATATATATTTTCATAATTCTGACTTTGACCTTCATTATACATCTAGCAAGTGAGGCACAAAAACATAAACCTGCACTAAGAACAAGTAACAATTTAACAAGTAACAAATGGTCCTGACTTCAGTATAGATGAAAGTCAAAATTTAAAAAAGTCAAAAGCCTGAAGAAAAATCCCAATAACCAAAAATTTTATTTTTGTTTTTCCCATTTTAACGGTCTTTCAGCTTCTGCTGAGATAATGTTTATATAAGTAAAACTGGAGCTTTATAGTATGAAAATGTCATTGTAAGACATTTTGACAGTTCAAATCCTTCCCCTCACACACACTGAAAAATTTTCATTTTGAAAAAGCTATCCAATAAGCCTGTTCACACAGCAATGCATAGTTTGGGAGAGCAGCCATTTCTGTATGATAAAAAATTTTCTTAATCAGTGTGGGGGCAAAAAGTCATATGTGCCAGACTGTCAAACAGAAGGGCATATAAAATGCCCTTAACTTACAGATGAAAGACAGCTCCATAATATCTCACCAAATCTAGCAGTTATCAATATCTTAAACAAACTAATCTGGGATGGAGTGTCTATTACCAACTGCCTGAAAATAAAGGCTTCTCACTCAGATCCCTGTTATTCCCCATGCAATATTTGTCTCGAATTTCTGGCAATGCAAAGCTTTTTAAATACCCACAGCACCACATATTCTAGAGGCAGACCTCTCCAGTTTCACTCCTTACAGAGGAGGCTCCTATTGTGTCCATCGCACACCTCGCTGCTTTATCTCCCCCAGCTCCAGGGCCGGCAGCACAATGCTGCCAGCAATCAGGTGGATGCAGCTGTGTCTGGCACAGGGCTTCCCAGGAGAGCCAGACCCTGGACCAGGGAACACCAGCCTCCCAACAGCACTCTGCACATCCAGCCCTGATGAAAGGCAGACTCTTCCTGGCTGCAGCTCATTTGTGTCATATAATCCAGTGCAGGAGAACAGGGAAGAAAAGGATGGGACAGGCAAGACCACTTACAGTCATATAAGCTGGCAGGCAGAGCTTCACATTCCAGGCCAGGAAAAACCCGTGAAGCCTCTGTATGACTCCATCAGCCACGCGTGAATGTGCAGGGTAGGTGAGGAATGCTACACCTCCCTGCTGCAGATACCTGAGCAGCCAGTGTGAAGCACTCCCGCAGCGTTCCACACGTTCCATTTTTCCTCTTCTCGGTCTATTCGTGCCCATCGACTTTTAAATGCTGCTTATTTGCTATTTTCTCAATAACAATACATAGATTCTTACTGCAAAACTTACAAGTTTGGTGTTTTTTTGAAAAAAGGTATGAATTTCTATGGAGAAGCTACTGCTTTGACTTTATCATCATGGCCACTTCACAGACCTGACAAGAAAGCAGAGTCACCTTTTTAATAGATGCATTGAAATTCTATCACTGCAGTGAGCTCATAAACTGTTTCAAAGCCATGCACACAGAAGAGGACAGAACCTTTCAGAAAATCATGATCTCCTTAATGGATGTAACAAAATACAGCAAATGCAAGCAGCCACAAAGCAAAGTACCCATTCCTTACAGTTCTGCTTATATATCAGACTTGCAAAAAGTTGCCATCTAGATGCAAATATAAGATTATTGCCAAACAAGGCTTTACATAGTCAGGCTTTAATCTAGTTGAGGAGTTTGCACCTATATCCATCTACATAATCTAGGTATCCATATATAATTTAGACTGTCCCAGACTTGCAACTACCTACAAAATTCCAGCAAGCAACACTGTAAACCACAGTTCAGCATGCTCAGAAAACAACGTGAAAGGACAAATTAAAGAAAGAGATTATTTCTGCTCTACCTGCTTAAATGCTAATAAAGGCTTGTAGTAATGAAACTTTCCTGCTTTAAAGAAATTGGACACACACATTCTGTACCAAACCTCAGTACCAGCACTGATTCTGAAAATGGAGGATAATGCAGTCTCTTCCATGTAGTCAATGTTAAAAATCATAAGTACCTTAAAATATCTGATAAACAGTATACAGCTCACACATGCTCAGACAGTAGGCTGGTTAATATTTTATGGTTTATCTGATAAAGTTAACAAAAGAATTTAAGTTGGAGTGGAGGCATACACTGAATATTTCATCACCTTCTTAATTGCAGAATACAGACAAGACTTTTTTTCCCCTTTGGGACAAATAAATGTTAAGTTATTACTGATGGGAATCAGTTTGGCAATTAGGTTAAATCCAACTGAAACCAACCAGAATTTGAGTGCTGAAAACATCACAGAGCTAAAACATATTCAGCCAACTCTATTAATTTACATGATGAAGCAGAAATGTTGATAGCAAAGCTTGTGTAACTCAGCAAGCTGAGGTTACATTAACACACAAGAAAACACTGCTTTGTGCTTTTTTCTTAGAGTTAATTTGCAGTTTTCAGGAGCTGTTATTCTTTTGCACAGCAGACAATATGATATACCTAAGGCTTTTCATTCCGACTTCTGATTTAAAGGTCTTCAGCTTGTGCTACAGACCTTAGCCTTGAAGCCAAGTGCAAATTAGCTTCAAATCAATGAAGCTGATTAAAGCTTCATTGTGACTGAGCCCTTTAATAGAAGGAGAAGTGGGGGATGGTAAAGACCCACTTGAACATGGCAAAAGAGCTGCCTCTCAACTTGGAACATATGTAATGCTTTTCAGCTCCACTTTACCCTGACAAAACCATGAAGGGTTTAAGGCCATTTACCTGCTGACAGGCTAAAACCAAAGTCCCAATTCAGTGGGAAAGGCCAAGAATCAGATGTTGCTAGGCAAGCCAAAAGTAAAAGCTTGCTTTCAAAAATAGTGGCGGGGGGGAGAAAAGAGGGGCAAAGCCAGGAGGTAGACATCAAAATATCTCTCCACAATGGAGACAAGGAAGAAACTTCCCACCTTCTCTTCTGCTGTAGAAGTATTTTTGGGTAGTGGGGTTTTTTTTGTTTTGTCTTGGTGTGTTTGTTTTTAGTTTTTTATTTTTAACATAGAAGGAACTATTTAGAGAAGGAAGTTGTAGGCAAGATGGTGCTATGAAAGGAACTAGTTGTTTTATGGAGTTCCACGCTCAGAATAAGCCACCTGTCTCCGGGGGCTTGCTCTCTCTCAGAATGCAGACAACCTACCAGATTCACCTTTAAGAGACAATGACAGTACCAAACGGGAGCAGAGGAAGATCCTTACACTGCTTTGAATACCACCGTGGGAATCCACATTACACAAATGTTGGGATTGCTTTACTTTCTTTCCTTGTCCTCTAGTACAGCACAAAAATATGTAACTTTATCCAAAAGATTTCCTTCTACATACACATTTGAGAATCTTTACAAAACATTGAAATATAGAAATAACATCACATTCCAAGATGCTGAAATTCACTTCTCTCAGACTACATAATTCTCAGTGTTTTGCTAAATTACACACAGAGCACCAAGATAAATCTCATCACACCATCCTGCTTGAAATCTTAGCCTTGAAGGTAAATTTCTCCTCTGATGGCAACTTAGTCATCCCAAGTCCCTCAAGTTCTTCTCTTTCACCTCCAGACATAAAATAAGAGACAACAATACTGAAATTCCTGAGACTGTAAGGTGCTGCAAGAGGGAAATAAAGTTGCAATGCATTGAAAAGTTAAAAATTATAATACAAGTAGCAACAATCATTCTTAAAATAAAAAAAGCCTTAATATTAGAGAAGAGGATTAACAATACAGCCCAGTGTTTGACAAATGGTTATCTGAGAAAATGAAGTCATGCAAGGAAAGTGATCCTGGATAGCTTGCTTGGTATGCAAAGTTAACCTTTTAAGTTAGCTCTACTTCACTTACTCTTCCCTGATCTATTATACAATCACTCTGAGCAGATGCCAGTTTAGCTCTAGCACCACACTCTATAAACTTCAAGTCAGTCACAATAAATGATAGTGTGTGGTTATAAAATATTAAAAATCTGTTACAAAGATTCACTCGCTCACAACTCATTTTTTGGAAGATAAATCTAACAGGTAAATTCAGACTCAAGATTAAAAGCTGAAATTCTCTCAGGGCAGAGTTCAACACACGGACACTCTACCAGTTGCAGTGCCCAATTCCCTGATGTTATCACCTGTATTTTGTGTACAGAAGTCCTTAAACTAGATTATGGTCCATTTTCATGAGTTATGAAAAACATTTGGGAGCACAAACTTTTCAAATGGCTATCACAACTCACTCATGAACTAGCTCTCTTGATTACTCTGGAGTATAAGCATTCAGCAACGTTGATGGGAGACCATTTGTTAGGGCACTTCAATATGAAGGCTGAATTCTCACACTGCCTCACTTCAGGCAAATCCACCAAGCCAGTCCTCAGGCCATCATAACTTGTGTAAAGCAGCAGATTGCTCTGGGTCTCCAAAGGCATATTGTCAAGTTGACTATGTTTATCTTTGTTTAAAGCAAGGATTTAAATCTCTACAGAGCCACACAACAGTAGATTATCTTCTTATAATCACAGAATGGCTTGGTTTGGAAGGGACCTATAAGATCACGTATTTGTAATCTCCCTGCTGGAGACAGGGACACCTTCCACTACATCAGGTTGTTCAGATCTCCATCCAGCCTGTTCCTGAACACTTCCAGGGATGGGGCATCCATAGCTTCTCTGGGCAGCCTGTTCCAGAGCCTCACCATCCTCACAGCAAAGAATTTCAGCCTAATATCTGATCTAGACCTACTGTCTTCCAGTTTGAATTAATTCCCCTTGTCCTGCCACTATATGCTCTTGTATAAAATCCCTTTCATCTTTCTTGTAGGCTCCCTCCAAGTACTGGAAGGCCACAATTTGCTCACCCCAAAGTCTTCTCTTCTTTGGGCTGAAGAAATCAAAATCTCCCAGCCTTTCCTCATAGAAGAGGTGTTTCATCCCTCTAATTTTCTTGTTGGCCTCCTCTGGATTTGCTCCAGCAGGTCCTGTCCTTCCTGTGCTGGGACCCCAGAGGTGGATGCAGGGTTCCAGATGGGTCTCACCAGAACAGAGCAGAGAGTCAGAATCCTCACCTTCACCTTGCTGACCACACTGCTTTGGATGCAAACCAGGACACATTTGGCTTTCTGGGGCTGTGAGTGCACACTACTGGGCCATGTCCAGCCTCTCATCCACCAGCGCCCCCAGTTCGCCCTTCTAATCCTTCCACCCTGGATTTTAGTAATAAGACATCTACACTGCATATGGAGAAAGAAACATTTACTCTTCTCTACACAATGCTTTTCTTTGGCCAATCTACACATCATCCAGGATGAGAAGCAAGTTTTCATCATTAATTGGCCACAGTAAAATATACTTTGATTGGCAGCAGTGCACCTCTGACTGAATAAACAGTTACAGATGACAGTAGTCAACCATCTCATACCTAAAAGTCCAACAAGAGACCCAGTGCAGATACACTCACACTATCAATTTACGATTTTAATTTCTGGTCAGCAAGTTGGCAGTTTCCTTTCAGAAAATGCTTGGGCATTTCTAGTTTGGTTTAGGTTTTTTATTATCTATTATAAAACATCAAACTCTGAAACACCAAAATTAATGCTTGTTACCTCATTTCCATATTGTGTTAGTGGACATCAAGTATTTTAAGTTCCACACTATCACAGATTTGACCAGATTAGCAATAAAATCCTACTATAAGTGATGAGAAATCAACTTCACTAGTAGATGTTTCCCCTTTACACATTCCACATTTTGGTTTTTTTTATTCTAATACACTAACATCAGCTGGTGGTCTGTGAGTTAACATTTACCATATCCTTTAAAAACTTTTAACACAGAATCTTTCATCCAAATCTTTCATAATTGGAATTCACTTTATTACTCAGAAAATATATTTTGGTATTTGAACAAGCTGAGTATCAGCACTAGGACCTGGGGGAAATGGACAACTGTTCTGAGTGGGAAAAGGCAGGAGCTGAACTGATTTTTACCTACCAAAATTGCGACAGACATCTCTCAAAGCCTTCAAGACTACTGAGCCAAAGCAATTGTTCTACTTAATGCTGATATCTGTACGTCAGGCACCATAAATTGACAATTTGCTCTCAATGCTTCCTGTAATAGGAAACAGACAGATTTATGGGAGTCAGTTTTCTGATCCATCCGTAGCTGCTCTTGGCATGGGACTTGGAGACCTCATTTCACTTCTAGCTGCACTCCACACGAGCTTCAGAAATCAGCACCTTTAGTCCTCTCTTTACAGTCTTGGAACAGCCTCTGCCACGAGGCAGTAGAGCAGACAGAAGGACTGGTACAGCTGCAGGGCTCCAGACACAGCTTGTTCAGCTATCTCTACTAGGACAAACCTGTTGTGCCACTCGGGCTCACACCTAGTAACTTCTGATCCCTCTGTCCCAAGAAATGCAGAATACTGCAGAACACGGCTTTTAATGACTGCATCTGAGCTGCTACAGACAAGACTTGTAGAGACCACTGGTTCAGGGCATTTTAGCACTAGATGTCCTGAATTAAAACAAATGTCAAGTGCCCATAATTAAAGACTCCCAGATAATTCGAGAAATACATTTAAGTCCAAGAAAGATTACTAGATGCTGCCTCACACTTCACAACACAGGCAGATCAAATTGAGTTTCAGAGAGCCTTCAACACAGACAGCTAAACACTCCTAAACAGTACTTACCTGCTACCAAGACAGGCACTGCCTATCGTTATATCCCAACAGTATTTGCTGGTATAGCAGGAAATGTGATCCAAAGACTGCAGTGCACCAGAGAGGCCTATATGGTTTTCATCCATTAATCAGGGACTACACAGCCATTTCTCACTATTTTGACATTAGAGAAGATAAAAATCTGACTTTAATTTCTAACATCATAAATCAAACCCCACTTTTCCATTGTTCCAGATAGGATTTGTCTCCAATAGCAGCTACTTTGTAAAATGTTTCCCTGCATTAGGAGAACATCTTAAAGGTGAGGTTGATAAAACTCACCTATCACAAGACAAGTAGGACACTGAAAGCTCCTCTTTCCCCTCCCAGTTTACGATTCATCTTAAGCACATTAAAAGCATTTTGCATTGCACAAACTTGCTGTAAAACCAGAATCACCACTTATAACCTTAAACATACATTACCTGGCTTTCAAAGTATAACAAGTTCACCTCTTTGGCAATTCAAAAAATCTGACATGAAATTTCTAGATGGAGCCAAAACATGAGCCTGGGCTTGCTGTTCCATTTCCCCCCCTTTTGTTTGGTCATTTAGTAATGAGCATGAAGAGAAAATAAGAAAAGGATTTGAGCAGGCCAAGCATGTTTACCTTTGTTTGGTTTTACTTAATAAACCAGGACGAGATTAGAATTTGGCTCATAATTTGATGTCAAGCAAATGTTACAGTATACAAGCTCACATTACTATTATTTAAACAGTCCTAGAAAATACAGCCCAAGCAACATTCTCATTACAAAACCAATACCAGAAACTGAAGGTAGTTGATATCTTAAAATCAGGGAAATGAATATAAATCTAGCCTGAACAGAAGTGGATTTGCATGCAATGCATACAGCGTTATTTCTCAGGTAGCTTGGAAATATGACAACAGCTTTATTTTGCTTTGAAAAGCACAAAATATCAATTTTAAAATTATCCAAGTCAATTAGGGAATGTCATAGTTGAAGACAAAGGAAACAAAAGGAAGATGATCTTTCAGTTGATAATAAAATTCACCTTCCTTCCTAGAAGATGTAAAAAGAAGGAAAAACCCTGAAGAGTTCAGAGCAGCTATTACTACTGAGACACCAAAGGGGTGATAGAAAACATGAATTGCAAGAAACATGCAACAGGCCTTCTTTATGGAATTTGTTTCTCACACAGTTAGTACAATAACAACTGCTCCTGCAAGAGAGGTCAATCTACCCACACATTAACTCCCAATCAAGCAGCACTCTGAAAATCAAAATGTGATTGGCAAACTTCTTGCACACCAAGATGGAGGAGTTTTTTCATTTCAATCTATTACTATCAGCATTTTACATTCATTATGGTCAGGGGGTGAAGTGAGAACTAGATACTTGCTGGTTCTGAATGCCAGCATTTTCTTGATTACATTACCAGAGAATTAGCATACAGAACCTGTATTAAAGCAGTAGAAATGGGCTTACTTTCATATCTGAGGATTTCATAGTAATTTTACATTCCAATTCAGAAGGTTAAGAGACAAAAAATAGCTGTATAACCTATCCATTGCTGCAAAGAAAGGTCTAAAAGATCCAGGCTTTCAGCATTACAATGATAGGAAGGCTATCTGTTTTTGTAAGCATTTCTTTAAGTCACACTCAGTGGGCTAGCAACCTCTGCCTTTGAGGGGGAGAGGGTTTTTGTTTTATCTCTTTGAAGCTGTCACTATCATGCTCAAAATGAAACTCAGAAAACTTAATATAACCTCCAAATCTACAGCAGGATAGCCTATGTCCTAACTCTTCACAGTAGAAATTGCCAAAATGACAAGTTACAATGACTCCTATAAGCTCATTACAATCTGCAAACCTTGGAGAAGATCCACTGAACAGATTTTAAAAGGAAAGAGGATCTTGCCTACAGCAACAAGTGGGATAGGCAGTCTTAAGAAAGCTTAAGACAATACACTTCTTGCAGAGCTTCTCTTGCCATTTACAACATAAATGTACTCCAAGCACCACAACCAGGAACCTAAGTAGCGAATATTTCCATAGTGGATTTATGCATTAACTTACCTGTACTAGGAGCTTGGATTTCCAATAAATGCAATCAAATAAATGAAAAGCAAGGGAAAAGACAGCAACTCTTTTACAAATGAGTCAGTGTCATGTATCTTATTAGCTGTTGTTAGTTGCATGACAGATTGTTTTGTTAATCCATTCTCTGAGCGCAAGTTATAATAAGTGTATTACATAGCATTCATATAAAATAACTTGAATCATAAATCTTTTCTAAAAATAGTTTACTATTTTTTTCCAGTGAACTTTAATCACTTCAAAGATGATCCTTTAGAAAAAAGCCTCAGTACGGCACTGCATTAATAAAGATTTATTGTTTTCAAATTCTAGTTCAATCACATATGGCCAGCTCACACTCAGTGGCCCAAGTGAACTTCAGGGGCTTCCAGGTGCAAGAAACAAGGAATGCCTAACAGAGCTATGAACTGGAGCCAGCAGCTGAGCTGGCTCCATTCTTTGCTGTACAGAATCAACCAAAATAATTTACTCACTAAAAAAGGAAAGAGTGCCAACAGTGTCCTACTGGATATTGCACAGCATGTGCCTTGTTGCGAGTGATCAAATGGAAATCACGTGCCACTTCTGCTGCTACAACAGGGATATACCTGGGTTACCTGCAGAGCTAGATCCTTACTCCTCTAAAGTCAAGGCACTCCTTGACACATACTAATATGGCATTTCTATTTCCACAGAAGCAGACAAGTTGGGTGACCATTTAGGAGCTAGATCCAACAGCTGTAAAATATTCCATGGCTTCAGACAATGGGTTAGACAGGCATCTGTCAGAACAGCCATGGCTACAGGTGGTCTTGCCAGAGAATAGGGAGATGGATGAGACAGATACTGAGGGCCCTCCAGCTACACTTTCTAAGGCTCTCTGTTTTCTATCCTCTTGAAAATATACGGGGAGTAAATCAACAAGTTTGCTTCTCAATATATAGCTCACGGCTGTAAGAGCAGCACTGAAAGATTTTGTGACATTTGTACAAAAGTTCTTTTGACAGAAAGCTGCCTCCTTGTTCACTAAACAACTGCATTCAACACACCTAGCTGACAGAGGAAACACAGATGATGCAATCAGCAAAGCTTCCAATACTGCCTCTCACAGCATCCCTCTGGATAAAGTGTCCAGCACACTGCTGAGCAGCTAGGTTGGGTGGTGGGTGAGTAACTGGCCCACAGGCTGGGCACAGAGGGTGATAGGGAATGGGGCAACATCAGGCTGGCAACTGGTCACTAGAGGGGTTTTGCAGGGCTCCATCCTCAGCCCAGTTCTCCTCAACATTTTCATCAATGACTTGGACACAGGACTCAAAGAAGTGCTAGGTAAGTTTGCCAGCAACATCAAATTAGGAGTAAGTTGTCAATTCCCTCAAGGACAGAGAGGCCAGGCAGAGATACCTCAAGTCAGAGGACTGGACAATCACCAACCATTTGAAGTTTAACAAGGGCAAGTGCCAGATTCTGCATCTGGGATGGGGCAGCCCTGGCTGTGTGTATAGACCAGGGAGTAAGACGATGGAGAGCAGTGCTGTGGAAAGGGGGTCCTGGTCAATGGCAATTTGAACATGAGCCAGCAGTGCCCTGGCAGCCAGGAGGGCCAACCTTGTCCTGGGGGGGAATAGGCACAGCATGGCCAGCCGGGCAAGGGAGGGGATTGTCCTGATCTGCTCTGAGCTGGGGCAGCCTCACCTCCGGCTCTGGGGGCAGTTTTGGGTGCCACAATATAAGAAAGATACAAAGCTACCTGAGAGCATCCAAAGGAGGCAATAAGGATGGTGAAGGGCCTCACATTGCTGCCATACCAGCCTTATAAAGAAGAAATTCAGCAAGTACTTGAAGATTTACAGCTACTCTGATGCTACTGAGAGTCAGTATGAACAGTGACAAAAGAGGGTTTTTTTGGAGGAAGGTTCTAATCAATGAAAGAAACAGAAGCATCCAGTTGTCAACTAGTATTATACAGCATTAATATTTTTTTTCAGAGTTTTGGCATACTAAAAGCATAGCAATAGAGAAATATAAATCTGCTCACAATAGAAGTATCTTGCAGCATCCATGGAATCACTCTATCCCAGGAGTTGTCACTCCAGAGCATTTTACCAATAATGAGTTTGCTAAGAACTTGCCCTCATACAGTAGCAACGAGGAAAGCAAATAAAGCAGAACCCAGCATAGGAAAATACATATTTAAGAGTCATTCTGAAAACCTGAAATTTACTTCTGAGCATCAGTAAAATTTTGGACAACCACACATCTGGGTATTTCTGAAACTGATTCCTCAAATCCTCTATGTCTCTTCTTCTGAGAGCAAGGGGAGTGGTCATTAACATCCAAGACATCTGGAGGCTCATTAAACAGCAAGATGCAAAAGGTTGGGGGAGGGGAAAATCAGCAGTTTATTTCAGTAATAGTCACTTAAAAAAAAAATAAAAAAACACAACCAAAAAACCCACCATCGTTTATAATGTAGAACTCCCTCCAAAATTAGCTTACACACTGATATAAATTGGTTTTCTTTGTGGTCTAAAATTGACTTGCAGTTCACTACTTAGTCAGAAAATAGCTACTGAAAAGCCCTGGCCTCAGAGCTTTTGGACTGTGGACTCCTTTCATCGTGTAAACAAATGCTTCAGATTTAAAGCTTTCCCATAATTGTTATGCTAACCTTGGAGCGAAACCTCTCCATTTGCATTTGAAGGAGCTAAATATTAGGCAGGAAAGAAAGTGGTCTTTTTAAAAGCATGAGAAAATGTTCCTTCTTTTTGGTCCTCAACCATCTGGGCAGGCCCTGCTCCTCTCTCTCTCTCTGGCAAAGGCAGAGGGAAGGAAAAGGGGCACGGATGGTGGTAATCTTGCTGAAAGAGAATTAAGAAATTCCTTCAAAACATGAATGAATGAGACTTCCTATAGGGGAGGGGAGTCTGTGTTCCAAAGAGATGTGAGAGGCAGGGGGGAGGGAACTGGGACACAAATACATCGGTGAGCTAGCGAGTGATGTAAGAGGCACCTATGTTTTATTATGGTTTTCTCTCAACATGTTCTGGAACCCAGAGCCAGATTTCTTTATAGACCCGCGTGTGAACCCTGCAGCTAATGGGATGTTAATGTTTCCTCTTTCACCCGTCTGAAGCTAAGAGGAGACTTTGACTGCAAGTGCATGCATACTCCTATGTGCATATGTATGCAGGTGAGAGAATTACTATGTGGGGAGAAAAAAAAAAAAAAAAGGTTTCAGTTCAGTTTTGTGATATGGCAATTTCACTTAGTACTTCAGCAAGGGCAAAGAGGATAACACGTGAATGAAAAACCCACAGTTCTGAGATGTCTAGTAATACAATTTAAATAAAAGAATTTCGCAAGAGGAATCATTCTCCTTTTCAAATAGCTCTGTGTGAGGGGTCGTCTCTGTCACTGCACGGGTCAAGAGATTACTCCACTATTTAGAGTTAAAGCTGTAATCAGTAGAACAAATATTTGATATTACCACAGTAAGCATGTAATAGCAAAAAACAAGACTGACAACCTTCTTAAAAATAATCTAGGCCAAATTATCTGCTGGCACAACTCTGCTCTTGAAGTCATGCCAGCAGGGAGGTTGCTGTTACATTTTGAGCTGCTAAAGGAAGTTTTCACAACAGATTTTCTCATGACAAAAACAAAAATAATTAATTGTACTTGAAGGAAATTGAGCGACGATTAGTAGATTATCACATGGCAGAATGAGGAGTTTCTGCTAGCTGTGTTACTGGTTTCTGTCTATTTCCCGTCCATTTCCTTGCAGAGCAATGGATCCACATTCATTCAATTTTCTTCTAGCATCAGAAGCAAATCAGTTGTTGAATCAGCAAGTGAGATTTCCTGCATCTTGGTCATATATAACATGAGAAATAGAATTCCCCTGATATATCCATTACATGGACATTCAAGATTGAATTTCAGTAAAGGTTCCAGTTTCTAAAGGGAAGACAATAATTAAACACTACTTGCACATTATAGTCTTCAGATAAAACAATTGTTGTGTTTCGTTCCAGAGCAGTACAATGCTAAGCAAGAGATGTAGCCACAGAAGGATTCCACTGAAAGTTCCTGAAACTACCAGGAAACCCTTTTAAATGTGATCATGAACATGGGTTAGGCCCAGGAGAAAGTCAAGAGTTACCAAAATAGTAGCCCAGCATTCATAAGCATCATGTCCTGTGTACACAAAGCACATGGGAAATTCATCCCATAAAGGCCAAAGTATATAGTAGGACTTAAACCCACTGCAACTCTAACTAGAGAGGTCAAACATGAGACAAAAAGCAGGCAAGATCGAGCCTTCACCAGTACAAACACAGGCTGTGTACTTCAACTATCCCAAAATTTCACTTAGCAAGAAAGTGGACAGATGTGAGGAAAACTAAGTATCATACACCCTAAACAAAAACGAAAACTGCGGACATAATTGTCACCAGGCCTTGGGACAAGTTCTCCTTTTTGTTATTAAAAAAATTATGCCTTTCCTGACTCTCAATGAAAAGAACAACAAAATGGAAAAAAAAAAGTGATATTGGATTAGATTTAATTGCCATGTATGTTTTCCCTACCAACACATTGAAGAATGTCGTACAAGCTCCAGACTTTCTTTACTGTGGGTTGGAGTATAACACTTTACTGAAAACATTAGACTCCTGCAGCAAATTTCACAATTTATGAGAAAAAAACCCAAGCATCTAAATCCTGAATTTTCTACTTATTTTTTTCTGAGATTAATAGCAGAATGAAAAACCATAATTTACGTCTATGTAGATTGTTTGTTGCCTGTACTAAGCAATATAAATGCACTCAAGCTACCATTTTTTTCAGTTGTGCTATCAGCTGCAGAGGTTCCATTTTCTTGGATATGGCAGGGATATAAAGTCATCTCTGTCTCATTTCGTTTCACCACCTTATTTTCAGGGGAAGCATGGGTGGAAGGCAATAAATGCATATTGTAACAGTTGGGATCTACTACACACCAATACCTAATTCTGATACACCTGAGCTTCAGAGTTTATAGGGATTATGTGAGTTTCCCTTTCCATGCAAAGGGCCCTTTTTTCTCTCAGACTGACATAAATCCTACCAATACCTCCAAAAAAGTAAACCTTCTATAAAAAGCTAGCAAGTGTTACCCATTTTTCAGAATGGCTTAGAAACTAGTTGAAATTAATTCAATATTTATCAGCTGAATGATTGAGGTTTTGATTCCCAAATGGCTAAACTATCACAAGCCCAAAAGGAGGAAGCTAATAACTCAGTTGTCATTTCTTCTTAGTTCTCATTTCTTCCTAACTCTGTTTCTGGTGATTCTTGCCAATCCTAGATCAAGGTGCTGACAGTTTACTGCCCACGTGGTCATTAATAAAACCTTTGCTGTATTTGTTAATGTACAGTTCCAGGCAAAATGGAAATTATTTCTTGCATCAATACAGCAGTACTCTTCCACTACCTGTGCTGCTATGAACCCATGGCTACATCTATACAGCACCCATGGTCACTGGCTCAAAAGCAGACCATTGGCTCCTAAAACATGTTTCTGCAATAACTTTGGTGGTCAGCATCCCAGTCATGCTTCACAGCCCTCTTTAGCCCACCAGGTTTCTTACCAGACCCACCATAGAAGAGCTTTAGGTACAGACCAGCCTCCCTAGTGGCAGTGAGCTGATCCTCAGGCAATTAACTATTCCATCCTCCATCTCTCTTCACATCCAGGGATAGTTTTTCCCAGATGCATTAGCCAGCTGCTCACAAACATAACAGATGCTCATTTTGACTGGTTTTAACCCAAAAGATATAATTAGTGGCAGTTTAACATAAAGACCAAAGAATAAAAATTTTAACAAGGTAGTTGAACATAATTACACTTAGATAGACACTGATGCTGAACACACAGGGCTATGTATGGTCGAAACCAGAATTTACAACAGCTTAAAGTTGTCTTTTTTCCCAAGCTGTCTCACCTACTTTTTCCCATCAGCAAGAGAAGGGTCCTGTCCCCCAAAGAAAAAAAATAATACTGTCCTCATTAGGAAAAAAAAGATTCTCAGTATAGTTCTTAGAGATAGTTGATTTTTACTGTATTACTATACTCTTCACATAGTACCTAGTTGCTAACAAAGATTCAAAGAACGTTACTCCATTTCTGGGACTGATTTATTTTCAAAGCTTCCGTGACACAGCCAACACATGCATCTGTTTGGACAAATTTTGAACTCACCATCATTTGCTTTCCCATGAGACCATTTCCTTTCTCAGTATGGTGTACAGTTGCAACCTGACATCCTACAGGATTTCATTAGTGTATAGAGTTAGGTTGTTCTGTTAAACATATGATGAAAGAAGGAAACTCCAGTCAAAACTGTCAAACATTGCTGTTCCAAGATAGGCTCCAAGCTCTTTATCTTGACAACTAAAGCAGGCATTCCCTTCCCAGAGAGTGACCCCACCATATACTTATTTTGCAGTCCCAGCTTTAAGCAACCAGAATATGCTAGTTTTGCATAGATCCTAATTAGGAATGAATTTAACAACAGACTTTGGAATGTATTTGGAGTTCTCACATGAATTTTTTAGACATGCTTGATGCCAAATGCTCAGTGTGGCATAACACACCCAGGAGGACTTATACCTTTAAACTCATGCATTTTCAAAACCATGGGTGGATTTTTGAATTTAAGCCTGACACCCATCATCTTTTACAGAAAAGATTCCTACAGGGTTTTTAATATACAGAGCAAATGGCAGACAACAATCAAAATCCCTGTTGCTATTATAGGTAATGGACTCTTGTTGTCTAGCACTTGGCAGCTATCATAGAAGGAAAGGGACATAATTATACACACTTGAGGCTTCATTTCCTTCACAAGCACCCTTCATTAGTACTCTGGTAAATATACTTGCACATCTTCAGGAAGACAAACACTGCTTTTTGCAGGATGCCTCATCAATGCACTAATTTGTGGTGGCAAAACACATAGCAAATCATTTATCAGCTTTTCTGTGGTCTTTCCATACACTGGGGAAGCCATGAGCCAGCTATTACCACATTATCTGTTGATAGCAAGGGCCAATATGATTTAATTTAGCCTGGGTTTTTCTGCTTGCTTCTTTAAAACATAAAGACCCAAACTCTGCTACTGACTTTGCTTTTTCCTAGGGCCACACTTTTCATCCCCTTCTCACATCTAGTTTGTATGTTCTTTGGAGTGGGAATGTTCCTGTATGGCACTTCCCAGAAGGGATTTTGTTGCAAATGTCTCAGGGAGTCAGTTCTGAACTTCTGACACAATTTCCTTTCCTGACAGCTGCAGACTTCATATGTGACAACAGGCAGGTCAGTAAAGCCATCCACACCTCATTTAGACTCTATGTGTAAAAGGAACAGAGAGAAACATGATGCATACTGTCCCATCAGTTATACAATTCACAAAGATAATCATTTGCTGAGGTTTCTTGGAGACCGATAAAACTCAGGTGCTAAAATCCCATTCTTATTAACACTTCACTCAAAAGTTCCTCGCCGGCCCTTTCTGTGGCTTTAAAACAGATTTTTACGATGCTAATAATTTAAATACTTTATAGACTGTTTTCCCAAGCTGTAACAGAGTAAAATTTCAGTGACATGTCCTATCATCCCATGCATTCTCTATTTTTCTAAAGGGCAAATGCCCCTCAAAAATCCTTCTCGCATGTAAAATGTAGGCACTACTCCTGTCCTCCTCACTCTCAGACAGCACTGACATTTTCAGACAGTAATATTATTTCCTCTTTTCACCATTTCATTTTCCTGCTGAAGCCTCTGTAAAATTCTTGGACATCACCAGGCTTGTAGAAGCAGCCGCTCTCTCCCCTCTCTGCTCCTGTTCTCTGTTCATTCATAAATTCAGAAGTACCCTGCACAACACAAAATCCTTTTGTGGGTAATGTGATGTACATATCATTGCATTAGCCATATTTACTAAGCTATAAGCAAATTATGTTTTGCATCACAGCCGTGAAGACAAATATAGTAATAGAATCAGGTACCTTTCCAACCAGATGGAAATTCGCTAATGCAATAGGAAGTTGCTTATTAAATACAATGAACTTCTGGTGTCAGGAAACACAAACTGCAAGCATCATCAGGTGAAGGGAAAATGGCTGCTTTAACGATCCTACACGCAGATACATAAATTTATCCTGATTAGAAAAAAAAACAGTCAATACTTAGACCCTCCTAAATGGAGTTGTTAGTTTGTAATTTTTTTTTTAATACACATCACAATAAACTACTAAAGAAAAGACCGTTCCTCTATTCACAAGTGGAAAAAGAAGCTATTATGTAAGTCCCGACTTTAGACCAGTACTGGAATGAAGAACAAATCCTTTAAAGCACTCTGACATTAGCATTCTGTGCAGATGTTCTAGACCTTTCAAGCAGTGATATGATCTGAGACAGGCTGTACCAATATTTTTAACAGTACAAAACAAACAACAAATGGTGCTTTTACATACTTTGTGAGAAACAACATCAAGAATGTGCGAGCTGCAAACAAACAGAGCAAGACAATTAGCATGCATTTATTGATATCAAGAGAAAAGTTATTTCAATAGGAGTAATCTAATCCCGGATGGCAATTAAAGAACAGCCTATCTTATTGATTTCTCTGTGCAAACTGGTCACTCAGCAGTTACTGGGTAGTTCCAGTTCACCATGCCTTGCAAGGACAGGTAAGGATACAACCTCAAAAACCTAAAATTTCACATTCCCCTCTAAGGCACATCATCCTCAAAACGGGCTCATCACAACAAAGCTGCAGAAATGGATACATTCAAAACATAGAACCATGCTGAAGCTCCAGGAGAGCAAGTTATTTTCATTTAGGTGCACAAAACCAATTCACTGGAAAATGTCTAGATGAGAGCACCTCGGCTTGAGCTACCTGAAGAAGTGTTCTGCCAAGGGAGGCACCAAGAAGGATTAAGTAATTGCTGTTAGAAGAGTCCTCCTGACTGCCTGGATAAAGGCCACGGTGAAGTACAAACTAGGACAGTGGTGTACCATTACTAAGGCTCCACCAGTACTTCTTCTTAATAGATACTTAGCAATTTTCCAGTTATCTTCTTGAATATTTTGTTTCAGCAGTGCTCCAAACAGCAAATATTTGCAGTGTGGATTTTCTGAGTTGTTCTGGCTTTCAGAGGTTAAACTAAGGAATTTTTTTTGTTCTTGGTCACGAACAGCAGCATAAAGTCCATTCAGCATTTCTGCACAATAATCCACCTACTTTCTTCATAAAACAAATTAACATCAGAAATCAATATTCAGAGGGGGTTTTGTTTTGTGCTGGTTTTAAGTGACAGAACTGCTTGCTTTTCCTGTCAGAAGAATTCTATCAGAAGCGTGCATTTTCAGTCCAAGAAGCTGTCACATCAGCATATTTCGGGGAGACGATAGATGTTAGCTTGTACGCCTTCTCATCCTTCTCTGAGAACTCAACCCAACAGCCTGCCACCCACCACAGTAACCTAAGAGATAAAACACTGAACAGCACTTACAGGATGAGAGGGCTTACGAAACGAAGCCAAATTAAAAAGACACACACAGTAAGGCTACAGCTGAGCATCAAAGTGCAACATCATAGCAGGTAATAACTCAGAAAACAACATCCTTGTAACACAATTATCCTGCTCCTGCAACCAGCTTCACCTAACCCATGTAGCACAATACTTTCTGGGCTTGCTGTAGGAGGCTCAGGCCTAAAGACTCACTGCCTTAAATCCAAACTATCATTAGTAAGTACACTTAACTGCCTAGGAACTGTAGCCTAAAAAATTCATAAGCATGAGGTTCCAAAACCACCACATGCTGTACTCTCGTGGGAAGTAAGAGGTGTCTGTTGCATCTGCTCATTGGGGTGGACTAACTGGGATCCACTGAGGATTAAAAGGACCTAACAGCTGTGAACCTCAGTACTATGAAATCCAAGGCCAAATGGTTCAGGGCTAGTGCCATTCAGGAGACTACAAGTTTACCATTAGAAAAGGAAGGGGAAGAGAACCTGGGAAAAGCAGGATGAAAATGAGAAACCAGTGTCATAGGGCAACAAGAAAGAAATGAAATCCTATGAAGTTTTAATGAAAGAATATCAGTGAGATCTCTCTCAAACGCCAATCTCCAATTTCACCTGTTCCAGAAAGGATCATTAAAACACCTTTGGTAAGGTGTTGTAAAAATTCCAATGTAGAAATGGACTGCTAAAGGGTAAGAATACTTTGGAGAAGAGGCCAAAATGCATTAGTAACCACAGCAACAACCTTGAAGGGACACATCCAGCTGAAATCCAGCTGTGAGACCCCCAGTAAACTGTCCTGCCCTGCATGGACAAGCCTTGACTTTTAAAGGCTTCACTTTGCTGGTTTTAGTGTCTGTGTTGGTACTTCTTCATTCTTCTCATGCACATTAGTGCCAGGTGAGGCTGGTACTAATGAGACTACTCACATCACTGGGTTGGGGTACAAGACAGAGTTTCTTTCTGGGCACAAGATTCAGGCATTGCCAACACGTAGGCATCACAGAGACTTCAAAACACTGCAACATGCCTCTATTTTCTCTTGGCAATTCTTTTCCTAATGCAGGCACAGTACAATTTTTTTCTGCTAGCTTATGCCCACATTTACCTGTGGAGTTATGTTTGTGCAGAGAGAGAAAAGACTTCATGGCAGCTTGTGGAAAAGAACATTTAGCTTTTCCTTATTAAAAAAGTCCATTAAAATTATCCTAAAGGTGAACATCCTGTGCTATTACTGAAAGATTGTTGCACCAGAATTTCAAATCCGGTGTTATTATGAAAAGAAATTCCAGACAGCTAACAAAAACACAGCTTAACCAAACAGGGTTTCTTTTACTTATGGCTGCAAAAACAATAAGGGAGAAAATGAAAATAACCCCAAAGTCAGTCTTCTGTATGTCATGCTATTCTCTTTTTTTTCTCCAAAGCTAGTAAAAGATTCAATAAATTCAATAATTTAAAAAAGGAGTTGCTTATTACTACTACTAGTAATAAAGAAATATGTTTCACTTTGTATGGCTTGAAATTTTGACATCATTCTTGGCTTCAGTATCATACCCAATTAGAAACCCCTGGAAGAGTGAGAACGACAAGAGCCACTAAATGTGTCACAACAAGGGGTGAAGGGAAGAAGTGCTGGAAGTGGAGGCTTTTCAAAGTAAGCATAGGAAACTGTGCTGCACAATGAGTGCAGAATATGTTTTTTTTCTCTTCCCCCCCCAGCCTCCACCTCCTTCCCTGCTCCTCATGACATACACACACACATTTTATGGCCTAAGAGCCAAGGAAAAAGGGTGTGTTCTTTCAGGTTTATAGCCTTGACTAATGGAATTGCTCTAAATAACATTTTGATCTTCTAAGGTCACGCAGAGTGCTATACCTTTCCTTTAATGATTCAGGTCTGGACGAAGCATTTCCCAGAATTGAGATGGTAATGAAGTCATTAGTTTCTTCCTACTTGAAGCTCTGGCTAGGAAGGGGAATTCTATGGGTAAAGTCTGAGAGGGTCTTTTTCATAAAGCTCATACCCAGCTGAGCTGTAACACCTGTTACATTTTCCCAGGAGCCTGAGCTGCAGAGCATTTCCAATCTATTTGCTCTTCTTCTCCCTACAGCACATTGACAAAAGCTGGGGGAATGGGTTTTCTAAGGGAGTGCTAATTGAAAAAAAAAAAAAAAAAAAAAAAATCTATGCCTGGTGCAAATGTTAACTCACATCCTAGCTAAGATAGTGATGATTATTTCCTTGTCTTTGAAAATACAAGCCATTCCAGACTGCATTTAAATTAAAAATACACATTTGAAACAGATTCTGTAATAATCCCTCATCTTTTATGTACAATATAAAGGATGAAGAATTACTCCAAAAAATCCTCCACCACAGAAAACAGGCCCTTATGCTAAGTTTTTGATACTAAAATACAGTCACTGCTCAGTAGAGAAATACAGCACTAAGCCCATCCCAATAAATATAGACCTAACAATTACATTTATATTCTTACAAATATTAGTTATTGGAGAAACAGTTTTTAAATATGGTTTCTCAAGTAAAGGGAACAATAAGTCTGGATATTCAAGTTCCAGCACTGAGTATCTGTGGGGAGAGGTGTGCTTTTTGTTCACTTGGAGCAGCAACATGCTTGATTTAAGGAAATTCCAAATCATTTAAAAAAAAACCCCACATCCACAAGTTAGACTCAGAACTGATACACACTTAGCAACCAGCAAATGTATCTTATTTTGCCACTGGTACCCTCTCAGACCTTCTCTCCAAAATAAGCCCATATATAAATTGTGTTGTATAGAGCAGACCCAGGTGTTCCAACACATTTTGGTCTTGTGAGCTAATTAGCACACATGCATACACAGGATTTTGTTCCTTCCACCAGACTGAAATAACACAGCCTTACTGAGCACCTGAACATGCCACAAAAAAAAAAATAAAATAAAATAAAAAAAAAAAAAATCAGCTTTTCTCCGTGGTCTAGAAGTGGGACACACTCCTCCTTTTGCTGCAGACTTATGTGGCTGTTGCTGTGAGCATTAAGGCTTTATAGTCAGAGACAGAATGAAATTCTGAGGAAATGTCTGAGAGTATCCCAGCATTTAAACAGAACACTGAGGCTTCAGTACACCTATTATTGGAGTCAGAATACTCTGTTGCATTGCACTTTTTTTCCTTGCTTTTATCTCTGAAAAGTTGTTCTGAAAAGCCTCTAAAAATGACTGGGGTTTTTCAGTTGGGTATTTTTAATTGTTCAAGGTTTTTTGGGGATAGATTTTTTTGTTTGTTTTGTTTTTTTTAGTTCTGCAACATCTTGCACAAACGTATAAACAAATGGAATGTGGCATGGAAATTCTTGAGCATCTTCCCAACATTTAGGAAGTCCATATCCAAGAAAGAAGAGGCATACCATTAAAGAATAAAATTAATCTTGCATTTTTAATAAAACAGAGGGTGTAAGTCAAGAAAGAATACTACCCACCCTCATTTTTATGTCTGATATGCTAAAACATCACACTAGAAGCAAGTAAAGCATTTATTATGAAAATCTAAAGTAGGGATTTTCTTTTACTTTCCCCCAGAAATAGCAAGCTAAATTATTATTGTTTTTCTTTTACTATTAAAAATATTAATGAACTATCTGAAAAGCAGGGAATTATTACAGACTAACTTCTGGTCATTTTTCTGGCAGAAAACAGCCATGCTTACCTTTCTTATTTGCTGAGTCTATTCTACACAGCCAAGATAAGTAACTTTGCTGCCAGGCTTTATCACAAGGCCTTGCTATTTTCCTAGTAAAATAAAGAAAAACTGCTTTCTGTTGATGTTTATATCTCCAAAATCATTGGATATAATGACACTATATAACCTACTTTACTTTATTTTGCCTCTGCTTTTGGTCAGCCCCAGCCAGGCAGTGGATAATGCTATGTCAGAGAGTCATAGAATCTTTAAGGCTGGAAAAACCTCTGAGATGATCAAGTCCAACCTTAACCCCACACTACCATGTTCACCACTAAACCATGGCCTTGTGTGCTACATTTACAGATCTTTTAAACACTTCCAGGGATGGTGATTCCACCATTTCCCTGGACAGTCTGTTCCAATGCCTGAATACCCTTTCCATTGAACTATTTTCCCTTAATATCCAATCAAAAAACATCACCCCAATGCAGGAAGGGTCTATAGGCAAGCAGGAGACAACATCTCATAGTCAGTCCCAATTCTGACCACATCAAAACAGCAGCTTAAATTTTTCCCTTGTAAACTCAGCCTTATTTTTTCACTGTAATGTGAAAGTTTGCTATTGGATGCGCCTGAAACACACCTATTCCCCCATTTTAACCATTTCCCAGTAGCTACATTCCTCTTGTCTACTGCTTTCATAACTATTTTTTCACTTCCTTCCAAACTGCCCCTTTATTCAGCAAGTGGTGTCCTCCCCATACAGAACTATTCATCATCTTTAGCCTATTCAACCAAGCAACCTGCATAAAGTCCAGTTCAGACCTTCCTCAACTTCACAATTGTTTTTATATATTCCTGCTTTAACTGGTTGCATCCTCATCTAGAAAACAAGTAACAGGACCAACTGGCACTACCTGCAGGGCAGGGTATCCCAGCTGGATGAGAACATTTGCTATCCAGGGCTAAGCCTTCCCAGGATGAGGTGAGTCCTGAACCACCAACAATGAAAATCTGAGGTAAGTTTACAGAGCTCCTGTCACATTTCCTTTTGGAGAGCAAAGGCAGACCCTGGCTAACAACTGTCTGAAAATGCCTGTGCCCTAGAGACTCCGATGTCCTTGGGCTTCCAGTTGCAACTTTCTCTGTACTTAGAGATGAGCTGGCCATGGCCTGCCAAAAGGGCAGGACTAGACACCTGGAATTCAGATACTTTATCTGTACCCTGGAGTTTGAAGTAGAAAACTGATTCATTTCAGCTTCACACTTGGCACAAATTGCTTTCTCCACTGTGTCAAATTGTTAAGGGAGACTGAACAAAAAGAGGAAACAAAAAAATCTCAGTCAGTCTCTTCCCTGCCTACAGAGAGTGAGCAGTAGCAGTCCAGCAAAGGCTGCTGTCCCACGTGCTTTGCCACTCAGGCAGGAGCATGAAACGAAAGGTGTCATTCAATGGGCTGCCTGTGGCATAAACAGTCTGTAAATCTGACTATATGTTTGAATATGTCAAGAACCATCACAATAAAAACTATGTATAAGCAAGGACATAAAACGGAAGTTAAATAACTGAGTTTGAGAAAAAAAAAATCCCTAACATTTTACAATCTTGTTTAATTACTGTGTTTTTATAGAAGAATTCAGCCTATAACCTCTCTTCTCCCAAATAATAATTCTGCCTTTGAACTAACCTAACAAACTGTTACAACTATAAAGTTATCATGAATACCTTAATGCTTTAACAAATTTACTGACACCTGCCAATCCAAAGCTACATTTCAGATTAAGATGACAGTGATCACTTGCTATATACATCCAGAATGAAGAACACGTGCAAAGTACACCCTCAGATATCAAAATTCATGGAAACTAATGTGAAGAACTCTCAAGCTTTTTTATTAGCAATGCATTTTGATTGCTAAAAGTTTTCCTACACTTAAAGCTTTAATACATAAAATTTTCTTTTTTTGTTTAGAAGCAAAGAGTTTGGGCTCTGTCGCCCTGTCACCCAAGTGTTGACACTTCAAGAGCAAGGTAAAGAGAAGAACAGTACCAGTTGCTCTCATATTCATCACAGAGATCAAAATAAAAAGAGAACCACAGAACATGGCAGAAATTTAAAGCTGAAAGTAAATACCCTTTGTACATTCCAAAATAAATTTGTTTTGAGTAAATTGAGAGCCTTTGAAATATCAAATACAGAGCTGCACATTTTCATGATTTCCCCACCCTCTCTGCCATTCAAAGTACACAGCTAAAGAAGAAGAGAATGGAAAGGAGCTCAAGCCTGACTGCTGTTCACACTAAGTTTTATGTTATGTACACACGTTTTACTGTGAACTGACTTGGAACAGAGCTTGTATGACGTTTTCTTACTAAACCCACACTTTTCATTCAACAAAGCACAGTCACTCACAAGGTATCACATGTCCAGATGCCATTCCTCACTGGTGATCTTTCTGCCCACCCCAATCTTATGAAAGCCTGGTAATTAGGAAACTCAGTTGGGATACATATCCAGATTCAAGCCTGCAGTCTAGCTGGCTGTTCCACAGCAACAAGACCATCTAACCACCAAGCATCTCCCCTTTCAAGGGCTCTTGTTGGAGCTGTTATAGCTCGTACTAGTAACAGCCAATATACCACCAAAAAGAGGGGAAAAAAAAAAAGCAAAACAAGTGGTCATCTTGGTCACCTCTCTGGGGTTTTGGAAGGCAATAAACACAAGTGATGTATCTTAAGCCAATATCCTGACCATGGCCTCCCCTGCAGGGTTGTGCTTCCTCCATCCCACCCCAGATGAAAGGATTTGGTACAAAAGTTCAGCACCTTCAGGGCAGAGAGGTAGAGGCCCACAGATGCTGGTTTTACAAGAGAGTACAAAGTCAAAGGGAATTTAACAACACTTCACCCACTTCAGTGTCCTTGAAAAGTCCCCAGAAGTGCTGATCCTTATGTGTCTTTCTACACTTGAGAACTGTGCCCGAGTGCCTTGTATAGGTTCTACATACAAGACAGAGAAACACCTCACAGGCACAGTAGAGAAGACAGCAAGCAGATTCTCCAAGGCAACCTGTACAGTGTTTACTGACAGTAAAGCACCGCCACATGGCATTTTCTCAAAGTAGTAGGTGTCTCGGATTCTGGGAATGACATTCCTGGGAATTCTTCCCATGCCTACTCCTTTGAACAGTATTATAAATCTCCATACATAAGATTTTACACTAAAGCAGTCGTATGGCACATTTACTTCTCAAATTTTGTATCATGATCACAGGATTATTCTGCCTCTTAAGTGAAGTCTTTACTATAGAAAATAGTTAAAGACAGGATGATATTATATTTATGCCCTAAAAAAAAACCTGTATTGATGCACTGGTAAAAATATATATATATAAAACAACAAAACAAAAAGAAACCACAGACATATAAGCCGAAACTGAAATTACCAGACCCAACAGCATATGTCCCTACCTTTTGTAGCAGATACATGATCTTTAGGCTGCACATTACTATTACATCAATGATAGATCTGATTCAAGTCTTTATACCATTTACTTTTGAGTTTTGTACTCGTACTGAGAGCCACTATCCTTCAATAGTGCTGGCTCTCAGTTTACCCAGCTATATTCTTGATAAGATTCTCTCAATATTAGTAATATTTTTTAAAAACCCCAAAGAAATAATTTCAAAAATACACAAATTTGCAAAGTATTAAAAAAACCTGAAACCCTACAGATGATTTTAACAAATCTTCCTTAAAGTATTACAGTGCAAACATTTGAATTGTGCAACAAACAGAAAGTAAATTCTGGAAGTGAACAAAGGTGAGCAGTACTATGTTGTGCAATCTCTATGTTTTATCTGCTCCTCAAAAGTCATGAACACAGAATCATAGCCTTGATATTATAAGTCCCTTGCTTTCTCCCCACCATGTGTGCTCACCATGCACTCTTTCCTTCCAAATTCCTCCCTACAGAAACTGTGGATCCCTCTGCTGGCTTTAGCACTGTTGTTTGAGCATACCAGTTCTCACAGAGCACTTCAATGTACCGCTTTTCAAACACTCATGCATAGTTTTATACTATCTCAGCATCAAATAACTGAAGTAGTAAATAACACTGTTTGGTTGTTTTGGTTTTTTTTTTTAATTTTGTTTTGGTTTGGTTTTTTTTTTTTTTTTGCGAATTTGACATGTTCTGGGAGGTTCAGGCTGGAACCTCCCCCTAAAAAAAAAGGAAAAATTTCTCCACCAAAAGAGCAGTTCAATATTGGAACAGGCTGCCAAAAGAAGTGGAGTAGTCATCATCTCTGGAAATGTTCAAAAAACAAGTCTACATGGCATTTCATAGTATGGTATAGAGGGTATGGTGGGACTTGATCTTGGAGGTCTTTTCCAACCTTAATGATTCTATGTTCCCCAGGAGCAGTTTGAACAGTCTTCCTAAGGGTGATCACACCTCTTCCAAATGCTGACCACCTGCCTTGTTGAGCATAAGCTCTGTTAGGTAGGCACTATCTACACACAGCGTTCACACATTGTGTAAACTGCTGGAAGTTCTCATTTTCCACTGGTCTTGAAGGTTGGCAAGTGTGACTTGCAACATAACCTCCCAACAACACAAGGTAAGCCAGGGCTAGGTCCTGCTCAGTTGTTTCCAGAAATCACAGTGCAAAGAGTGACTCTGGTTATGGTGAGAAGAGTGCTTCACCTGGTGACTGTACATGCAATGACACTGAAGGAATAGAGAAGACACATAAACATCATATTTGAAACGGATAATGATACCAAGGAAGAGGTGGAGCAGACATTAAAAGTAGATAATAGAGATGCATCACGTTATCACGAAATTACAAGACAAGCGTTCTTGTCGCCTACTTCTTCAGCCTTTTCTAGGTAAGAAGAAAACCAGAACATTGCTTACCAGTCCTCCCAGACTGCTGAATAAACAAAAGTAAAAACAGTGATCAGAGGCAGCTGGCTCCACCTCAAAAAATATCTAAAAGGGAGATTGAGATAGACAGAACAACATTCTAGTGGGAAAGTTTATTACCACTTTGAATTGAAAGAAAAATCAAAAAGATGCTGTACATCACCACTCTCTTCAACAAACAATATAATAAGAAGGGAAATGAAAAAGACTGGCGCATCATCAGATAAGAGTCTTCTAGAACAGGGAAGGCAGGTCAGTGTCACATCCAAAATTACACAAACACTTTGGTGGGAGATAAGTGACTGTATTCTGACAGCAAATATTGTGACATCAGACACACTGTGTGGCTTTAGTTCCTGCTATCAGGCATCAAATATGTCTAACCCCAGTAGGGACAAAGGACAGGACAAGACTTAAAATGGGTACCCAAAACTGGCAAAAGGTCACAGGAAAACACCTATGCAGTTTCCCAATGGATGACTCTCCTGGAAATCACTGAACTGAAATTGGATATATCTGAAAGATACTCAATCAGTCTACAACTACAGGCTCTAAACTTTAATTTCCAGGAACAATTCAAAATCCTTTGTTGAAGAGTTGGATGAAGAGTTGTCAAAACAATCCGTTCTTGCCTTAAGAAGACCAAGTCCTCCCAGTCCTCCTTACCTCTGGCCACATGAACAGTGTTAGAGGGAAAAGACATCTCACATTGTAGGAATAAGCATAAATCCTCCACAGATATTGTGAGGGCCTGTGCAGAAACACAGAATTGGGAAGCACATGTAGTGCTGAATCCCTCCTCATTCCTCAGACACATTATCTCAACATTCAGAGGAGGTAAAAGGTAGAGAAAGTGGGGGAGGGGAAGAAGACCAAAATCCCTCCTGTGATATGGTAAATCCTCAGATTACACGACATGGGGGCAGGGAAGAGTTTAGGCAGTGAGCTGACAGAACAGCCCTTCCACCCCCTCACTAGACTAATTCTCCATGAGGATATTCAGCTTCAGTTTACATTTGTTATCAGGTCAGCTTTCTATGCAACCTAAACAATAAAATACATGCAGGAGAGGTGGGCAAACTGAATGCATTCTAATTTATCACATAAAGCAGGGACAGCCTAATTCATGTACTATTCCTACCCTCATTTACACAGGTAAGAAAGAGCAAAAGGGAGGAAAAACTCCTGGGGGGGGGATGGTATGGGGGGGCGGTGGGAAAAGCCTTTTTATTTTGCTAAAAGACCCCAGGGAAGGGCCCCTGAAGCAGAGGCCCTGCTTTTACAAATGCTTCCCTTTCCTTGCACGGTTCCTTTAATACAAGTAAAAATTTCAAATTCCTCATTTGTTTAGCCTGAAATCCCTTGCACATTTCCCACAAACTACTTCCTTTTCTCTCTTTTTAGCTGGACTCCCTCTCTTTTTAATGAAGAGAAGTTCAGAGAGTTTTTCCCATGAATAGATGGCGGGCACCTGGGAGTTATGAATTTTAAAGTGATCATTTTCTTTCAGCCCCGCTGGACAATGGGGATCTCCTTTTGACTCACTTTCACAGCTTTGAGAGGCTCTCAGATCAGCCACATTCCAATCAGACTGGAGTCAGATCAGAGCCAGGCTGGACTGCATCAAGGTCTCTCGCACAGAAAGACAAGGAGCAGATGGCCAACACTGAGCTCTCCTCCCCTTTTCAGAGTGCAATGGAAGGCAATGTGGGAAAGCGTTCCCCCAGCATTGCCTATTGATTTCTGAATAGGACCACCACATGCCACCAGCCTGTAGGTATGAACCTCTGTTAACAGATGGTGAGATCATTATGAGCAATTAATTCCTTTAATGTATCAGTGGGAACATGTTGGAAAGGGTGATGCAAGCACAGAGTGAATAGTGAACTTCTCATTCCTCGGGGAGAGCTGCGGCTACATCACTGAGGGATGGGAACAGTCTTTCAAGACCCTGTGCATACTGAGAACCAGAGTTAGCCATTTGGTCCACAGACACAAGGCATGGTTTTTATTAACTAATCATCCCTCCCTCGTTGATATGTGATTAACAACAGATTTCTTTCTAGGTCATTTTTGGAGAGACAAACAAATCAAAACAATGGGGGAAAAAAAAATCCTGAACTATCAACGCGGCAGGAACACAGGGAATTCAGTCATGAAGACGAGGAGGGAATATCGCTACCAAACTTTTTATTACATAAAATTTGATTTAGACTGGCTATAAATTAAAAAGGAGACAGACTATTTTGAACACAACTATGTGCATATAAATAAATGCGAAGAATTCATAATAGGTCTTAGCACTGAAAATAGAAGCTTACAAAATAAGCCCTTAGAAGTCTTGTCAGAAAGTAACTATGAAAGGAGCTTACAAGTAAGTTATAGATTGTACAATTTGAATATAGATATCATATTGAAATGCAGAGAAATCCGCAGAAAATGCTGCATATTTACTGCTATTCATTGTGATCTCAATAAATTAAAATTCACTGTGCTAATAACAACTCTAAGAGTAGGACATTCCCGCATCATCTGCTTTACATGCATTTATATGACAGGCTTTGTTGTGGTGGCTCGGGTTTTTTTCCTTCATTTTAGAGACAGAAGGAAAACTGAAGGCACAATATAGATGGCTAGTTAGCTCTTGGTCTTAAAGATGACAGCAGAATGTGAACAGGAAATACAGGCAACTATTCACTTATTCATATTTAAATGACACTTTTTGCTTGTAATTAAGACACTCAAGTCGTGTCTCTGTTCATGAAATTTACATAACTGTACAATAGCTTGCCTAAGTGAACAGCAAATGGTAGTTAACCTTGAAGTGTATTATCTTAATTGAATAAATCTGGCTATAGTTCAATAAATTTAAACAGAAATATATCTTTAAAATACTAAAATCATTTTTAGAAATGCATTTGCTTTTACATCTACAGGCTTGCTGCTCTTCTTCTAGATTTTTATTTCTGCTGTAACATTGGTCCTTTAAAAAAAAAAAAAAACCAAAACCATTGCAGAACAACAAAGACATTGATACATGTTTCCTGTTTTCTCCTTATTGTTAGCAGTTTGAGTCAGTGTCACATTCTGGAAAGCCTTGATAAGAATATCAGAATATTGAATCAAAATGTATAACTTGCCTGTTTGAGATAGTCCCTTACCTACTTTCCCTGTCCCTATTGGACTTGTGCTCTTCCCCTCCCCCACCATGTACCAGCTGAGTATCCCATCACACAGTGAGAAACCTAGGTGGGAGAATATAGATTTTTGCATAGGTTAAATAGGAAAGCCACATTCCACCACTCTCCCATTTAAATCAGATTTACATGGGGTGTAAATCCCCTCAGAATAGAGCCATTCACAAAGAGCTCAGAATGATCCCCTCACAACACTGATTACATTAAATCAGTAGCAATCATGTTTCCTGGATTATGTAGTTACAGCAAGAGAAACTGTGCAGCGTATTTATATTTGTGTGAAATAAGTTAATGAGAAGCCACCTGTGCCTTGTATCAGTTTACAAGAAAAAGCAGAGGAACACAGGTGCTTCAGCAATATTGCTGTGTATTTTTACATTAATTTGCAAACACTAAAAATGAACATATTGTTACTAAATTCAGTGACATATTCATTTTGAGGGACAATATTTTGGATTTTTGTTCGGGCTCGCTTAAAGAATTACAAAAGGCCGGTATCTTGGCCATCAGCAGGAGCTATAATTTGGGCTTTTCTCGCTCCCACAATGTTCACCATTGTACCTTATGCAACACTGACTGTACATGCTCAGTTCTTACCCATGTTGCTGGTGAGAAGCATTCACACTGTGAATTACCATTTTTCCCAGCATCTAGAGCTACTCAAAAGACAGCACAATAATACACTAGAAATGCCTTTGTCTGTTAAAACATTATTCTTCATCACTGCATGAAAAGCAAATTGTCTTTGTATAGAGGAAGAGTGGCACACAGTAGCTTTGGGAGCCAGCAGAAGGAATTTGTGTCAGTAGCTGACCACTTCATAGATACACAAACCACATTCTTCCTTAGTAAGCAGACACATTGATATTTTGAATACAATTTTGGCTGCATCTTTTTATGTCATTAGTTGTACTAGAATGACTCCAAGAGGATAATTTGGTTTTGCCCTTAAGAAGAACAATCCAAGGTTTTGTTTTTTGCTTGAGGTTTGGAGGAGAAGAGAGTGCATTAGCAAGAAGTGCTTAATCTCTTGACTTGACACACCACATCTAAAATGAAAGCAAATCAGAAAACCTCATCCTTTCATTGGGATCAATTCAGGAAGACAATAATCAAATGAAGAATCACAAAAATTCAAGACCAGCATTCATTTTTGCAACACAGTTGAACAACTGTGCTCAAAACTGGTGTGTTTTAACAAGGTTTTTGCAAATTGGTCTTGAAATTAGGCAAGTAATGGGATAAATATCTTTCAAAGGTTATTCTCACCCTATATTTTCCTTGCCTTCAAATGGAAAAGTAAAAATCAGTATGCACAAAAAGATTCTGTTACGAAAGTCTTAAAGCAAATATTTAAAGGACTAAAGAGGGATGCAGTGTACTACAATAGTTCCAGATATTGATGGATTGCAAGAGGAAAAAGAAACCTGGCCAACAATTCAAAAATTACTCATTCTAGGACAGGAATCTCCTGACTTCCTTTCTCTCCAAAAATGCAGGTAATAAAATCTGCTCATTCTGCTCCTGACAAAGATTATAATTGTAGTTTGCAACCAAGACAGTTGAAATCATTAGTCCTCCCCAAGCGAACTGAAGTGGCTCAGCCTATCTTGGCACAGTCACATGTATTTAGTCTAGATAAATCATACTTTAGAGGCTTATAAAATCCAGCTATTTGAGAATACTCCCAGCAATTCTACACACTCACTAGACTGGTTTGCCAGCACAAAGAGAACTTCATAACCTTGGAGCAGAGGCTGAGTAGGAGAACTTCACTGGGCATCTGCCCACAAAATCTGCATTCCTGTGCCTTCAAAGATGGATTTGGATCTGACTTCTCAGATTTGAGAGCTTTTTTTCCAAATGTTGGTGGCTTACTGTTCAGTACTTATCTATATGGACAGCTTTCCAAAATTAACACATTGTCTAGGAGCTCCCCATAAAGTCACACCACCACCTGCTGAACTGCAAGCTGCTCCTTAGGTGGTTGCCCATGGATTTCTCATACTAAAAATTTGTGAATATTTTATTAATTTCTAGGGAAGAAAAAAATTTTATCCTAGATCACTTAAAAATAAATATTTCATATATATTAAAAATTTCCAGAGTGTTTTAGTTACCCCCCTTAAGAAACAGTTTATCTTCTCTCTTTACTAATACATAGGTTCTTTTTAATTATCATGTCTGTAATAGCACTTTTCCATTACATGGACACAGGACATAAAATTAGAAATACGAATTACTTTCAATTAGGGAAAGTGGATCCGTTTGAATCTGAAAGCAGACAACATTCTGGCAGTGGCAGTTGTGCAGATGGGGAGGCACTTCAGCAAGCTCCAGGATGTCTGAGCACTTTGTTCTGGAGACAAACCACTTCTATTGCCAAGAGCTAACCCTGGGTCAAGGCACAGTGCAGCGTCCACAGAACCAAAAAACTGACACAAGACAACTTAGCAATATGCCTCCTCACAAATTTCACTCCTTTTAGAAGTGCTAGACACTTTTTTGGTACAACAGAGAAGATGTAAATTGAATTTTGTTGCAAGCACACCAGTCCCAGTCTGCTGTTTGATTACAGTTACTGACTTCAGTCAGATTACACACAGGTCCTTCCAGGAGAGCACTGCATTACCACTTTCGCCAATAATCTCAAATGGAAAATAAGTAGGACAGTGAAGTCATGCTTCAAATTCATATTACTTGCATTTTTGTTTTAAATAAGCTTGCAAGATTGGATAGCTACTTCAACTTAAACAGCCACATATAAATCAAGTCGTAGCAGCATTCAGCACCAAAACCTTTGGCAACAGAATGATCTGTTGCTTGCATACCACACACATTAAGTACTTGCAACTGCTCTAAGTTTTTTGTTCATTTTTAACAGCATGCAAAAACCTTGTCTATAGCCACTATCATCAGCCAATTCTCAACAGTTCAATTTGATTGGAACCAGTCTGTAGAAGATGAGGAGGCAAAGAAATAGTAGGTATGAACAAAAATCAAATTCCTCAAGCTCTGAATGCAATACAGCTGTTTGCAGCTTAATCTCTTCTCCAGAACCAGTTGAAACACACCAATCATAAACTGTAGGAAAGATGAAACTACCATCTGGAACATCTAGTGTTCAGGAGTATTTGCACAGGTATACATGTAAGAGCAAAAACTTCAAACGTGTAAGTTCTCTATAAAACACAAGCAGAACCCAGATGATACACATCTAAGTGAGATTAAAGTGTGGGGCTTCTGGGGAGAAAGGAAGGTTGGTTTGTGGGTTTTAAGCATTGGGGGTTTTTCGTTTTTTTGTTTGTTTTTAATTCTGAGAGTTTTCTTTGTCAGGACACTGACAAACCTGACCTCTAAAAATTAGCTTCTCTTGCCAACACCAATATTTACAGATACAGACCTGGTTGAGTTCCCTACTTAAAAATGCAGAATGCTTCCACACAAGAATGCAGGTAATTTGGAAGCTTCCCTATGTCTCATTCTATTCCAAGTCTATGAAACAATGTTTTCTGGATTCAGAATCTCTTTGTCCCATAGGACAAGTCCCAAGGTAACAAGGCTTCAGGACTTCATCACTGACCCGTTTTATCTGAGAGGTAGACTTCCAACCTTTCTATCCATAAGGTGGATTCACAGCCTGGTTAGCAACCCATTTTATAAATCCACTTTAGTCACTTCTTTCAGTGCATGTATTTGACCTGTAAGCATACGTTTAGGTCAAGGGTCTTGATAGTTATCTTTGATCCCAACATTTTTTTAACCATACAACATTCATTTAACTGCCTGTTTCCAACTCCCAGAAAGCATCCCTGCAAAGCAACTGGAGTTCTCATGCCACTGGAATAGCTCCTTCAACAAACAAATAACAGCTCCCAGGTAGAGAGGAAGAAAAGGAACCCAAAAGCCAAATCATAGCATGCTGCAACCTGCCACCTTGGTCTCATCAAACGGAGTAGAATTAACAATTCCAAAGTTTTTTCTTTTCCAAGCCTGGATAGCAAATAGCATGCAAACTTTGTCTTGCCTTTCTCACAGAAGTAGCACCCTACAAGCAGCACACCTGAGCATACTTTCTTCACTACTCACTTTCAGAACACCTAAAAATGTTAATTTCATTTTTATCATCAGGCTCTGTTCATGTATTTTTATATTGTGGAGCTATTACTCTCCACTCTCTTTGATACTGCTTCTATGTGCATTTGGGTTTGAAGATATCAGTTCTTTGAAAAAATGTATTGGAAGGCTACCCTGTTGACTAGAATTGAAAAATATACAAGCCCATTTCTCAAAGACACCCATTAAGGCTCCTGTTAGACCCAGCAAGAGCATTAGTGATGAAAATGCATTTGAGGTTTAAGCTGACTTCAGGGAACTAAAAAAAAAAAAAAAAAAAAAAACAAAAAAAAAAAAAAACCACCAACACAGAAAGCATGTTTCTGCATGACTTTGTAGTCTACAGTTGCCATTCTGATACTATGTCATGTTAGCAACACAGATAGCTACAAAACCAGCTATGCTATGCTGGCAAAGTGCCCCGTGAGCTCAGCGCCCAGGTTTCATCAGAGCATTATCTGTCATCCTCTGAAAGGCAATAAAAGTTTAGAGATGCTTAGTAGCATCTTTCCTGACTTGCATGAAAAGATGCCAAGCAAATACTGATGATAAAAGGTATACTCTTACAGAAACTAAATCATAGCAGAAACTTAAAATAAGGCTCTAATTACCTGAGCGTATTGCAACTTTTGTTGTTTGGTAAGTCATGGAGAAATCATAGCCTCACTTAAACCAGTAGACATTTTAATAGCAACTTCAGAGTTTAAAATTAAACCAGTTAAATCTTAAGGGAATTTTAAAGAAAGCTACAGAATATGATTCCCCGAAGACTGCAGGGCATTTAGAGTCACAGGTTTATATGTATAAAGTGGAACAGACACTTATGGGCAGTAGTTTCGTGCATCAAACCCAATACAGGTGCAGTACAAAAGGTATAAACCATGTTATTGTGTGAGGATTAACCTAATAGCTTTGATATTAATAGGAATTTAACCCTCCTGGAAAACAATGGGTTTGATGAAAGCAGCCTTCAGAGCTCTTCAATAACGTGTTGGTCATCTGACAGCTGTTCTTCAGAACAGTCAGGTTCATCCAAATCTACTTCAGCAGAGGTAAGGATGGTTGAAATAAAAATTTTAAAATAAATTAAAAAGGAGATTTTGTTTGCCCTCTTTAGATTGGCAACATTGCACAACATTGTTTCCAATTACAGCAAAGGAAAACGTTGCAGAGGAACATCTCTCTGCCGAAGCATATTGCAAATCACCATGGTTTCATCCCAGCCTGCACTGAACCAGCCTGCCAAGAACCCCACAAGACACTTTTGCTTTGTCCCATGGTTAAGGTTCAAAGTCAGGAAGCAGGAGAGTTCGCTCCTGACTGAGTTAGGAAGCATGTGAATGTGAGCTGCTGACACAACAAGCAGCAGAGAGTAAGAATTTCACCTTGTGGATGAGGATTCAAGACTGCTGTCTTCATTTTCTTCCCACCTCCACCTCCTCCTATAGTATCCAAACACCCCCACTCCAGGAATATTGGTTGTCCTTCCAAAATCTAAATTCAGTGCAGACAGTCAAAAGAAAGATATGTCAGATAGTCTGTAAGGGTCAAAAAATTCTCTTCCTCTAAAATAAAATTTTGAAACTCTAAGTGTCAGATAGCAAAGGATTCTTTATCTTCATTGGCCACATAAGTACTTTTGCACGTCTGAATTTGTCTAGTGTCAGCTGTTAGCTACTTGCTTGTTATGTTTCACACCATTATTCCATAATCCACTTAATCTGTGATTTCTCAGTGTTGCTGATTAAAGAGGCCAATCCCACATTTCTCCTCCATATTTTGGCCATTCATTCCCACTAGCTCCATTGCATCAGTATTAACCAAATAACTGAGTAAGCTGAAAGCCAAATAATTGTTTGGTTTATGCAGGTTAGGAAATTTATCTGGCAACAAACTACCTCAGTTTCACCCAGGAAGCACAAAAACCAGAGCTGGCACAAGGGAGAGGCAGAAATAAGCAAACAGATGACAGGGAATGCCCTTTCCAGCAGACACATTGAATTATGCCAGATAAAACAGAGCAAGGAGCTACAGCACTAATCTGTGAAATTAATCAGTGTAACATCTCAGTTTGGGAGGGATGTAGAGAATTCTCTGTTAATAGAACACTAAATCAGGACTAGGTGTCCTAAACCATGTGCTTAGCCTCTTCAAAAGACCCTGAGAAAACACCTGGGTAAAATACTCCACTTTGTTACAATGCAGTGATAGCATTCTAATGATCTCTTCTGGCCTTTAAACCTATGCAACTTATGTGAGAACAGTATTACCCTTTCTCAAATACACTGGTATATTAGAAATTTATCAACCCCCTAACAAATTATTTACATTTCTTAAGGAAGAATTTGCACCTCTTATCCATTAGTTTAACCTGTGCTATGAATACCTTAAGAGCAGTTACTAGCCTTCTGCATTAATTGGCAGACGATCATCTTCCTTCCTCAGTAATGGGGGGGATGAGAAGCAGGGGAGGGGAAAGGAGAGTATCTACAATTATAGCTTTGCTCTTTCATTTCCCAGTGCATACAAAATCCTAACTGAAGCCACAACTCCATTTTATCCCAACTTTAGCACAGGATGAACTTTTCATTAAGTCAAAAGACTCTCAGTACATGATGTATGGGGTCTGCATAAATATAGATAAGGCTTTCACGTTTCTGCACCCAGTCTGATGGTAAAAGTAGATGTGAGGGCTGCTTTATTTAAAAAAAAAACACAGATCTTCAGTCAAAAATGGTACTTAAATGTCTTTAGAATCGAATTGGCTTTTATGCAGAACTTCACACTTTCTGTACTAAGTTTTACTAAGATTCTTAAATATATTATCATGAAAAGCTGATTAAAATGACAGTATTTACTGACATCCTGCCACTGAGGAGGGGAAAAAAAGGGAATAAAAAAAATTCAAGACTAAAGAAGAATGTTCTACAGGTTTTCACTGCCTCCTGCTGGCCTCAAGGCCAGTGCTTTCACAGGCATATGGTGCCAGGGTACTTGCCATTATTTCACTCAGGTTGCCACCAAGACAGATTCTCACAATCATGCCCAGAGAGAAAGGGTCACACAGTGGGCTTCCAGCTCCCAGGCTCAGCACTGAGCAATAAGCACCAAGGTGCAGTGCACTTGATCTCACCTCCCAAGCACATGGCTGGGTGATCAAACAGGCCTTTGATCCAGCTGCTTTTGGCACGTCGAGTTTGAAAGCAGGATAAAGGCTGAAGAGCTACTCCCACGGCTCAAGACATATTATCTAGCAGGGTTTCAGAACTCCTGCTTTGCTCTGATGCAGCCTCACAGTCTGACATCCCTTGGCAGCCACATTCCCTCTCCCAGCACGGGGCTCAAAGTGCCACCGAGGCATTGGCACAATGGTGACATAACAATCAGCTTGTTCTGGGCAAGTCCAGTTTGCCCAAGTACAGCGTGGTATTGATGCTTGCAAAGCACAAACTGTCTCTGCTGAAGTTAGCTCAGAAATTCCCTCAACTATGTGCACTATCCTGTGGTAACATATAGAAAAAAATCAGGGAAAGAAAGCTTTTATCATTCTCTTGCACATAAACCCTTCAACAGGTATCCCACAGGCACTGTTGCTGTACAAGAAGATTCAGGTTCCTAAATTCCAAAGAATTCACAGCCAGCGTTTAGCACACATCATCACAAGTGTTGACTCTTAATGCTTCATTTCAAAGATCTTAAATGTTAAATTCTGCTATAAATCATCCCCTCTGGCAAACTTCAAACATCAATAGATTCCTCAAAAGCATCTGGTTAAGTTGTGGGTAGAGCATAAAGTTTTATTCAAACCACAAAGGCCTATAGGCAAAGGAGAATTGAAAATAAATAAATAAAACTCAACCAACCAAACCCTTAAAATAATTGGCATTGCCACCTGCACATAAATCCTAAGGAGATCAGCAGGAATACCCAGTACTTCACAAAACATATTCAGGATTGCAGTTCCAGTTTGAAAGTTCATGATGCCAAGGCCATTTGAAAGCTATGCTTGAGTTATTCAGCTCATTTATTTTTAAACTGTACAATTAGTTTGATGCTCAAGACACCCCTAAAAACCTTTAAAGAATCTGACTGCAAGAGGATATCTCCTGGTCTACTAGACATCCTAAGAAACATGTGGGGTGTCTCATGAGGAAATCTGAAAAAAGAGTTGCTTCCTCACTATGCAGCTTCCCACTTGAACTCAGCCCTCCAGACAACAATTTTCCCTTTCACACTTCCCAACACCTTCCAGGTTCTTCAAGAAATTCCAGGTTCAATCGTTGAATTTCTGTAAAGTCATTAAGATCAAGGCAGACATGGTATTTCCTTTCTTGATTCTGTGAAGTAAAATACAGAGCCTTGAGGATTTTAATATATCTAACAAAAAGTGAAACTCCTGCTTTCCACAGCCACAGAGTTGTACCACCCCTCTTCCCCGATTGTCAACCAGGACTTTTGTGAATAGTGCCACAGCCAGAAGATAGTTGGATCATTTCTCTTAAGTTCTTTTCCAAATCCTGCTTTCTCAAATTGTAATATCACAGAAAAAGGGGCTTCAAAAACTGCTCTTGGCAAAAACAACTTTGTTGCCCGCATTTGTAGGGCTTCTCATGTTTGTTGATGTTTGATTAGTGTGCATTTTATTTCTAAGCTCCAATATCCTAAATAGATGATTTGTTTCCAAACCACTCAGATGAGTTAAATTCTGCTCTCCTTATGCTCCCTCCATCCTCCCTATACCTGAGAAAAGAAAAATCATCAATGCAGTCCTTTAAATTAATCATTTCTGATTAATCATAAGCTAAATGTTACCATTTACAAAAGATCAAGCAGATCTCAAAGTTATGTTTGAGACTATAGCAAGTGCTTGTTCTTTCCAAGAGCATCCCAGTGAATGGAGCTTATGAGGTGTTCTCCCACTAGTTATAAGTGTATAGGGGCTTCTTCTAAATATTAATACCTCACTTTTTCATAAAAGTTTCTTTTTTAAACATTTAGGAAAAAAAATTTTAAGTATTAGGCAAAATGCAGAAACTTCACCTCAAAAGTTGAATCAAAAAACCTCAAAAGATAATTCAATCAGGCTTGCTACGATGCAATCTATTTGCAGTATCTCTGTAGCTATGCAGCTGCAAGCATATGAGCCCTTACCAACACAAAGGCAAAGATTGGGAAACTAAAAATGGAAGTCTGCTCTGAAATAAAGGGTTATATATACAGATTTTTTTTTCCATCTTGATTCTGAGCTTTTCCAAAAGAGGAAGATCAGTCCCTTATTTCTTATTTATCACAATCCTGCAGGAACAATATCCCCTGTGGCATGTGGGTATATTCTCCAAGCACAAAGAGGAAATGGTCCAGAGAATTTCATTCATCTCAGTATCTTTAGCTGTCCAAAAGTCAGCATCTAATCTAAACTAGACATCTAGGCTGCCTTAACAGAGAGAGAAGCATCTCCAGACAGTGATTCATCTCACCATAAAACTGTTTCAGCTAGGGTGGGGGGAGCAACCTGCAGAGGTACCTGGAGAGTATGATCACTCTTCCCTGACCAAAAAGGGGCCATCCTGACGAGCATTCCCAAACACTTAAAGAGCATCATGGAATTGCCACATATCCACATGGCTCTATGTCACAACAGAAGGTGTTTACATCTGAGCAAGATTAAAACTAGGTAGCCGAGGGGCTGACATCACCTCCATCACAACAAAACATGGGCACTATACAGCCACCCTAAGAAGCATCTCATGCCCTCAGACCACATGGCATTCTAGCTGCAGGTAGACCATTGCTTCTTTGTAAGATAGCTTGGGACTGCTTGTCTGGAACACAATCATCACGGCAATTTTTGGCACAGAGGTTACAAAACCTTGTTCACGAAGCCTTGTAAAGCAGTAGACTTCTCTGGTTGCTTGGCTATTTGGCTTTCTAGCTGCAGAAGAGCACGAACACCATGGGTTGCTGTTGGCTAATAAACAAGCCTCTCAAGTCATTAGAGCCATTAAGAACCTGCAGCTGCCAGCACAGCTCTCTCCATTGTCCTCCAGTCATCCAGCTGCAAAGAGGTCTTCTGTTCAAGGTGCACTCTTCTGGCAGGTTCCTTTTCCACTCCACATTCAGTAACCCGTGGCCTGAACTGAGTGTTTTTCCTCCAATGAGCTCATTCCATGTAAAGATCTGGATTTTTATTTCCTACCACAAAGAGCAGTCAAGCAAAGAATTCAACGTTGTGATCCTTTTAGCAAAAGATACATTATCTCCAAATATCTCCTTCTCATCCTGAAGCTTTATTGCTGAAGCTGCTGCTATGAGCTGCAATTAGCAAATGCCTGTATCTGCTGAGGATATAAATTGTCCCAAACACAGACAGCAAACAGAAGGAGTGTTCTTAAGGACGTTTAAATAAAACCATGACCATTGGGTACACTTGGCTTCTTAGAAGGAAAACAATAAATATAAACCACAGGTCACAGTTCAGAATTGGCAGAGCTCAATAGCACCTGGAAGGCACTGCCAAACTGAAGCTTTCATCTTCACGTATAGAAGCATGCAGAGTTCACACTGTGGAATTAGTCTTTTACAACAGCATTTGACAGTTACTTGATAGTCCAGCCTCTTAAATGCCAAGAATCTCCACCATCTAGGAGGAATTGATGCCACAAGGATTCTGACATCTCCCAAGGAGGATGAGATGGGGGGGTTTCAGGTGCATCTGAGGTGAAAATGGGACTTTCAGCAGGTTCTGCTGTTGCTATTGCTAAAATTTTGTCTTTCAGCAATATGCAGGACATGATTCACAAGTACGGTTCTCAAATTAAACAAAAATACAGAAAAAGAAACAAAACCCCATTTTTTTAAAAATTTACATCATGTTTCCAAAGGGTCCTTGAAGATCAAAGGTAGAAGTCAGATGCACCATTTGAACAGCAAGCTCAGTACAGGCTTCAAAGCTCAGAAAGCCAGAAGTTGCCCAACTGGAAGTTAAATTTGATTTATTCAGCAGCATTGGACTGGGAGGGGCACAGCAGCTTCTCTGTATTTCACAATGGAAAGTCTTCTTTATTCATTCTGCCTAATTATATACTGACACTGGAAAATTACATTATGAGGGCAGTAACTTCTCTAAATAATTGTCACTCAAAAACATTCTGTAATGCTTTGTGATGTCTCCCAAAGCAGGCTATTCTAAGACTGGAGACAGTTTTATGCCAGAACAACTGGTTCATATATGATTGAGGCATTTTGTTTTCTACAGCTTTACATTATAAAATCAGCTGCAACACCTGTTGGCCTAAGACATCTCACATGTGTTTCATTTATCTGTTGGATCAGCCACTGGAAACCTGGCCCCAACACTAAAACTGAGATTGCAAAAACTGGCCAGACTTAAGAACATTTGGCTTGATTGGAGTTAACACAATCTTTGTCTAAGAAACCAGAAAAAGTTGCATTTTAGGTCTCAGGAGCTTCGGTCTTATCTTGCAGTATAACTATCGAACAGAACTAATACAGAGTCACTAGACTGCTTGGAGCACTGGGGACTGGCCTTCAAGAGCTGGTCACACCATGTCCATGATCCCCAGTCAGACAGGAGAAAAAACAGGAGGTTGGGTGGGTTCATCTGAGAAAACATGGGTTTGAGGAATAGACACAGCCAGCCACTGAGGTCTCAAAGACTACTAATAAATACAGCAATTAAATGAATTCACAAAGATGTTTCAAGCTTTACATGCTAGAAAACCTTGTAAATTTGACTAGATCACAGTTTATCCATCATTGGTTATTCTGATCTCTACTCTGAATGGAGGAATGAATGCAAAGACCCTGAAATATCACCTGTATGTTTAAACACTCAGATTTTTCAAGATCAGCCCTTAATATTGGAAAGCATCAGGCAAGAATTGAAAGAGAAGTCAACCACGCTCAGTCTTTCAAGTCAACAAGAGACTTTCCATAGAATTGCACCTAATAAGCCTTAGGATGCCTAGTTCTAGTTAGACATTCACTTTAATGTTTCTGTGGTAGCATGCAGTAGATTTTCTGACATGCACTATTATATATAGCAACTACTCCATCAAGGCTGCCTTGAAATGTGTTTTCAAAGGAAAGGAGAAGTAAAAATCCTGCACTATCTTTCTGAGATGCTGGTTTTCCAGATTTGAAGGTGAAAAAGGAATGCATCTGAAAGGTATTGTGGGAAAACAGAAGCATGGCCATTTAAAAGCAAATAAAGATTTAGGTACCCGTTTTTACTAATGCTCATTATTCAGATTTAGATTCCTCAAAAAAATACTATATAGGTGAACACTGCTAGCCTCACTTACAGAGAAAAGAAGACTTATTTGTATTATACATTCATAAAGCTTGTGTCAAGGCATACACATACACCCTTTTAGTAAGCCTCAACTTCTAAGTAAGATTTCCAGACCTTAATTATCACCTCAAATATTTTTTTTAAGTGATGCTTATAATGTTCTTGCCCAAGCTGATATTCTTATCTTTCCCTAATGAAACTATCCTTTAAATAAAAGCTTTTAATCCCATGCTTCACATCACAATTCTCCTTGGTCCCTGTGACACACAATGATGCTCCAGCAATACTCTGGGCATGGTGTGATAATATATTGGCACAGGCCCTTGAAAGAATAAACAAAGCAGAGTAAGCATACTTTCTGTTTACTTGCAGGGGAAGATTAGCTCGGTACTAGATCTTCTGGCTGTGGTGACTAATTGTGGTTTGCTCATCTGTGCAGATTTGCTAAGGAAATTCCTGGTAGGCAATATACATTGGAACTGCTTAACACCAAACATGAACTGAGGTTATTCCAGTGTGCTGTTTGATCCCATATGATCCCACACAGACTAAATTCCTAGTGACTTCTGATGAAAGTTTACCTCAGTTGCCCATTTCTGGTCAGCATTTGTCCTCAAGCACGATTGTAAAACATGATAAAAGTGAAGCTGCAACACACATAGGCTAAAGATGAAGCCAATTCTATCAGGCTTTATTTGGTAACTTTTTTTCTTCCTTTTTCTTTTTTTTTGCAGATGTTAAAAGTGATTCCACACATGACACAGAATAATCAAACCTACAGACTAAAATATTTTATATGCCCACACCTTTTTGCGGATAACTTACTGAGACTCATTGCAGCCATTGCTCTCTTTGTGTAATATTCCCTGGTTTAATTACTGAGAATAGAAAACTTCTGATTACCCTGCATTAGGGGAATCACAGCAAAATGCAGCTGCTTTATGGTCAGTTTTCCATTTCTATCATCTCTCTGAGCATCTGTGCACAATGTTAGTGATTATGAGTTGTACCATTCATTCCCCCGCAGGAGAAACAGTGCCAGAAATTCTGCTGTGTGTTTTGCTTGGCAAAAATAGAAATCCCTCTGGAAAAAGAACAGGGAATGAAAGCAAGAAAAAAAAGCAGGTACCCGAGTCTGTTGCATTTTTTCTTTTTGTTTTTGTTCAGAACAAGTTTCCAAGTGCAAGCAGGTGAAAACAAGTCCTGCACAGTTCCAACAGTATGACAGAAGGATAGGAGGATTTAAGTGGGGCCATACACTGTGATATGGCCTGACTCTCACAAACTGAGAGACATTACTGGTTAATTTTACTCTTTTCCCCAATCTTCAAAATAATTGAACATTGGAGTAGAAATCAAAGAGCATATGTTTTTCCATCAGACTTACAGTTTTGAAAAGATCTGAGGATTCATTTTGAATTTATGTCAGAGAACTTCAAACAAAGAAATATTTTTGGACCACAGTGCCTAGCAATGAAACTACCTAGCGACGGATAATGGAAAAAAATATCTTCTTTTTTTTAAAATCAGAGTATGGCAGTTATCATGTAATAGCTACTTGTGCTACCTTTTATTTCTGTAAAGCCAGCATAGGTTTGGGGTTTTTTCCTGTTTTAGTAGATTTTAAGAAGATTTTGGGGAAATAAAATTTTCAGAGACATTATCTGATCATTTATGAATTTACAAGTATCCTCTAACGCCTCCCTAAAGCCAATGACCCTTCTTCAATTTAAAAACGTAAAAAGATCCTTATGGTGACAGGTGTAGCATACAGTTACAGACCTAAGTATTTTTTCATATAAAAGAATTTTCAGCAGAAGTTAAAGCTCCCTGTGTACAGCACTCTGATACCTCACCAATGAACATTTTTTTCCAGCAGCAATTTTAGATTTCCTTGCAGTATATTATCTTTCTTAAAGATTCTGGTATGCTTTTTTTTATGCTTCCATTCAAACACATGGTAGCAATGGGACAGCAGATTTCAAACCTGCACACCCTGACATCCTATGAGCTTGCCCTCATAGGATCAGTGCAGAAAAAATTAAAAAAAAAAAAACAAACGAACTTTAAAAAATTCTGCTCAGTGGAATCCACCCCTGGCACAGTAGAAGGACAGTAAAATCTCCAGGGAGCCCCAAGCCAGGCAGAAAATCTCGTGGGTATGAGGGTGCATAGCGAACCATGGTGCCCTGATTTGTTCCTGGATTTAAAGGAGCATTCACACAGGTTCAGAACAGGGCAAGTGAAATGACAGCATAAAGACACAATTGACTTCTGGCCTCCCCACAGGAAAAGCCTGGCCAGCCTCAAGGATAAGAGGACTCAGTGTTTAGTCTTTTTAATTAGCTGGTTTTCCTCAGTACCCTTTTAATTATTTTTACATGGTTCCCGCTAGGGAGGCTGCATGGAATTCATTTTTCTTTTGGGAAGAGAGATCTTGGGGCCCCTGGCAGCATCCTTCTAGTTTGCTTTCTCTGAGACTGGTCTCTTTACCAGTAGAATCAGCAGGACCATGGGAGTTAATAAGCAGCTGGCCAGATGGTGCCTGTCCAAAGGTGTTGGCTTCGTAGACAACTGGAACTTCTCTTTGGGAATAAAATCAGTGATACAGGAGAGCCAGCCTGCATTTCAATCAAGCACAAGCAGGCAGACTATTAGTGGAGATAATTACCTTGCCTTTTTTTTTCCCCTCCTCCTTCCCCCTCCCCCCTCCCTTTCCCAAAACCCGTAGATACAGACCGGGGGAGTGGGAAACAAAGGATTCCCAGGGTTAAAAAGAACATTCTTCCAAACACCAAAAGCAGAAAGCTAAGCATTATTTATTCAGATGTAGAATTCAACAATTACACCCCCACTGCTGAGTTAATACCTATGAAATAATGAAATGGCATGCAACAATAAAAGCTTTTGATACCAATAACTTAAAAACAAGTTTAAGACCTATGTTCTTGGGTTTTGCTAATAATTGTCACCATTATCACAAGCTACTTCAGGTGCTGATGATGCAGCCCTAACCATGCCACCAACTATGCTACTACTGTCTCAACTAACATCATGTTCACATTCCAATATGGAAAACGTTTCAGTGCAGCTCAGGCCTGAAGGAAGAATCTACTGACACATCGAAACACACAAAGCCGCGGAGTTTAACTGCGCATCAGAAAAACATCTGCATGGTTACAAAAGAACTTTTCTGCCAGAGTATTAAGTGAATAGCATGAGGCTCTCAATTTTTTTCTTCTCAGAAAAATATGAGAGTTAAGATAGTAAATAGGAGTCTGAGCTTGTTTTCCTTTTTTACCACTCACATAACACTACCACAAACTAGTCACTTCTGTAGACTCTGGTCTGCCTCTCTGAAAGGCAGAATGTAGATTATCTTAGTGTGGTGCCTTTGGGATACAGACCTAGTGATCCTCAAAAATTGGAGTTACCAAGAAAACACTGGTGTTCTGATATAGAATCAAAATAAGGACTTGCATGAACTTTCTTCACTCCCTCCTTGAAACAAGGTGGAAGTAATTCACTGTTCCAGAAAGTTCCCTCTGCCTGTAAACGGTCTTTCTTTCAGAAAGCTTCTTCTTTAGGCAACACTAGGCTCTCTTCCAGCTATCCCACTGACACGGCTCTACAAAAGGTGTGTGAATTTGGAGAGATGACAGGCGAGTTCCCCCAGGGCTGCAGCCATCAAATCCTACAGTGCATAAACCCCTTTTTCCATCCCATAGCAGAGCCGTGTAAGCTTGCTATATTTGTGCTGTTGTTAAGAAAACAGATCAATGAAATAGTTGGAATGTTTGTTTCTCTCTAGTAGTGGGAAGCAATTAACTCCTCTTTACTACCTGAAAGAGCTTCTGGAGTTGGAAGCTTCTGGGCTAGAGCAAGTTCTCTGAAAACAGGCTGTTCTGACAGTATTGAGGCCAACAGAGGAATGCAACTCATTCCAAATTCACATTGTTTCCTGCTCCATCATGTATTTAAGTTCCCACATGCAGAGCCTGACTGCAATACATGCCCCTTTCTAGGAGGAAAAGAAAAAGACGAAGGAAAAAGAAGGCTCTCTCCTCAAGTATCTTGGTGAATAGCTCCGTTGCACAGAAGTCCAGATTACTCATAAATCCTAATTTTAAAGGATTTTTTTTTGCACATTACTAGGCCAATATGAATAACCTTTTCAGAATCCTCTCTGACAAGTGCAAACTGAAAGCTGCTTTATAGTCCCCATGTTTCTCATGCAAGATTCATACTAGGTAAACAATCAAATTATCAACATTGCATTGTGTCCAAAACTGCCACCAGCTAGAATAGACTAACAGAGAATGTTCCTACACTGAATGCAGAAAATATTTTCTGCAATGTCAAGTAAATCCTCCATTCAGATGACCTATGAATAGCAGCATTTGTGAAAAGCACAAAACCAGAAAAACCACAAGCACACTTTTCTGTGCTTTCATGCCCTGACACTTCTCTCACCATATTATCTTCCTTTCCCATCTGTGTAATGCCAATCACAGTATAAAAATTCAACTGTAGATAGATCCTCAGAGTCCACATAACAGAAGTTTTGCATGACTGCATTAATTTCTAAGTTACAAATCTGTGATTTGTCTTCCTCCTTCCAGATCTCACAAATGGACATCATATGTTCACTAATGCCATTCTCCCCATTTAAAAATCCCATACAAATTTATCTGCTGTCCTTCTGTTTGCAACTATATCCCTAACATAACGGGTCATGACCTTTAAATAAGAAAATCAAAGCACTAGGAGGAAAAAAAAAAAAATCACACAGAGAAAAGTATTTGATAAAAAGAACCCACAGTAAGATGCATTCATCACCTCCTCAATACCTGCAGTTCTCTTTTCCTAACATTTCAGTTACTCCCCTACTGAAACAACAATACGGATGGAGACCAACAGGTTTGTATCTTCATGTAATTAAGAAAGTTGTCTCTGCCTTGCTGATGCACTCTGCCATAAAAGACAATTAGCACAACAGGATTAATCTGCCACCTCTGACACCTTCTCCACTATAGAATCATTGTCTCAGACTCATTCAGGTGAGAAGGGCCTCAAGAAGCCTGTTATCCAACCAATCAGTCAAAAAGGCCAGCTAGAATCAGACCAGCTTACTCAGGATTTTATTGAGTCTTGAAAGCCTTCAGCAATGGAGGGCCTCCAAGCAATCTATTCCACTTTCTGACTGTTCTCACAGAAAAGGTGATTTTCCTCCAAGGCAGTCCTTGACATTGGTTCTTACTCACTTCCTACATCTATGCAGAGATTTGCTCCAAGAGTACTCCCTCCATGCTTTTCTCACAGAGTGAAGATAGGCTGAGGAGCCTGCAGTTCACTGTGCTGCACTTTTAACCTTTCCTGGAGACAGGTACAACATTTGGCTTTGTCCAGGAATTAGGGCTCTTCCCTAGTCTCCATGACTATTCAAGACCACACATTTGTACAGACATGAACCAGCTCTCAGCAGCCTTGAATGCAGCCTGTTTTGTCCCATTGGCTTGCATTGGTCAAGTTCTCCCAAGTATTCCCTGACATTCCCTTCCTTGATGAGGCTCAATGCCCTTTCTGGAACTCTTTCATTAGAACAGAGGTCTCTGAAACCTCACTAGTGAGGATTGAGGCACAAGACACAAGTATCTCAGGCTTACCTGTGCCACTAATTCACACATCCCACTCAGAAACAAGCCCCATCTTGGTCCCAGAGCCCTGTGGCTATTCATACACACTCCGTCCTTGTCCCAAAACTTGTAGCTAATCTTGGTACACTCAGCATACCCTGGCAGTACCACGGGTGCTCAGATGGATGTAGCAGGAGGTGGAAGTCAAACAGACAGACAAGCCTCAGCAGACTTCACACCATCCCAAGTCTGAGCACCTGGTAAGCAGCAGACCCACGAAGGTTCCAGGTCAGTGTGGTAGATAGTGCCTCCATCCCCCACATGAGAGATTCTCCAGCAGCTATCACTCTCCTCTTTCTGTTTGTGCAGAAACACAGATAAATTAAGCTGTCTGACACCTCCCCTGAAGGCCATATTTTCAGGGCACAGCACCTGTTCTGTAACTACAGCATAAGCCTGCTGCAGGTGCAGAATTTCAGGGCTTTGGGAGAGCATTCCAGACTAGTACAGAGGATAAACAACTGATTAAATGAAAGAACTATTTGTCTTAATGCAATTGTTGTTTAAAAAGAACCCAAAACAACAACTTCCTATATGTGTATAAAAAGCTCAAAGGATAAAAGTATTTACTCAGTTAAAAGACAAAACATCTGCACAATTCTTACCCGATGAGTAACTCTGCAAGAACAGCAATATAAGATTCCCCTACCTGAACAAGTTTCAGCAACCTCTCTTCGTGTTCCAGGAAAGCATTAGGAAAAGCATTCCACTCCCTCTTGCACGAAGTCATACACAATTGATTTGTTACATCTCAACAGCCCCCTTCAAAGTAACACCAGTATAATTGTTTAACCCATAGAAATTCATTACAAACAAAATAGACTGTAACAAAGCAAACACTCTGCAGATAGAAACAGGGATTCAACTCCACAGTTCAGTCCACCATGGTTACTTTTACTATTGAAGCTTTTGCCAGAATAGCAGACACCTCACATTACCACTGCCATTAACCATGGCTAAAACTACATAGAAAAAAATTATTAAAAATAAGCTATTTTATACCAGACCGCAGGCATTGGAATTTACACCAGATCTGGTTGTATTATAGATCTGAGCTAGTTTCCAGATATCTAGGAATGAAATTTCACAGAACTATACTTTTACAGCCTTTACCTCATATAATAATGAACATTGCATTATTTCCCAATGATATTGAAGCATTCCTTATGCTTTCTAACTAGCCATAATGACCAGTGAAAACCAGATTTCATTGCAAGTTCCTCAGTTAAACTGTGGACTTGTTACATGCTCATCTAGATAAGCAGTGGAATTTTAATAACCTGTTATCCAAGGTAAAGGTGACAATTTAAGGGCAAAATAATTACATGCAATTGAGCCCTTTTCTCTCTGCCCATTCCTAGGATCATTTAGTAGGCAGTGTGTATTGGGTCTGCCTGAGATGGAGTTAATTCTCCCCACAGCAGCCCTCACAGAGCTGTGCTTTGCATTGGTTGCTGGAAAGGTTGCTGAGCAGGGCTGGCACAGCATCAGTGCTGTCTCCCCAAAATTTGCCAGCAGGCTGGAGGTGGGAGATATCTTGGGACACAGCCAGGACAGCTGACCCAAACTGACCAAAGAGATATTCCACACCATATGAGGTCAGCTCAGATATAAAAGCTAAGTTAAAGGGGAGGAAATGGCGGGGGGGGGGGGGGGGTATTTGTTATTTACAGCACTTTCCTTCCAGAGCAATTGCTTCCTGGGAAGTAAGAGGACATCACTTGCTGATGGGAAGTATAGAATAAAATATTTTGGTTTGTGTTTTTTCTTTTACCTTTTACTGCACAATCTTCACTTTTTCTTTATTAAACTGCCTTGACTTTGACCTATGAGGGTTCATCCTATTTTCTCCCCTCTGTTCTGCTGCAAAGGGGAGTGAGGGAGCAGCTTGGCAGGTACCTGGTGTCAAGCCAAGGTCAACCCACTGCACTACATTAACTTAGACAGCATCACTTCAGTAGTTTTGTGGCCTACCTATGCAGCTAAAATTACACAGGCCCAAGGCATCTGAAAAGGCCAGAGTAAACCAGCAGAATGGTCCAAAAGGTCAAAGGTCTGGTCTGAAACTGGAGGCCATGTAAGACAACCATTGGTATGGCATTTTCAGCTAAAGCACAGACTAGAAGGATTCTGTTTATCTGTTTGTATATCAGTTTCAACCTGTACAGGAATATCAATTACTTTTCAAGGATAGCCTTCACCTTGTTATTTCAAAAGTGAGGAGTGATAACAGCATATGTTGATTTTCTTATCTTTCTCACAAAAAGTCACAATTTAAAATAAACTCTAATCTTGCATCTCACAGAGAAGAGGACATTTATTCACCAGAATTTTTAAAGATGTGAAATTCAATTTAATAATAATAACAGGTATATTAAATAACAAAGCTTTATAAAATATATGTAATTAGGTGAGAACATGGTCATTTAAGCAGATATTTCTATTGAATCTTCGCTAGACTCCATGCTTGTCACCAAATTAGATGTTGTCCCATGGTATGCATTATAAATGAGGCAATTCATTTCATGAGGTTTATAACCAGTGACTGGAATTATAATCAACAATATATATTAGTGCCTTCTAATATCTACAATATTTTGGAGGTTATTATGAGTTCACGCCAGTTGCATGTGGCAGTAACTCCCCTGTCTTTGTACAGACCCTTGATTTGTGCTGGGGTACAAAAGAATAAAGTCTCCAAATTCATATGAAACATTTTGGTGCTTAAATATGTTTTTAAGGTATACAGTATTGTCAGACCATTTGCATACTACAGGGCATTCACCAAAAACAGAAAAGTGGAATTAGCCATTTAAAAACAAAAGTATCATCATCTACAAACTGCAATCTTTTCATTTGCATAAAGCTGAAGGTCATTTACTCCCTTAGCCCCCCAGAAACAGCAAAGGAATGAGACTACTTTTTTTTCTTTTTTAAGCTCCATGCTGCAATACATACAGCAATTCTGTCTCTCTTCTGCAAGTTTGATTAAAAAAGAAAAAAAAAAATCTTTTCCTACACCTATTATCGAATCATACCAAGAAGTTTTTCCATTTCTCTCAACAGGAACTGTCCCCACTTCCAACAGCTGTAATCGTTTAAAATGCATCACAGTAATGTTATCCCATAGGTATCTACTGAAATTTCCTACCATACATATCAGATGCATTCTCTATTCACATGTCAAAGAAATAGTAAAATTATACCTTAAGTGCCACAAAAGCAACAAGAAAGAATTTCTGCAAAGTCAGCATCCCTACAGAAACTTGGTGGGGGTGGGAATTGTTTCATGTGCAACATATTAAGACATTGGGTTGCACCTAAGGTTACAGAAAAGCAGGGGTTCCCATTGAGGCTGGAAATGCCAGCCTCCAGGACAAGAGAGACTAACATACAGAAGTATTAGCCTATATACAAACTAGAAATGTAAAGAGAGACTCAATCATATTGCCCAGGGAAGACTTTGTGCACTCCACTATCTCAGTGAAATTAAACCTTCCTAATTTTCCTTCTCCTCCTTAAGTATTTGCCACTATATTAAGAGATATCCTCAGTTTTCTTGATCAGGTACATAGGCTCCCTGTATCTACAGCTTTCAATCAGCCCCATTAGGCATTAGAATTACTGACCTTGAAAACTCTTCCCAGGTTTGCCATTCCTTAAATATTGCCTCTGAGATCTCCAAGGTCTCTTCTACAGAGACAAGACCAAACGCACGTGAAACCCAATCTGGTTCCTGGCATGGGAGAATAAAACACGAAAATTCTAGTTGACCTATCCAATCTAAGAGCTCTGTAAAATTTGCCATTCCCAAGAGAGCCTGCTTAGCAGGTTTGCTGCACCACGACACAGTCTGGAATCCTGACAAGCAGAGTGCCACAAGACTGATGATGCAAGGCTTTCAAGATACTCAGCTCAAAGGCAGAGCTAAGAAGTGGACAATTCTGACCTTAACACCACAAGAGTTCACGTCAATCCTATCTCAGATCCTGCTCAACAGAAATCTCACTGCTCTAAAAATGTTGCAAAGAAAACATTCCAGGCTTAAGAAGGTGACATTCTTCTGAACACATCCAGTTTCTTCTGTTTATCTCTAAATATTTGTCCACACTCAGTGGCATCTTGGCTCAGCATTTCATTTTCTGCACATTGATCCACTAGGCTGATTAGAAAAGACAGACAATTTTTGCTAACAGTAGAAAGTTTTCCAACAAATAACCAAGAATTGAGCTGAGCTTCAAATGCTCTGTTCAACTAAGTTCCAGCCAAAGCTTTCAGGTATAAGACTGGTTATTTCACACAGCTGTGAAACAAGGAACAACAAGAACAACACTCAACAGTTACTTGGGAATTATAAGAAATCCAGCATCTTTCAACCATTAATCATATTCTTACTAAGATTCTCAATACAATACATTATTGTGAAAGCTGGAAGCATAGGGAATCAGTCCAACCTCTGAAGAATACTTTGACTTAATGGGATATAAAAATAGTTTTGCAACTACGTAAAGTATAGCAGAACCACATATATGCAAAGAGAGCTGATTTCTACTATTGCAAGTAATTATATTGTCTAGGCTACTGAAATATCATGTTGAAACACTTAGCTAGAAAAAGACATTGATTAGGTTTCTCATTACAATAAGCATAAATCTACAGTATTGCCACTGAAATCAGAGTTCCTGCATAGCAGTGCCAAAGCAGCACAAGTATACCACTATCCTACCAAAATTCTTTAACTTCTCCTTTCTTGAAAGGTACAGTTGAGAAATAAAAATAAACCACTCCATAATCACACAGCAGAAATCCATAACAATGGCAACATTTTACACTGAGAATCTGAAGGGCAAGATGAAGACAGAGGCAGAAAAACCTATATTATACAGAAGGAAACACACAAGACGGAAGACTCAGCACATCCATTTCATACATGGAGGCCAAGGTGTAGAAAGACTAAACAGTTCTGGCTTTTGTAAAAGCTTTGCAGCAAGTCCATGATCAGTCTAAAACAGGATGAATATAAAAACACTGAAACTTCATACTTAAAATAAACACGCAAGGCCAGTTGATCAGGAAAACACAGAAGGTGTTAAACCATGAGCCAAGAAAAATACCCTCTCTTTCAAGCCAGAGATTTAGGAGGAAAGAGAGAAAAAACATGAGTTGGTGAGTAGCTGTTGTAAAAAGTGAACAGCAACACAAAAACATTAACATCTTGGCCTTAAAATGATTTTACAGCACGGTCACTGGCATTCAGCAAAAGGAAAAAAAATCCCATATCACTGTAGAGTCATAAATAAATTTCTGAGACATCAACTCAGGCGAAGGCCTTTTTGAAGAATACAAAAAAGGCCGAAGGCTACAGACTTGTCACATCAAACCAGGGAAGGTTAGTTTCCTAGAACATGTGATGATAAATGATAAGTGAAGAAAAGGCATGAGGTAGTCTCTCACAGGACTTTCTAACTTGGACAGGGATGCCAAAGGACTTAGAGAAAAGGGATTCAATTTTTTTGTTGACCACTATGTTTGGACAACTCTAATGTCTCTTTGTTTGCTTCCTCCTTGAAACCTCCCACCTCTGACTCGCATTATTTACCCTTACCCACACTGACATCTGTCAGCTGGCTTCTCAGAGCAATTTAACTGGTATGTCCTCAACCGGCCAGTCATGCTCAAAAGGACACTACTGTTCCCCAGGTTCCTCAGCTATTCCCTATGCACAAACACAGCCATTCACTTACCACATTCATATGTGGCTTCTGCTGCACTGTGCTTGATTCTCTGCTACAGATTTCCAGGAAGCAATCTCACAGCTGAGCAATCATGACTCCCAGCGCAATAAAGTGCCACACTTGGCTCCCTTCAACAGATAGTGCCTTCTCTACAGCACCCAGAGAACAAGCAAGGATGTTCTTTATATGAAACATGCATGGAGGAATGGACCACCAATGCACACCCTAGAGCCTGTATCTTTTAAGTTTTATTCTTCGTCCCATAAATCAGAAGAAAGCAAGAGAGCATTTAACAGCATTTGAAATGTGAAAAGTAGCAAATTTTACATGGTGTGCAGAAGTCACAGAAATGCAAATATTTTGCCTTACACAGCAAACTGGTTTGGGCTAAAACAGCTACAGAGTAAGTTAGTCTAAAAATGTACACTTAAAGCGAGTTTGCTGGTTTCAGTACTTGCAAATCCTATAAGTGAGATTCTATTCTTGATACCTGAAATTGAAAATACAAGCCACTGTAAGACTTGCAGCCATAAGAACAGAGTATAAGAAAAGGAACTGGTGTTGGGGCAGTTATCTGAATTCAAAATTAGTAAGGAAGTCCAAATCATCCCATACAGTAAAACAGCATTCAGAAGCCTCCCATAAGCAAAACTGTACACAGTGAACTACTCTTGACTGTACAAGACAAGAGCTTCTCTTTAAACTTCTTTTACAAAGCATCTTTTTCTTCTGAAATTCCTTTCAAAATACTCTTGGACCGGTTAAGAATCCTCCTCAAGTCTCAGATGCAGAGACTTAATGTAGAAGACTTTCTCTTATGCTGTTGTTACGCAGATATAAGGACCCAAGTAAGGTTTTCAACCTTTCCATGGAACAGGAGTCTCCACCAGTCTGTATCTATTTCGGGAGGATGATTCTCCAAATAAGCCTGTGAATGCCTATCTTCACTCAGATGAGTAGTGACAGAGAAGTCCTGCAACATGTGAAGGTATGCCTTTCTAAAGTAGGAAGGGGAAGTAGGCTTACTGCAGTCACCATACATATTTAAGTCTTCTGATTAAAGACAAGGCGCTATTGAGATATACCTTCAATAACTACATTCAAAGAAGTGCTGCTTTGATCCAAGTCTCTCCTGCACAGTTCCCACTACTTGCATTTCCAAGTTCCTGGTGATACACGGAAACAGCACAGATCCCTTTCCCTGTGCCAGGCTGAGATGAGCTTTTCAAGGTGGTGGTACCCAGCAACATTCTTCACCAGTTCCCCACTCTCTGCAAATGGGACTGTTTTGTTTTCTACAGCATCAGAAGAGGGTGTAACACAAACAGTACTTCTTAAACTGGGGTGCCCTGTGCTCTCCTCCTTTCAACCATTCAGGTCACTAACCTCTCAGGTATCTGTGTAGACCCAGAACAAGAGGGCTTCTGATTTCATGAGCCTAGGCACAGGGTGCAGAGCTCATCAGCAGCTGTAGGGCAAAATCATACACTCCTAAATGGAGTCGAAACACTAATTCTGCTCTCACTATGACCAAAGAAAAAAATGTCATTGATTTCATAGTGTTGCTGCCAGATTATACCCTTTTGTTCCATTATTTGCCTCCTGTCCCCAAAAGTCTGCCTATCACATTTGATAGTATCTCTACAAAATTGTAAGGGCTACAGAGACCTTTCTAGTGATTCTCAGACAGACAGCTACAATTAACACAGACAATCGTCTACCCCTGAGTTAGGCCAGCTGAGGTCTCCAGTGTTACTCAAGTATTGTACTGCTACCATGAGAAGTCGGTGCTAGGGCCTGGAAAAGAGGCTTCAGGATTTTACCAGTTTCCAAAAGCATTCTCAGGACTCTTGTCATAGCTTCAAATTTTATTACCACCATCATAATTTGAAATAACCAAGAGCAATAGCATAACTACAAAATCAGGATACTCTAAATACCACACTAACCATTGGCACCCCTTACAAGAAGATTAACTTCCTAGAAATATCCAGCACAACACTGAGTATATCCATTTCAAAACCTAAGGAAACTCCAAATCTATCATAAAAGAAACATATTCCAATACTTATCATCTAATATGAAATGTGTTTACAACACTTGGCTTTTTTGCAGAATTAGGAGGTGGTTTGCGTATCAAATGCTACCAAACAAAAAGAAACATTTTTTGAAACACAGTAAAATAAAGTTGAACGGTTTCAAAACTGGAAGAAACAGGGGCCCCTCAGTTAAAAATTCCTGTTATTGTAACAGGAAAGGTTATACTACATTATTAAAAAGCAAACTTGGATTTCACAAATCAATCTTTTATGAAATTTATTACTTACTTTCTTTTTTCACATAACTTAATGCTGGAATTTCTAAAACACCCTGTATTCTGTTGCTGTTGTAGTAAGGACTCCCACTTGCACACAAAGGTCTGAACTCCACAATTTTCACACAACTACTGGCAAGATAAACCCATTGCTAACTAGAACTTCTGCTGCAGTAAAAAAAGCATCATCTACCCCAGGAAGTAAGAGAAATTAAAACGGAACTAATTTAAGGACACAACAGAGAGGGGAACCACCAAGGTGCTTAAAGCATGGGTTTGCCCTTCACCGTGTTTGGTGAAGTGCGTTGCAGAGGTTTTTAATGAGGATTGATGACCAGCTGGGGTTAATGGCCCTCAGCTGCACCTCAGGCCATTAACTCCTCCCTATCAGTTATTAATCCCCAGGAAATACCCTGTACCTCTCTCCTTATTGTTTAATCATAAGTAGCAAGAGATGATCAACATCTTGGTGTGGTGTGAGTACTTCTGTTGCTGCCTCTTCACACAGTATGTCCTGTGCTTTAGAACAAACTATCTAGATGTTACCACACTGAGGTCACAAAAGGATGAAGAAACTCATGTGACAGTAAGAAAATAAACATTTTATCTGCTGTCTGCATTTCACATTTCTTCTTTAGAACAAACATAATATTTATAGCTTGTATGCTTTGTGAAATTACACAAAATTGTTTGCAATCCCACTACTGAGGGCTCTTTTCTTTGCAGCTCTAGAGCATGAAGGGGCTAGTGCTCTTATTACTGCTGATTTTAAAGCAAGAAAGTATCATGCAGATGTTATTAAATTATGGCCTGAGAAGTAAAAGCCCCATGGTCAGACCATGACACTACACCCAAGAGGCCTGTGGAAGCACAGAATCACAGGGCTGGAGCACTCTGCTTTACTTTGGGAAATGCACAGCTCAAAGGAGATCCAGCCCATCCCTGTCCCTGCTTTTCCCCACCCACTGAAACTGTGGTTTGGTCCAGTCTCAAACCCATATGTTAGCAGAGGATAATCAGGGATTTTGTGCTTGGAGCTAATATAAAAGTTAGAACACAGCCTTTATGTTTGAATTCTATTGTAGAGAAAGACTGTAGTGGAAATGGATTTAGCTGAAAAAGGGAGGTGGAATTTGTGTGATACAACATCCATTGGACAAAATTACTTAGTCTTTCTTTACTATTTGCACCCCAGATTTGAAATTTCTGAGAACGTGGCTACGAATCAGGACACATAAGTAACATGCTTTAATCCAGACCTGATTCGTTCCCCCACTCTGAAAGACGACACACAAATACACTACTGAATGATCTGAAGATCATCTATCTTGACTGCATCTTCAGTGAGAAATCCTACATGCTCTGCAGTGTCATTTTGTATCAACCTCACAGAATCAACAAAGAAAAGTTTACTTTTCATTCTTTCCCTTTCCAGTTTATTTCAACTGTCCCTGTTTTGAGGCTTGTGGGGCACTGACATTTCTTAAATGGATCAACAAATCATGTCCTTGTGTCTGAGAAAACTCTTATAGGTAAAAGAAATTGTGACTTTCATCCTATGAACACCTAGAAGATCATTGTCAATAAATGCTTAAAACTTTTAGGAAACAGGCAGTACCTCAAGCCCCAAAGGCTACAAGCTCTTGATTACTGTTATGCTTTTTAAAGGGAATAAGATCACATTAATCTTCAGATCAAAATATAGATCTTTCTAGGTCACATTTACCAATGATCCATGGTGATATAAATTAAATCAATTACATCTTGTATTTGTATACAAATCATAAATTAAATTAATGTTCTGCTACCCTACTTAAATATAATTATCTACAAACATATACAACACTTTTTGTGGTCCTTCTGACAATGTCATATTTTTCATAGTTATGGGCAGGACACATTTTGAACATTCGGTAGAATAACATCCCTTTAGAGAGTTAGATACAAAAGTGAACATTTGTTCAATAAAAGTTCTCCTAAGACGTGGTTGCAGTCAAAAATAACAGAAGAATCAAGAAAAAGATTGTTCAAAGAGGTAGTATATCAAATTCCAGAACAGCTTGTTTAGGTTATACCACCTCAGCTGTAACAACTTTTTCATCAGCTTCAGTAGGCTTTGGATCAGGCTCCAAGTTGGAATGGAAGTTGATGATAAATGTAGGAGTGCACTGGCTGATGCCAACAGGCTTTGAATCAGTCCATTGTCATGAAAGCTGTTTACAATGTATGAATAAGTAATCCATGCTGTGCTATATACACTACCTCTCTGCTAAGGGTAATTAAGCTAGTGTAGCTTATTGACTCACTGTTTTTACCACTTGCACAGTCAACTGATGTACTGCTGAATATTTTCTAAAACAAATCTTTAAATATTTTTAAAATTGAAAATCCAAAGATTTTCATGGGGTTTATTTAAAAAAAAAATACAATAGCAGCTCTCTTCCTCCTACATTAGTTTCTTTTAACCTAAGAGCCAAGCTAATTCTGATGAAACATCTTTACATCAATTGCCCATGTTTTCCAGAATGTTTTTCCCTAATTAAATGAATCAGATATATCACAATCACATTTATTGAATTTTGTTAATTATTAGGTACATTCTCACACAAAGAAAAATTTAAAGATTTGTTTAATGTCATATCTATATGCGGTAGTTAACGAAATTATACTCATGAAAGTTACTGATTTAATTCCTTTGCCTGGAAGTAGGTGAGGGAACTATGAATACATATGACAGTTCACTTTAATACCGAAAACACACACTGTAAGCAGCAACAAGTGTACATTTTTAAAGATCATTGGTGAATGTGCTGGATTTATAATGTCAGATTCTGAATGCTTCTGTTCCTCTAAAGGATTTACAGCATATAAGGGACTCCTATACTGCTATTGTTCTTGCCTCTTAGAATGGGGATTAAATAAGCAGTTATATCCATCTTAAGCCTTTCCACAATTTTTTGTAAAATACATACTTAAACTCAACTAATCACCAGAATGGGCTTCTGCAGAGACTAATGACTAAAATTTCTTGGTATATGTTATGGAACAGTGGCTCACAATGGTCTCTCCTGTCCTTAAAGGATATAAGTACATTATGAAAACAGTACTACTGAATAACAGCTATAATATAAAGAAGTTTGTTTTCATATCATTATAATGATAATTCACACTCATGAGCTAATTGTTCATGTAGTTTTCTATCAAACATATCATAAGGAAACACTGCATATATCCTTCAGGAACATCTGTTGAAAGCGTTTTGGTCACTGTCATTCGTAATTCACAAACCAGCCAACCTAGGAATTCAAGTTAGCAGCTGGAATGCTAAGACAGAAAATAAGGTCTAGAAAACAAGTCTTCCTGTAGTTCATGGGAGAAGACAGACACTGAGGCAGTTCAGCCCACTGAAGATCTTTGGACAATGAATGGTCTGTGTACCTGGGAATGATTCCTAACTGCCAGTTTCAGATGCTGCCTTATCCCATGTTCCAACTCTGTATCAGGTCAGAATCAGGCACATATGACTTGTTCTGCCACTCTGCCCTGACTACTGCAAGAAGGAAACCTGACCTTCTTGGTGAGGAGGCACCACAACTACTCCAACTAGACCTTTGATTTAAACAAATCTATCTTATGGTTTGCACATGTGCCCCACAACAAACCCACAGGTCAGTTAAATGCAGCCTTTCTCCTCAGAAGTACAGTCTACAGATAACGTGCACCTAAATTGGATCCCTTGGGTAAATGTTTGAAACTGGTTGAGATTAATCCAGTCTTCATTGGTACACCACATCTGAAGGATGGGATGTCATCCAGAGGGTTCCAGACAAGCTCAAGCAGTAGGCCCATAGGAATCTCATGAAATTTAACAAGATCGAGTGGAAGGTGCCACATATGGATTGGGACAATCCCCATTATCAGTATAGCCTGGGACATGAATGGATTGAGAGCAGCTCTGCCAAGAAGGACTTGGTGGATAAGAGGCCAGACATGACCCAGCAGTGTGCACTCACAGCCCAGGTGACCAATTGTATCCTGGGCTGCATCCAAAGCAGAGTGGCCAGCAGGGAGAGGGAGGGGATTCTGACCCTCTGCTCTGCTGAGACCCAGCTGGAACATTGCATGCAGCTCTGGGGTCCCAGCACAGGAACAACACTGACCCATTGGAGCAAGTCCAGAGGAGGCCACCAAGATGATCACACGTATGGAGTTCCTCTCCTATGAGAAAAGGCTGGGAAGTTTGGGTTTGTTCAGCCTGGAGAAGAGAAAGCCTTGGTGTGACCTAATTGTGCCCTTCCAATGCCTGAAGGGGGGCTACAGGAAACAGACTTTTTACAAAAGCATGTAGTGGCAGAACAATGGGGAATTGATTCAAACTGAAGGAGAGTAGGTTTAGATTAGATATTAGGAAAAAATTCTGTAGGGAATGAGGCACTGGAATAGGTTGCTTAGAAAGTCATGGGTGTCCCATCCCTGGAAGTGTTCAAGGCTGGGTTGGATGGGGCTCTGAGCAACCTCGTGTAATGAAAGGTGTCCCTGCCCATGGAAGGGGGGTTGGACCTAGATGATCTTTAAGGTCCCTTCCAACCTGAGCCATTCTATGATTCTATTACTATAATTGTTTACTAGCAGCAAAGATAAGATTAATCTCTAATTCTCTGAAATATAAATCTTAGATTTGGTATTGCCTAATATTTTTCTATCATTCTACAGATAGTGACAAAAGAAAATGCAACAGTAATATAAAGCAGCACTATAAACAATATCTATTTCCACTACAAAACTCGCCTGCATTTTTAACACTACAAATACAGATCTATATTCAATCCTTCAGAACCCAGCTTGCATTTTGAACATAAATTTGCCTCGCCTTACTCATGGGGAGAAGGAAGAAATCTAATCAAATTCTACTGAGTGTTTTCTCTGCTATAATTTAGTGGTAAAACTGGCAGGCTGCCTAACCACGTCAAAAAAAGATACATTTGAAATGCTGTAACTATAAAATAACAAGGAAGCTTTTAGCCACATTCATGTAGAGGAGAGTATGAAAATGTTTACTTGTAATGTTGTTAGCATATGAAAAGATTAATCTAACAGGAAAATACATTTTAAAGTTGTGAAATTGTCTTGCTCGGTGTATAAATATTTTATGTAAATAAAAGCGGATTTGAGATTCATATAACATTTATATATTTTTAAAACTAAAGGCATAGCAACTGACTCTGCAAGGCATTTTTCAGTAATCCCCTCACTCTGCTATCTCCACTAACGCCTTTATTTGTTTATATTAGCTTTTCCCCTAATGAAGATGGCGCCGGTGGTTCTGTCTGGCTGAGCTGCTGACAGGACACCATCAACTTCCAGGGAAGGCATCACTGAGGGGGAGCAGGCTGGTTTTCAGCTCAGTGATTCTCATTGCAGGCTATGGTGAAAGAAAATTGGTGCCAAAGACAGGAATACGGAAAGGTGACTTTTCCCCAAGACTGTGCTTGGAGAATTATGAGAAAATTTGGGTGAGATATAGGGATGCTGATCCAAGTACTTCAAATGTCCTAGGTAATTTCCTCAGTTTGGGGGTTTTTGGCACTTTCTTCATCAAGTTGTTGCCAGAAAACCAAAGTCATTTTAGATTGTTGAGGAATTGGAGACAGCTTCTCAATCGCATGACAGAGAGGGGTAAAGTGACCTAAACACGAACGAAAAAACAGACATTCTTTTTTTTTTATTCCAATTCAACTTAATCAGGGCCTATTTTTATTGTTTTTTGTTATTTGGGACAATTTCAAAAGTGCACCACATTCAAGAAACAGAACATAATGGCCTGGCAGACTAATGGCCAACTAGCAATACCAAGTAATTTTCCTAAGATGCAGGCAGTTGCTGTCACAACCATCACTCCTGCAATCTAAGAGTGGGATTACTTTGTGGAAGAACCACCACTTTCTACCAAATTTCAAAACTTTTTCAAAAGCTACAGCAGACAGTGAATGTCTGAGTCAAGATTCAAAGGAAAGACCAACAATTTTACTGCTTTGGAGGCTCAAATTCACAATTTTCTAGAGAACAGAAATGTGTCCATTAGAGAATCTACAAAATGCCACATTTTCTTTGTAAGCCAGATAGCATTAAAACACAACTGAAGAACAAAATAGTCTATATCTGGTTATTGGGGAATGTGGTGAGTTACTGCCTCCCAAATTAAAAAATTAGAGCACTAGAATTGTTTTTATTAAATGTTGTTAAAAAAGAAAAACCTCCATGATCCATGTCGCTGTTTGATATAGTTTAAAAACCACTCATTCTAATTTAGGATTATAGTAGAAATTTTTTCTCTATTGTCAAATCTAAATAGAATTGAAAGTGATAAATACAGTGATAAATATAATGAAGCCTGTGGATTTGTGTCACAAAATCAATCAAATCAAAGGCATTAAATTCAAATCTAAATATAATTTCCTGGATGGAAGCATAGCCAAGTTTACATGGTGCAAATTTGTGGATCATTCTGCCATTGTAAACACTCATGAAATTTTGGGGGCAGGGAGAGGGATGGTGGGCTGATGCTAATATACACAAAGGACTGGATGATTCAAGCACTTTGACACACCTAATCTTGGACCATTGGTTTCACCTCTCTGCTAACACACAATCAGAAGCGTTCTGCATCAGGTTCCCAGTTGTTTTTCTCTAAAAGGCACTTATGTGAGCCAGTATTGAATGCCAAGGGATTTCCTCTGAAATGGAAAATTACTCTTAAGCAATAAAAAAACATGGATTTCAATTGGAATACAGAAGCTGTATCATGAGAATGATCCAGCAAATAGCACCAAACAGAAAACTTAAAAATCTCTTGAAGATTCCAACAAAAATTTTACCAAAAGGCACATTGTACACAGAATTGTTCCTCATGGCGGGGGGGAGGATCTTAACACTTGAAGCAGCAAGAGAAGAACAGCAATGATTTCCCCCATGACACACAATCTGAAAGCAGGGGGAAGACAACCACCTAAACAAATAACCCAGTTCCCAAGTATACATCTGCATCACTCAAACCAAAGATTGTTTTGTTATTAATCAGAATAAGAGAATCAACAATTAAGTAATATCTTTCTTTTAAATATCAAATGCATTGAAGCAGTAGTAATTTATTTTTGTGTCATTATTTCTCTTGAAACTATGCAAAATAACATTTCTAAATGCTGGTTTTCTAAAAACATAACCATTAGGATAGTTGTTACATATTTAATTTCATGCTCCACTCAGCATAAAGCAGTTGAGAGACTGCCAGCCAGAGCAAATTAAGTAACCGGTTAGATAATTTCCTGCTTAATTGAAAGCAGGTAGTTTTTAAAAGTAATAATTGATTTTGTTTCTAATAAGCGTGTAGCTATTTCTTCCTTTTTCTATTCCTGTTATTAAAGGAGATTGCACTAAACCTTTGTACACTGTTAATGACAGGCATGGGAGGAAAAGAACTGGAGAACACTGCTTAGTATTTTAGATGTGAATCACAGCAAAAATAACAGCAGAATGGCATCCCAATATTGGTCCTGTACTTCAAGATCATTACTTCAAAATCTAATCCAGGTCAAAAGTTCTCATGTCCATGCTCTTCAAGAGCAAGAAGTGAGCCAGCAATTCCAGCAATTTCAGGATAGTTCAAGGTGAAGAAGCATCAATTATCTTAGCAGACAATAACCAACCTCAAGTAAAAGAAAAAAAAAAGGCATTTTGGTGTTATTACTTTCCTTTACTTTTAGGAATGGTCATCCCAAAAGAAATCTGTGATGCCTAAAGATGATAGATAAAGAAATCTTTGACTGACACTGTTATATGATGCAGTAGAAAAGGACTTAATTCTCTTTGACTGTTCAAAACGCACCTGTCACAAGCAGTTATTCACTTGAAATTTTTATTTAAAAACAAAAGAATAATTGTTCTATTAAAATGCTTGAACAAAATATTACATTTTCTGATAAAAAGAAAAAATTAAGATGACTGTGTCCATATTTTCTAATTCTAGTTCTTTGAAAATTAACAAAAGGAAAAACACATTCTACATGTGCAGAAAGTATTCCTGCAATCTTTGTATTACAATCCAATGTTTTGACAAGTTGCAATAAGAAATAGTCAAATTCCAACGTGACTCATTTTAGACTCTATCCTCATAACTGTTGAGCACTGCTTCTCTTCCACAGCTGCATATATATATATATATATATATATATATATATAAGCAATAATTCCCTGAACTGAATGACAGAAAACAACCTGGAGTCTAAAATCAGTAATACATCTGTATAAAACGTATTTTATCTGTATAAAAAGCAGAAGCTATAGCATCGTATATACATATACACGCAGTAGATTTATAACTACTGCAAAATGCCAAGATGATTTTCTCAATGAAAAATCACTGCTGATTCCAGGCTGTCAGGCATTTCCCATATTGCTGTTACTGATTAGCACGCTGAGACAATTAAGACCTGCACCAGGTAGAGCAAGCAAGAGTTCTGCAACCTGTCAGTAGGTTGATCCATGCATTACTGAAATAATTTTGTGCAGCTTTAAGTATTTAAATCTGGTGTTCAGTATACAAATCCTTCTTCTGAATTTACAGTCTTACATGCAGAGATTTAAAGAAAAACATTCTATCCTCACAGAACATAATGCAGAGGCATGCAAGGGTATCATATGATTTGGGGTTATCTCCTTTAGTTTCTGCTAAGTACAGTCACTGGCATTTGCTACTATGCCAAATGACATGAGGTTTTTTGGTTTATCCACACTGACAAATATCTAAAGAAGCTAATAATCTTAACAGCAACACTGTGATGCTTTTTCTGAAAATCATGGCTGCTAGCCCTAATGAATTCTCATCTTGCATAAAGGTCATCCATACAGTATTCACAGTTTGCCTGTTCATACACAGTGACACTAAATCATGCCTGTATTCCTCATAACACTCCACCCTTTTTCACATGGGAGTACATATGTAAAATTAGAACTCAAACTTCCTTACATATATGTGTGAACTTCAATCTGTAATGTTGTGGTCTAGAGTGGTTGGGGAGGGAGGTTAATAAGTGCGAAATTGGTGTTTTAGTCAAAGAACGAAAAAGCACATGCCTGAAGAACATGGTATCATCATGCACTGCTATTGTAACATAATCATTTAATGGCAAAACAGTTCTTAAACTTCCAGAGTTTCTCTACTTCAGGTCAGGAGTGCTTCCCATATCTCACCACTTCTGAAGCTAAATGCTGGGTCTCCTACCAACTTATGTTTTCAATTCTCAAAATAAAAGAAATTAACACATGCAAAAATACTGCAAAACCTGACATTAAGTAGTATGCCTCACCTAATTTCATATTTATATTACAGTGATTTTCAGTTCAGCAACAGGATTGGGCGTGATTTATATCATCTGCTTTTGATATTTAGAGGATTTCATAGTCCTCCTTTTGTCTCCTTAGAGACCAAAGAAAACTACATTAAATCTGCAAATTGCTGGGCTGTCCATCACAGACCTTAGGCCAGGATCATTTAGAGATCAAACTGACACAAAAAGAAGCTATGAGAAAGGAAGACAGAAAAAGAGGAAGAAGTAGGAATATGGTGTGGATGTGTGAAAACTGGAGGTAGGAGAGGGGGACATGCTTTGCTTCATGATATCCAAACGAATGCTTCATGAGCGGTCACTCCAGTAAAAAACTGGGATATCTAGGGGCAGTGAAAAAATTTCTGGTGGACATACCTCTTCATATACCCCCTATCCTCCACTCCAAACCCCACCCAAAAAAATAGCAAGCAAGCAACCAACCAACCAACCAGACTTAAAGATTTCGTTCTTTATACTTAATCAAATGACAGACATCCAAATTCTGCTCCAAGTTAATGAAAATTGCTGTCAAGTGACTTGGTCTTATTGAACCAATGGACTAAAGGTAACTGATGCTTAAAAGGAACAAAGGTACAGCATAAATACTTTCAGAATGTGACTGCACATTTACTGTATTATAGATACACATGTACAGTGTAAGCACACATATATGTTACTCACAGAAATACACTCCGCTTATGTTTAGATTCTGCAGTCCAAAAAAATGCAGAGTACTAAATGTGTGCTTTACTCCTGGTATTTTCACAGTCCTTCCACTGTTGAAGACAATGGATGTGTTGCTATTAGGACAGACTTTAGCACAGGGTGCTGAATTGAATAATGACCACAGGGCACAACTAAGCGAGCTGTAGTTGGCCAAAACAACTAAATAAGCAATTTTCAAAATCACCCCTAATTGACCCTAACTTACAGGTTCTCAGTTTTGCATTAAATTTGTGTCAAGAGCTCATGGACAATTAATATAACTTTATGGGTAAGTCTAATTTCTGAATAACTTTCTGTAAGCATTTAAGTGTAGCTATTTTCTCCCACAAGCTTTAGAATGAAAATGAGTCATTAAAGACTGCTAATGCATAACTATAGATTAATATCTAATAAATCATAATTATATGAGTAGGAATTCATATTCAAAACATTCATTAGAACAGGTTTATTTATCTAAAATACAAGGATGACCACTGTGAAATCTGTTTCTTGGAACAGAGACAATGTGGCATAACCAAACAAGTAAAACGTTTTGGGGGAAATTAAGAGAAAAATAGCATAAAGTGGTGTCCTTTAGAAGTAGATTTAAGTATATGCAGACAAACACAAATTCCAATTTTTTTTTTTGTTCTTTGCAGTTTCAGACTGAAATTAATTGACTCCTAGGAAGACTGGACCTCAAGAACAAGAGTTTCTGGACAAAAGTAGATTTCTAGGCTTGCCTTATCTTAATTGCCTCAACCAGAACTCTGCCATCTACTGAAATAAAAATTCTGTCAAATTTTTAGAAAACACAAAGTCACAGCAGCAAGGAAGGATCTTTTCTTTATCAAACAAGGTATTTGAAGAGGGCAGCCTGGCCAATGGAAAGTCTTTAATAGACAAAATTGATTACAACTCCAAGGAAAAAGAATAATTCTCTGTTCTTGCTCCAGTCTTAAGAACAAACTATCTTGGAGAAACCTATACAAAAGCTAGATTAAAGGTTGAGATGCCTCTTGTAACACATCATGCTTAGTCTTGTCTTCTTCTGAGAGTTTATAGTTCTGATCAGATGACCCTCTGCATCATCTACATTTATCTCTCACTCAACCTGGAATCACAGCTGTGTTCTGACTTTACAAGTGACGTGTGTGCAAGGTCACATTTAAGGACACAGCTAATAAAAATTAAGTACTATGGGTAGACCTATTTTCTCAGCTCTTATTAATCTCAAAAATTCTGCCATAACCATCCTTCTGAAGTGTTCTCTAGAGAAAAAGAGAAGTGGGGAAGGTAGGAGGAAGGGAAGGAGAAGGGTCCATTAGAGAAAACATGCACCGCATTTGTCATATATTAAGATAACCAGCTACACACTTTTAACTTCAGTATTTTTAATCTGCACTGGAAATGGCAATCCTTAGGAAAAAATAGTTCAGCATGGGTTGGCCAAACAAAAACGAAGTCTGTATATATGTTATTAGATCCCTGAGGGTTGAAAGAAAAGTCTCTGTTATTCCCTGAAGGGAGAACAGAAAACAAACAAAACCCCTACTAAATAAAATAAGCAGTACTGTGAAAAAAAATTCTCTACTCTTCCTCCTCTCTCAAATAGGAAAACTTTTAATAGCCTCAGCATTTCAGTGAGCAGCCAATTACCTCAGCCACAAGAGTAGCTCTGGCTCTGTTAAGACAGGACCCCAGTCATTAGCTGAGCTTTGCTGCTGAGGCTGCACTTCCTCATGGTCCAGCAGGATGCCCTTTAGGATAGCCAAGTCAGCCTCTGCCCCAATGTTATACAGAGTTCCTCCCTATCTGCTGGCTTCACCAACCACTCAATAGTTTTACTCTCAGGATTTCACCTAAGAGAAATCCTAAGAGAAATTCTGGCAATGTATCATGCAGATCAGTGTCTAGGGTCTGTGCCCATAGGTACTGTTGGGTAGACCAGCAGCTGTCAGGAGGATTCAGCTTGCATTAGTTTTGTCTGTCCCTGCTTTCTGTACAGCAATGATGGGGTTTATTGACTTAGAATCATAGAATTGCTTAGATTGGAAAAGACCTATAAGATGATTGAGTTGAACTGTTAACCCAAGACTGCCATATCATGTCCCTAGCGTGCCACATCCACATTTTTTTTAATGTTTCTAAATATGGTGATCTCCATTCCAAGGACAGTTTTTTCCCAGTGCCTGACTATCCTTTCTGCAAACAAATTTTTCCTGTTATCCAGCTCAAATCTCCAGTGATGCAGCTTGACACCTGTACTTATCCTGTCTCTTGCTGCTTGGGAGATTAGACCAACTCCCACCTGGCTACATCCTCCTTCCAGGCAGCTGTAGAGAGCAATAAGGTCTCCCCTCAGCCTCCTTTTCTCCAGGTTAAACATCCCCAGCTCCCTCTGGCACTCCTCACCAGACTTGTGCTCCAGACCCTTCCCCAGCTCCATTCCCCTTCTCTGGACCTGCTCCAGCCCCTCAGTGTCTTCCTTGGGTGAGGGGCCAAAACTGAACACAGGGTTTGAGGTGTGGCCTCACCAGTGCTGAGTACAGGGGGACAATCACTGCCCTGCTCCTGCTGGCCACACTATTGCTGATCCAGGCCAGGATACCATTGGCTTTTAGCCCTCTGGGTTTCCACTGGGTAGCTTTCCAGCCCCTCTTCCCCCAGCCTGTAGCACTGCCTGGGATTGTTGTGACCCAAGTGCTGTACCTGGCCCTGAGTCTTGTTGAACCTCATTCAATTACAATTGTGCTGCCACATGGCATTTGAGGGTATTGCATGCCGTGACAGACCAGAGGAATTGGAAACTGACCTTGCAGGACTGAGTTTCTAACCCAGAATATATTCAGTAGAATGGTGTCACTTTTCCTGTGGGACTGTTTGGTCACATTACCTTGGCCAGTACTTTTACGTTGCCATCAACCCCCTATTTTGGCCACCAAGGTAGAAACTTCCAGACAACAGAGTTCCAGTTGTTGACAAACCTGGACAGGAATGTAACACCAGAGGGAACCTCCAGCTGCTAAGGCTTCCATGCTTCCATTGTGAACACCCTGGATGGAATTCTGTTGCTAAGGGAACAGAATTCTGGCTGTACTCTACTAATGAAGGGCCCAGACAGCTATCCAGTGGTGTTCTAACAGGATAGGATGAATGCCAGGAGTGGTGAAACACACAAAGACGCAGCAGAAGAAACCTGGCTCTTGCTCTGAGGAGCCCTATGAATATCAGTAGCCATTTTCCATCATTTGTGAGCCACATGAACTATTACTAGCTTTGACTGTATTTGCAGGGTTGTTCATGTGAGCCCCGTAGAAAGAACAGTAGGAAGGACATGAAAAGGGAGCTCTGCAGCCATGCTGTATCATTTCAACCTGCTGAAACTAACATACCAGCTTCAGTTAGATGGACAGGCCACCTTACTGAAAAGGAATATGAAAATTTTGTTCAATAAACAGGCCGGAATTTCAAAGTTAGAACTGAAATCTCTGTTTCCTATTGCTATTCATTCCAGAGAAATGTAGTTGATTTGGCAATTGGATTTTGTCCCACAAATTAATCTTAGTTACATTGTAATTAATAATAGTAATAATTAATTAAATAAATAAGTAATTATAGTATTCAAATTTGAGAGGGTTGGATATTTCATGTATCCATGCATGCCCACTACACAAAAAACCATTTTTAAATTCAGTTAACATCATTCATAATGTTAATATGAGCCCTCTCATGGCCAGGCCCACTTATTGGGCAACTCTAGGGATGAAATGGCACGTAATGAAAATGTGCTATTTTTAATTTCTTATCCCAGTTTAAACCCTGGAATAAACCTCATTCAACAATAAAGAGAAATCTAAAACTGATCCTATTTCACAGATTCTCTCCAGCACTATTTTTTCTCTAAGATCACCTCACAAAACTTCACATAGACCATCTGAAGTCAAACCTGACAGTTCTATGCTTGTTGCACTGCACACAACTCTTCCAAATCACTACAAGCACATCTGACAAACTTCTGCATTCTGAAAAATCTGAAGCAAATATATTTTTAATAAACCACAGTAAGAGACTCTGAACTGACACTGTTGTGTCTTCCATGATAAAGAGAGATCCCACACTACTCTATAGGTGACCTGGGTCCCAAAAACTGAAAATGTCCCCACAATATGCTAGGGAAGAGGCTCACACAGGGTTCTGGGAATTTGTCAGTCAGCCTGCCATGGGAGCACAGCTGAGTCCTCAACTCATCATCCTTTGTAGAGTTATGTTCTCTCTGTGAACACTCCACTGAAGCTTCTTCCTCTGTGCTATAGCTTATCACATAGACTGCCTGAAAACACGTTCTTTAGCCCTCTACCTTCTTGAATGGGCATAAAGGGTTTGTGATAATCTAACCCCACAAAAACCAATAACAACTTTCAATTTACTGGCATCTTAGCACCCTTTGCTAGCATCTTTTGCATCTAAGCAAAAATGAACAGAAAAAATGTTTCAGAATAAGACAGTATGTTTGAATACATTTCAGTTATCAGAAGCAAGAGCCATGAGGCCCCCTTAGAGCAAAAAACCTCTGAAGATGAAGAGAAATTGCTAACTTATATATCTGTCACTGATATCCAAGGCAAGCATTTTGCAGTACTGACAAGGAAAGTGTGTCAAAGACTGTTTATGAATCAATAAACAGTCAATAAACAGTTCCTAGCACATGAAAATTTTTCAATATAACGATTTATTTTTATGCTAAAAATATGGGATTCTTTCCTACTTGGATAAAGCACATTCTATACAGTCAACTGGAGACTATGCTTCCCATATTTCCTTATCGAGTCACTGCCACCATCACAATATATGTCTAGCCCTGTTTTAGAAACTGGGAATTGTCTGTTTGTATTTCAAATGCATGAGGAAGGATAAAAAGCTTTGAACATGTCTCAGGCATGTTGGCCTACACTACTTCACCAAAAGAAGTCCTCCAAGTTCAAAACTGTCTGCCAAGGCTGCACACATGACATTTGCTATTTCAGTTCCTATGGGAGAGTGAAGATAAGATCCTTACGGGTAAGGAATAATATTAGACAATCTCTCGCCAAAGATTTCAGAGAATGCTTTAGCCTTCACTTTTTGGAAGTACTGAAAATGGCCCTGATCCAGTAAAGCTCTAAAGATCATAATTTAAGCGCTTTGCTAGATTAGAACTGTAGCATGCAATGGAAGAGAACACAAATATCTGACTATTACAAACACTGAAAAAGGGAACATACAAGCACAGTTGAAGTTCAGTATTACAGTCAGTTTTTCCTATGGCAAATCCCATGTTCCCTTTCCCATAAGAAAAATTAATGGCAAATTGTCAGGGTATGGACCTAGTCTTTAACACAATTCCCTTGTGCTACTGATCCTCTCCACAAATTTTCCTCTTAATACTTTTAGTGATATTTTGTGACCAATCATATTTTACCTTATGCATCTACACATACAACACCAGATAAAGTTAATCTGCAGATATGCCACAGGTGATGAGTTGTAGATCAAGAATGCTGAAGCAATAGAGACACCAGAATGAGCTCTGTGCAGAGCCAATTTAGGTCTGATCGAGTTTGTTAGTTAGGGCTGCAGCCCAGACCAGTGCAAGATTCACATCCATACAAGCACTTTCATGTAGCACAGAATACGAATTCATCTTGTAGATCTTGCCCAATTATCCCTATGCTGTGCTCCCAGGAGAGCTAGGTAGCAAAGTCCAGATGGATTTGAGAGGCTTTGGGATGGAGTTAGGGCTATTAACCCCAGACTGAACTCAGTCTGGGCTTTGGTGGGGCACAGCACAAATCCAGCCCGGATGCAGGACTGTTGCTGAGCTCATCTCTGTGCATTGTGGAGCAGAACATGCAGGCTCTGCGCTCAGGCTGAATCAGAACCTCCCGCTCAGCACCATGCAGCATCCAGCCTCTGTCTGGGCACCTGCTGCGCTGGGCTCCTCAGCACTCCTGATAACAGGAGCGAAGCGTAGACACACCCAAACAGGCACGGATCTGGTTCGGCAAGGCTTAACGCATCGGTTCCACAGGGTAGGAATGCGGCTGGAGTGTGTCCAGGAACGCACACAGTGCTAGGTGTTCAGAATCACCCCGGCTCCTGAGGAACTGCTGATCAGACACCATTGCAACACCGTCCTTAGCTCGCATCAGAGTTTCCGCAGGGCTCCCCTCCCCAGCATCACTTAGGTGAGTTTGCTGTGCCTCCTTTGTACAACACCCAGCTCTTCCAGCTGTCCTGAACCTAAATGCAGCTCTCCAGGAAAGAAAGGTAACATGCAAAGACATAAAGGATTGAACCAGCATCACAATACTGATGCAAAAGAAACCCCCAAATCAGCATAAGTTACTCCACGTAAAATCAGAATGGATACACGACGATTGCATCTTTATAACAAGATGCCAGCATAGCAGCTTGGCTTTTTCACATCTAAAGCATTTGGTTACAATGAGTTATAATTCGTTATAACAATGGTAATAAATTAAAAGCACAAAGGGGCAATTACAATCACATTAAAACATTCTGTAATTTTGGAAAATTAATGTTTCACTAAGCCTTCATTTTTACAGATAAATTGAGTCAGAACTGTGCTGTTCCTACACTATGCTAACTAGTATCAGTGTTAAGCTTTTTGGAACCATATGGAAAGCTATCAATTTTTTTCTTAAGTAGGATTCTCATCACTTTGTTTAATATCACTACAAATTACACAGGCTAATATTTACAGATGGTTTCCTGTAGGAACTGTGAATCAACAAACTGCAAGGCAATAGGTAGTAACTACTCATTCTCAAAGGAAGCAGTGTGAGCTACCTGCCAGAGGGCTGTACAGAAAACCTGGGAAGCTCTCTCACTTCTAATCCTTCATTTGACTCAGGGCCCCTTCGGGACTTTGGAAAGTCACATGAGGCAAATCTGCAGCAGTATCAAACTGCAGCATGAGAAGCTCCTGAATCACATCTTTAAAAAAAAGTATATATATATAAAATGACATCATTGGCTTCAAAAGTCACAAAATGTTTTAATGTTCCACTGTAGGTTTGTTTTATTTGTCTCTTGGTGCTTCTGCTGCAAGTTTTAGTCAACTCAGACTTCAAATGTTTTCTTTGCGAACACAAAGCATAGAAGCATATCTATTAGGTCAATAAAACAGGGTATTTGCAAAGTTTGACATCAGTCCTGGCTCTTTCACAGAGACACCGAGCATTTCAAGTTTTTCGGATGAGCTTAGAAAGACTACAGCCTTTAAGATTCCAAAACACTCTGTATCAAGGTTTTCGTGTGCTGGACCACAATACTAGGGTAAAAAATGTTTCACGCTTGGGTAGCTAGAGAGAAAACAGTTTCCAGAAGTACTCAGCCCATGGCAGTCCCGTGTGCCGTCTCCATGCAATCCTTCTCCCACCGTCCCAAAAAGGGAATATCACACAATCGCCGGCGTGCGGAGAGCAGCGTCAGAACGAAAAGTCAGACCCGAAGTCAGCACGGGAGAGATCATAGGAATCTGTTTTCTTCAGCTGTAGGAGGGAAAGAAAAGCACCTAGGGAGAATACGGTAGAAATAAGCAAAATCAGTAATTCTATTTATTTATTTGGTGGATGTGGAATTTTTTTAGACCACACAAGCTTCGCGAGACACCCCCACCCCCGGGGGCGGCTCTAGTCCCCTAGCATTCCCCATCGCGTCGGGCTCGAGTGAAATACCTGCGGGATGTGGGGGGTAAAGGGTTGCACGGGGACGGGATGGATGGGAAGAGCGGGGATGCGCGGGGGCGCGCCAGGCGCGCTCCCGCGGGCGGGCAGCTGGAAGTCATTGCCCGCGGATCGGCGTCCGCGTTGCCGCGGCGACCGCCCCGGCGGCGCCAGCTGGGCCGCAGTGTGAATGGGTGATGTCACGGGCCCGGCGCCGGCCAGTCTGGGCCGCCCGGGCCAAGGCAGCGGCCGGGAGGGGCGGAGGGAGCCGGGGGTGGGAGCGGGACGCGGCGGGAGCGCCGGGAATCGCCCCCCCACACACCCATCCCGCGGCCCCAATCCCGCTTCCACGCGTGGGGCGGGAGCGCTGCGGCATCCCCGCGGGTGTGCTCCCCGCATCTCCGCCGGTGTTACCCCCGCATCCCCGCGGGTGATCCGCCCGCATCCCCGCCGGTGTGCTCCCCGCATCCCCGCGGGTGATCCGCCCGCATCCCCGCCGCTGTGCTCCCCGCATCCCCGCCGGTGTGCCCCCCTCATCCCTGCCAGTGTTCCCCCCGCATCCCCGCCGCTGTGCTCCCCGCATCCCCGCCGGTGTGCCCCCCTCATCCCTGCCAGTGTTCCCCCCGCATCCCCGCCGCTGTGCTCCCCGCATCCCCGCCGGTGTTCCCCTCGCATCCCCGCGGGTGTGCTCCCCGCATCCCTGCTGGTGTTCCCCCCGCTTCCCCAAGCGCTGTCCCGGGAAGGCGGCATTTCCACGAGCCGCTCCCGCTCGGCCCCCGCTGGCCGTGGGGGCCGGGTGTTGCGCTCGGCGCTTGCCAGCTCCCCATTGTTTGAATGGAGATGTCTCTGTTTCCATCCTCAATTCATTTGCAGGCACTTTAGAAAAGTTCTTTCCTGCAGGAATGAGGGGCTTTTCACTGCGCTCCAGCAAGGTTTACAATCCCTGCCAACGTTCACAAACTTACCACATTCAGCCTCGAAGTTTCCCACTGCCTTCAGCAGCAAGATTCCCACACTGCAGAATACCCGATTATATTGATAATTTGGCCAGTTTCAGTAAAATATCCCCTCAAATTCGCAATGGAACTTCACATGCGAGATTCTTCATTACCTTCTTACTGCAGTTCTTCACGATAGGATACATTCTTAATGATGTGTCTTAAGCCCACAGTGGGAAAATAGGATTGTTCCTTAATGTAAGTTGTTTACATAGATCCACTCTTTACATTAGTTTCGGAGAGTTCAGGACAAAGACTCGTCAGCAAAAGACAGCGTAGCTCTTTCTGTGACCCAGCAGGAGATGCAGGTTGGGTTTAAACATAAATTTCTGTCCTTACAGACATTAAATTGTTGTAGAGTGCAATGGGTTTTTTAGGGAATGAAATGGCCCTTCGACCATCAGTCTGAAACTACAGCTCCTCTGTATTTTACCTCATCTTCATCACACAACACCTCTAGCTGTGGGCCTCAGAGCCTGCATGCACAGGAGCTCTTCCAGGCTGTGAAGGAGATGGGACATCAGGTACCCCTATCAGTGCAATCTTAGAGCAACTCAAATTTCAGCTTTGTGTTTTGCTTCACTTGGCTTTTGCTGAGTAGCTGTTTGAGGCCAGGCAGGTGGGACGCTTGCAATGCTTTTCCTTAATAAACCGGTTTGTGTGTAAGTTCTAAGGGAACAAAAGGAGGTCGCCTCCAAACCTTTAGGAATAATAACAACCGCTTGCAGCCATACAGAAGCCTCGAAAGGCAGCAGAACCCATTGCTGAAATGTCACCCTCTACCTTGCAGACCCTTTATCTGAACCCTGTCGCAGCAAAGGCTCAGCCACCCGAAGGAGCAAGAGTGGCGGCAGGAGAGGGGACACGTGGGGAGCAGCAGCGTCTCCGCACAGGGACCGGGAGTGTGGCGAGCAGGGACGATGGGGAGGGGACCCATGCATCCCAGCAGCAGCTCAGTCCTCACAGTGACAATGGGTTTTTACACCGGTTCAAGCAGCGCAGACTCGGTCTGCAGGCAAGGTGAAAGCTAATCCCATGCAAAAGCCTGCATGCAAAGGGACCTTGTAGTCAGAATAGCATATTAGGACCAATGGCTTCATTCATGGGCGTACAGCTGGGCATTGGGACAGGCAGGTACGAAGGACTTACCGTGCAAACACCAGTTTATCAGGGGTTACTCAGTGCACACTCATTGCAGGATCAAACACTCGTCTTTAGTTTATTGGACACCTTGAAAGTTGGAGGGTGGCAAGTGAGCTGAGTTTATGTAGATATGATTTTAGTGTGAGGCTCAATTAATTCTTTCTGATTTCAACTGCTTGATATGATGTTTAAATCTTAAATGGCCAGTAACCTTTAAAATCTTATTTGGATTTTAACACTGAATGCTTTTGATGACTGCTTAAGGAAAATTAATCTGACAACAATCACTGACAGTCAGCCGTCTCCATCAGGTAACTTTGCAGTAAAGGAAATAAATTCCGGCTGGTGGGGGAAGGGAGAGAATGTCCTGAGAAACTCACTCCTCTGCTCCCATTGATCATCACCTGCGCCGGACTTCATACAGCAGTTTAATCCTATTCTCTCCCTCAAAGGTTTCAAGCCTCTGCAAGATCCTGACTGCTAGGGAACAAAGACTGGTATGTGGTTCCCTCAAAGGTCAGTCATTAACCTGCCCCAACAACAGTTTTAGGAAGATCAAGGCTGAAGAAAAACTAAGAAAAAGCACTTTCACTTTGGAATGAATTGTTCAAAATGCCCTTATGCATTCGGTTTTATTCCCTTTCAACTCCAGAGGTTTTAGTTCCTGCACGTATTTATTTCTCATCAGGAATAATGGCAAGATTTGCTCTCCCAGAGATTTGACCTTAAGTTTATTTTAGCCTAAACACTATAGATCATTCTATCAATTATGAATGTACTCATGTGTACTGAGGAACTGGTATGCCAGCTCAGTAATGCTACCTTGTCCTGGAGACTTACCCTTATAAATAAATTAGGGGCATATCTTTATGAAATACCAGAAAAAAATAGAAGATGAGAAAAAAGAAAAGAAAAGAAAAGAAAAGAAAAGAAAAGAAAAGAAAAGAAAAGAAAAGAAAAGAAAAGAAAAGAAAAGAAAAGAAAAGAAAAGAAAAGAAAAGAAAAGAAAAGAAAAGAAAAGAAAAGAAAAGAAAAGAAAAGAAATGGAAACAAAACAAATTCTAAAAAGCCACATTTTTCTAAAGATAGAAGGACAGAAGCTAATATCAAAATTGGTTTATCTGTGATTTGTATTTTCTGTGCCTGCATGTCTGTATGTGAGACAATATACTGGACTTGCAGTAGCCAGACTCTCACTAAGACATTTATTTCCATAAGTTATTGATGACCCTTTACCTCACAAGTGACAGGCCAAAGTAGAGCCACGAGCAACTTCTGAGAGGTCATCAATAACAACTGAAAATAAATGTTTTATCCAGTCCCTTCCCATTGTGTGTCCTCTTTATGCAATGACAGTTAAGTTTCATCTGGAGTAGTTTTTTTATGGGCTGTAACTACCTCAGCTCCTGTCTGAAGCAATGGAGGAAGGAGGGACACACACACACACACTCATCCCCATTTGGTTGCTCACACACTTGGTGGAATACCTTTTGTGAGATGCAGAGGTAAAAGCATGCATCTTTCAACACATGAGGATGAAACAGTAACCTAAAGAGTGAAAGGAGAGACTGCCACCTTACTAAAACATTAAACACCATAGAGAATCCTGATGCTGCAAGAGTAAGACAGTTCAGGAGAAAGAAGAGACAGAGGGGACAAAAAAAAAAGAGTCTGAGATGCAAAGTTATAAATAAATAATACCTCATGCTAACATTTCAAATACATAATATTCTTTTAATGTATTTCTAATAATAATTCATACCATATTGCAAGAAAGATTGATACATTGTGTGCGTGTTAAAAAGTTCCTGGGGGCAAAAGAAAACTCTTTTTGTCTGTAAGGAATGTCTTACTCCCAGTGGAAAAGACTGCAATGGACGTGGGGTACAACGCCATGGGGACATAAAATTTACTTCTAATAATCATCACCACTAACCACAATGTCTTTCAATTAAACATTTGTGCTTAAAATTTCCATTTTTCTTACTCTTTTGCATATGCATTTTCACATTTTACCAAATATTATTTTGAGAGCCAGTTCTCAGGCGCTCAATGTTCAGCAACTATTTCAAGAGGATGGTCTGAAGTAAGCTAATGACTTTGCATCCAGTTGTGAAACTTCTGCTCACTTGAGCAGTCCCTATATCCATATCCTTACTCAGGCAAATAAGCTCATTAACTTCAAGGAAAACTTTCTATATAAGCAAGGATTTGCGCTGCTTTTCAAGTCAATTTCTCCATTGAGGTAAATTAAGAGATTTGCTTGAATAAAATTTTATCAGTTCTTTAAAGTGTTGGAAGAGCACGTTAGTGGAGTAAAAATTACCAAAATAAATGTCATTAACACTTCAAGATAAATATGTAGAAACATACTGGTATCGAGGACAACTTGAAATAGTTACTTAGCATAAGCTATGTGATTACCCAAAATATTCTTATATATGCACATCATTTAGCTTAAAGAAAACAAAGTGAAACTATAAGAAATTTGCATGTTGAAGCATTTTTAACAGCAATTTTGAATATGTCTTTAAAATAATTTTGCTTAGTTTGTCCCTTGTACAAGAAGCAAAACCATGAAGAATTACTATACAATTACTCCAAAATGGAAAATAACATTCATTCCCATTTCTTCTAAGGGAAAATTAGTAAGTCATAGAATATATTTAACTGTGAAGAATTGCACTTCATGGATCACTGTCCAATATTCTCTCTACATCCATCTTTCTTTTTTCTGCATCTCCAGCCATTTGTAGTCCACAATGTATATCTTGATTTGAATTCATGGTGCTACACAGTGGTTTTCGTTAGACAATCCTGTTGCCCTAATAAATACATAAGGTCACTCTAGCATATACTATTGCTGAAATTAAACTCGTGATGTGACCCTGTCTGCCTCCAAAGGAGACAGTACCTGTCGATGGTTTTTTTCATGCTCTCTAAACATGAAATTCCTCAAGAGCTGTTTCTGTCAACAAAAGCTCAGGTCTCTTGTTTTCTTCAGTGACAACTTTCTCAGAAGCCACATAGGCTATAAAGAATGATCACAGGAAGCAACCTGGTACAAATTAATACAAAACTCACCTTTTGAGCAGACTGCTTTTTCAAACACACAAGTACATAAGCAAATTAAACTGGTAAGTAATAAGTAATTTCTGCTATTCTAACATTTCTTCTGCAAGATGGAACAAAAGAATGAGGAAGAGCCTTTTGCTTCTGTTACTAAGGCCTTGGTAGATCCTCGTGTTATGGCAACAGGAACTCTACAGCAGGTAAATAAATAGATAATAAGATTACAAAGATTTCAGCAGGTATGGGAAGTACACGGTGTGGCTCATAAATAGCTGCAGTCAGGGAATTTGAAGATGCATTGAAAAGCTTTCCCTCCACAAACACAACCACCAGACTTGAATTTCTAGTTCTTTCTAACTTCTGTTCCCAGTAGTGGCACCAATTTGACTTGAACCAAATCCAGCAAACACCATTTTCTATAGTGCGTACATATTAGTCCGGCTAGCATGAAACAAAATGCAAAACTGGAAATTAGTATTTGGCAAGCAGATTATGTCTGAAAGTGACACTGGCCCTTAAAAGTACTTTGAGAACCAGCTGACTAGAGTCACAGAACACATCAATGCATTCACATCAACACAGAGGAAGCAAAGGTCTCTCCATCTACCTTGGATGTCCTTGCACTCTGGGAAAGGTTGTCTGCACAGTCGGGAAAAAAGATGTGATTTCTTCTTTTAATTTTAAACTTCTTTTTTTTTTTAAGATCGAAAAAAATTAAAAACTTTTTAAAAACATATTAAAAAAATAAATTCCGAAGATGTGGAAGAATTCCTTAAAACACTCATAGAGAACAAATAATGAACATGTTACTATTAGTTTTCAAAATGTAAAATGTTGTATTAGTGCAAAATATTGCTATTGAGGGTTTTTTTGTGGTATGAACTTAGACTTTTGCTGATGAAGCTCTTCAGGTCCCCTGAAAATAAATACTAGTATCATTGGTGTAATGATAACATATGCAGATGAACATGTACACATCTAGATACTTATTTAATTTAGGTCGATTTGCTCATTGTCCCTGTAGGCTGCATTATTTGTGTGATTATGGACCTCTTAATGTAAACTCATAACAAACACAAAAATAGTATGAGGCTGTATCATACCATCGGTTTTCGGGCAGATTGGCTGAGGATTTCTGTCTGCAAACAAAGGGCATGACATTGCACATAAATCTGATCTAAATCTACACAAAATAAAATTAAAGTTAAGACTCTAAATTCAATCTGTTACTATGTAACTCAGTTTAATGGAGTGTTCCTCAGGAAGCTGCTCCAAATACTCCTAAATTATTTTCCCCTTCCCCAGAATAAGCGTCTTGATTGCTTATATTTGGACCACACTGCAGAAGGTTGTCAACATGAGTTATCTTTCTTGCCACAAGCTTGCTTTAGTCAATGCAGAAATCTGACATTACCCGACAAACCCAGTGTTTCTGGTCACCTGAACAAAGCAACCTTCTTAAATGACATTAGCCTTCAGCTGACATACAACCACCAGCAAATGCCAGGGCGCCTGTCAGTGACATACCAATGTTTTCTGCTGCTGAAGACTCTCAAAGGGATGAGGTGGGTTTGAACAAATTCCCACAACATAGCCATGCTGGAGACAGCACAGCAAGAAACTTGATAATCTTGCAGATTTTCTTATTGAGAAGAAATTTCTATATGAAATGAACACAACCAGAAAATGAGAAAAAAGAAAATTTAGTAAAGTGTATAAATTGTATTTAGATTCTGGATTTGAGGAATATAAGGACAACAATACTGAAGATGGCTCATTTTATTTGGGGAAAGAGTTGTAAGTCAAGTTTTGGTGATCAAGAGCTTTGGTGATGAATTATCCCTGGTGAGGAGTGGTGCCAGAAGACCGATGGATTTCAGTCCATTGGTACACTCTGCATAGTGAGGTGACTTCTCTGTACTTCCTGAATGCCCAGTGGATCTTCCCTGACCCATTTGGAGGATCCATGGGGTGTTGCTGCAAAGGAGCCTCAGTCTCACTTCCAGTCTGTTATCTAAAGGGACATACAGGCATGTAGGAATAACAACCCAGTAAAAGATTTACATATTCTTTCCTCCATCTCACTCCCCCGCCCAATTTTTCATTTCATATCACTATCCCCTGTTGCCAAGAGGAGTTTATCTATGGTGTTTGATAAGGGAGCACTAAACACATTATACTGCTATTTTAAATGACATCACAACTAACTAGATATTTTAATTGAAGGTAAATAACCAACATTATTGCCTTTTGAATGATAGCAATAGTGGAGAGTAATGGCACCACTGAGGAATCAATTGCTATTTCCCTCATAAACCATAAACCATTCAGAGATTTATAATGCTTTTTTAATGATCAGCCTTTCTAGGTGGTGAGCAGCTCCTCCAAGATCCTGAGTATCTGGCTGCTTGCTGAAGTCAACAGGAATGGGGAGCAGGGGGTCTCAGTATCATGTATCTTTATGCCCACCAGGATGAAACCTGCCACACCAGTTATCAGCCTCCAGCAAAGGAAAGCTCGGGATTTTACTGCACTGCTCTGACACGGTGTGCCCCAAGCTCAAAAACGAGGACACTTGACTCAACCACTGTTTATAACCTGCTTAAGAATAAAAATGCATTGAGCATTTGTGTGCATTTCATGCCCTCTTAAGGTAGGTATAGCAAGTAACCTTGTGTAAGTAACCACGTTGATTGCTTGCTTTCCTCTGCATACCTGAATGTGTTCCCTTCAAATTTTATCTGTCCAGAGACTATTTTAACTAATGTGGTACGGTTGGTTCAATAGCACCATATCATGCACAAACATCTGTGGATCCAGAGTGCTGTCAGAGGAAATGTCACACATTCTGTGCTTGGAAGGACTGTCCCCCTTCGCTGGGGTCATGGCTCAAGAGACAGCATCAACGTCTCAGGTTTATTTTTTCACGTGGGGTCAATGGCATGGTCATATATTCAGACCTGTGCTGACAAATTCGGAATACGTTACTCCTTCTCGTTAAATTCAACGGGATTATCCTCATGACACAGGGCATACAAGGCCAGTCATTACATTTTAATTTTTGACTTGTTTTCCTTTGGATTTGAATCAAAAGCAACTTTTCTAATCTTCAGAGAACACCTATGATGTGGTCTGAACTCACTGACTCTCTTTTAATAGACCAAACTGGTCCAGTAAAGCATTATCAAGGATCTTGTGTTAATATTGCAAGAGTTTCTTACAATGGAAATGAATCTTGACCCTGGATGTGGGAAGAGAGCACAGAAAAACCCAGCCAAGTCAGATAAACTCCTCCAGCCAGCCAGAAAGAGACCAGATGTTTAAAGATGCGCAGAATTTATTTAAAAATCCAAACTTGGTCTGGTGAAAGATAGAAGTGTTAATCCCTATATATTCACACCATGAAAAATATTGCTATTAATAGGACAAAAGAATGAACAACAGCCACTGTCCCTCTTTCTTGAGTACAAGCCTCTGTAGGGATGAAGAGTTTTACTATGTCCACCTAGATGGATAATATTCTGGGTTTTCCAACCCGTTTCTAAAGCAATGTACTAAGCACATACACCCTAAATTTGGAAAAAAGCAGCCAACCTAACCTGGTCCCACTTAAGTCAATGACAAAACCACCATTGACTTCAAGGAGAGCAAAAGCAGGCCAGTTGTTGACAGGGAATTGGTGCACATTGTTCAGCATGTCGGACTAGCATGTATCAGCTTCATGAGTATCAAAGGGAGTTACTAGAGGAAAACCCTGAATATTTATGTGGTAGTTGTGGCTGTTTTTCCCTCTGCCACAAATCTCCACTGTGATACGTTAGCTGCACGAACGCACCTGATCCTCTCGCAACTGCAGCTCTTGCAGACCCTCGGATTTTCCTTTGTACCCCCTGCGGTGGGAGTAGCCCTATGGAAAAAGAGGTGTGAGGCATTTCATGGTTCTTCATGAGTTTACAGAAATACTGAGTCATCTTCAAGAACCAGTGTGGTCTCAGTGGATTTGCTGCTCCAGGGTGTGCGTATGTGTGTGTGTGTGTTTGTGTGCGTGTAGAGAAATAATCTGTCCAAATTAGCTTGGGAGGACTAGAGGGGAGCCAGTTACATATTGGGGTTTCCCAGAGATTTCCAGTGAGATCAGCGGAGCTCCCAGAGGGGATTCAGTACAAACAGAACAGCCCAATATTACAGGATATCTAGTTTCATGCAGATTTTAATTAAATGGCACCAGCAAGATTTGAGCCTGCATTTTCACCATAATTTACAATGTTGTTTTTTTTTCTAGACAGTACATCAAATCTGTCCATACTGCCAGGACTCCTGAAAACAGACAAACTAACCATAATATACACTTTAAGGCCTGTGCCTGCCAAGGAAACTGCAAGGAGTTTCACCAATGGCTATAACAGAATAGGGATCATCCAGACCATAGCTTATGGAAATACACCTTCCCATCACATCCTCATGATGTGCCATACAAATCTAGACCTCAGCTTAGATTTACACCACACACTTGGATTTTGAGCTGAGGGGAGTCTAACTGCCATGGATGGCAGTGGCAGTGTGGGACAAAATAAGGAAAACGAGTGTGGGTATTTCTAAGCAAAGCCTCAAAACATGTGTCTTTAAGAGGTGAGAGAGAATACAAGTGTGCTTCATTATACGCTTCAGATGATCCAGCCTCACCCCTCATTCAAGTTCTGGGTTTGACAGCTTCCCACTGTATCCTTTATATATCACCCGTTGTGACTAAGCTTGGAGGGGACATGTAATCATTAATCACCATTATGGATTTCTTCCCTTCTATTGGGTTTGACTTACAAGCTTAGGGGCAGATCCTGCAGCCTTTACTCCTTCCTTCAGCCCTGCTTCACTCACGGACAGCTTGCAGTGCTACAGCATCTGTAGGATCAGGCGCCAAATTTCTTACACCGGCATCCCGTTCAAATACACAGTGGCTCTTAATCCTTAGCAGGAATTAACAGGAAGTTTCAACACTGCATTATTAAATTAAAAGGTTACAATCTGCCACAAGATGACTTAAGCAGGACTCGGGAGTATATATCTGTTAATTTTAATGCTCTGTCTCAAAGTACAGAACTCTGGACATTTCCAGCATCATATTTAAAACATGGTACATCTACTAATACGTGATCTGGTGCATTAATGGACCAAATTAAGTTACAGGTATGAATTTTACATAAAACGGATTAATATTATATGTCATGGAGGAATTTTAAATACTCCATCTCCATGCATTTTTAATAGTTATGTGCTCTAATTTAATGTTCCCTGGCATTGCTTTGCTTGAAGTCCCTAAACCCTCCTCCTTCCTTCTCCTCCACGCTCAAGTTTTGCTTGGGATTTTCCCCGCCTGTAAACCAGCGTTCCCAAGTCCCTCAAAAAATCTGTAAAGCCGGAATGAGTCTCCTACACCGAGAGGATAAAAATGCGCTTCACCACCCGATGAGATGCCAACCCTCCCGGGAAAGGGAATGGGGGGGATGTGGGGGGCGGGTGCAGCCGCCTCGGTCCGGGTCGGGCGGCGGGGAGCGGCGCCGCTCGCGCGGGGCTGCGCTCCGGACCGCGGGGACGGCGCCGGGAGCCGCTGGGCGGCGGGTCCCGCCCGCATTCCCGCAGTCCTTCCTCCCCGGGACCGCCTCCTCCTCCTCCTCCTCCTCCTCCGCCACCGCCGCCTCCTCCTCCCGGGGGGGTCAGCGCGAGCCGCCCGCCCGCCGCCATTGGCCGGCGCCGCGCTCCGGGGGGGGGGGGGCCGGCGCGCCCTGATTGGCTGCGGCGCGGCCCCGCGGCGCCCCCCCCGCTCCCGCGCCGCGCTCGCCCGGCCGCGCCGCGGCGGCGCCCCCGCCTCTCCCCGGCGCCGCCCGCCCCGCCCGCGCCCCGCGCTATATAGGGGGCGGCGCGGCCAGCAGCGGTGGCAGAGGCGGTCGTGCTCGTGGCTGGTCGGCTGCGGAGCTAGAGCTTTTAATTTTAAGAAAAACCTTATTTTTTTTTTTTTTTCGGGCCGGGGGGCGGTTCGCGGTGCCGCTGTTGTCGCGCGGCTCTGCGAGCGCCTCTCCTTACATCCCCGAGGCGGGCGCCGTTAACGCCATCGAGGCGCTGCGGCCGCGCTCCGCTCCCGTTGCGGGCGGTGCGTGCGCGGCTTCCCGAGGTCGCAGCGGCAGCAGCAGGCGGCGGTGGTGGAGAGGGAGGATTCCCTCCCTCATTGCTGCACCATGAAAGCCGTGAGCCCCGTCCGGCACCCCAGTCGCAAGGCGCAGCCCGGCGTGGCGGGCGGCGGCGGGGGGCACCCGGCCCTGCGGTGCCTGGCCGAGCACAGCGGCTGCAAGGGGGGCCCGCCGTCGGGCGAGGAGCCGGCGGCGCTGTGCCTGCAGTGCGATATGAATGACTGTTACAGCCGGCTGAGGAAGCTGGTGCCCACCATCCCTCCCAACAAGAGGGTCAGCAAAGTGGAGATCCTGCAGCACGTCATCGACTATATCCTCGACCTGCAGCTGGCTCTGGAGACGCACCCAGCGCTGCTCCGGCAGCAGCCGCCGCCGCCCGCTCTGCACCCAGGCAGCTGTCCCGCGGGCACCCCCAGGACCCCGCTGACTGCCCTTAACACTGATCCGGTAAGAGGTGCGTGACACACGAGCGCGGGGAGTGGAGCGGAGCGGCGTGGCGCGGTGGTCAGCGCCGGCCGCCGTGGGAGCGCCCCGGGGATGTGCCGCTACTCTCGACCCCGTGGTTCTGCCGAGAAGCCCGACCTCCCGAAGGGGACGGGGCAGACGGGCGCAGGAACGCCCCGGCGGTGGGCGGCGGGTGCCCGCATCCCCTCGGTGCGGGCAGGCAGCCGCGCGGTGTGTACCGTGTAATTACAGCCTCTCGAGAGAGTACCTGTAGCCGGCGTGTTTGCACACACGGGCACAGGCGCGCTGTTCCGCGCTTTCCAGCCTCCGCGCCGTGTAGCGAGTGTGAGGGGCTGTGGGGGCTGTGCACATGGAACGCAGCGTGCTTTGGAGGGGCGGGAATGGGGGAGCGACTCCCTTCTACGGGACCCCCGGTGGCAGCCCGGGGGAGCGGGAAGCGGCGTTCCCCGCGCCCCGGGGCTTGCCGCAGCGCTGCGGTGACCCCCTTGGCTCTGTCCCCTCCGGGGGCTTCCCTGAGCGCTCCGGACGGGGCTATGGTAGTGCCTGGGTGCGTGGAGGAGGAGGGGGTCTGGGCAGTGGGGGAGGTCTCCGTGTCGTTTTTCCCCAGTTGTTAATTTGCCGTGTTTGGTTGCTGCGCAGGCAGGCTCTGTTAACAAGCCGGGGGACAGCATCCTCTGCCGCTGACCGCCGCTCCCCAGGTGAGTGCCGGGCGGGCGCGGGGCCGCGGGCGGGGGGAGCGCAGCCCTCCGCGGCGCAGAGCCCGGGCTCGGCGGGGCCACACCGCATCCTGCGGGAAGCCTGCCGAAGGGGGACCGGAGCCCGACGAGAAATACTTGCAGGCGGCTTTGGGGTTTTATTTTTAATTACGGGGTGGTTGTTTTATTTTTCCTAATTACCGGGTGGTTGGGGTTCCCCCCCCCCCCCCCCCCAAACACTCCCCCTCCCCCCGGAGCGCCTCTGGCTGCGGCGTGCAGCTGCGCATCCCTCCCTCCGCCTGGCCCAGCCTGGGAGCTGCGGTTGTTGTTTGACCTGGTTTGTTTTGGGTTGTTGATCAAGCATGTCTTGTGTTTTGTTGGTGGCGCCAGTCGGTCTGGAGCGGAGCGGTTCACACACCCCCTCTATTCATTCCTCTCCCACAGGTGTGCGGCGGCGCCGCGCCGCGCAGAGGCAACGCGGGGGGCGGGCGGCGGCGGGGGGGGCCCGGCCCTGCCCCGCCGCACCGGAGGAAGGAGCCGTCCAACCCCCCGAGCAGTTCCCATGCTTCACCCCGGCAGAGCCCAGCCTTTTCACCATTTTGCACGTCCGTAGCGGTCCCCCCCACCCCACCCCCAGCTCCCCGTGTCCTTTCCCCCCTTCCCCCCTGGTTCCGTCTCTTCTCGTCGTTCCCGGCCAGCTGTGAGCGGCGGCGTGTCCCACGGTGGCAGCGGGAAAAGTTGCGACTCTGCCCCGGGATAGAGGACCGAGCCTAAACCAGACTTTAGAAACCTTGTAACTCTTGAGGGACCGAGCAGCCGAATCTTGAAGCTTTACTAATCTACCAGAGCATTTGTAGATATATTTGACATCTATTGTTTAAAATAGATGGATTTTATTGGGGCCCAGGGAACTTTCTTCTCCCTGCAGGAATGTTACATATTGTATAGACAAATGAGTGACATTTCATACTGTGTATATATAGAGATGTTCTATAAGTGTGAGAAAAGTATATGCTTTAATAGACTACTGTAATTATAAAATATTTTTAATTAAATATTTTTTTTGTAAATATTATAAAGGTGTGTATGTTTTTTTTAATCTGTGGGAATATCTCTTTAGAAAACCGCAGCTCAAATACGGAGCTGCTAATATGGAAATATCTTGAATGTTTAGGACTTTTTTTGTCCCCAAATGTCCTTTAGACTCGAAAGTTGCAGCTTTAGCTAGTGGTCCTGCATGATTGCATGACGTGTCTAATTGCAAATAAACTTGTTTGGAGTCCATACAACGTGTTTTCCTCAATCTAGACTTAAAATGTTTGTAAGTGTATTATACATTTCGAGACTACACTTTTGTCATTTAGGCACAGGGATTTTTAGTGCATTCTATAAAAGTAGCAGTAAAATGTGTTTTTTACTGAGACAAGAGAAACAAATTCTATCTAGTTTTTTTTTGCGTTATGGGGGCAATGCTTTAGATCTCTAATCAGCTTTTTTTTTTTATCTGCTCTTGCATTTGATAAGAAATTTGCTCGGGAACTTCATTTAGTACCAAAAGGTTTTATCGCAAGTTTGTGTTCCTACAGCTTATTAATTGCTTAAAAACTGAAAACTGTTCTCTGCTTGCAGCCAAAGGGCAAACCATTAACAAAAACAGTTGCTGTTTCCTTCGTCCAAAGAGTATTAATAGTGAACTGAAGAAAGGCACAAGGGCAAAGTCATTATGATCAGTGATGTAAATTCATCTTAAAATGAACCTAAGTAGACCAAAAATAGGATAACTGCATCAAGATTATTTTTCTAGTACAAAGTTACTTACATTTCACTGCAGCTATGTTACAGTTAAAATCCTGTTTAATCTCTGTGATGTGTAACTACTACATGTGAACATTAAACTAGATTTACCTGTCTTTAACCGTGATTCTTCAGCTTATTTCTTCAATCCTCTGAATTTGCACATTCTCTTCGCCATTTGTATCTAGCATTTGACGGGTGAATTATTTTTACGGCAAGCTCTTGTACAATGAAGTCCTGCTGGCTGTAAATTTCTGTCCGGGCTCAGTGAAAGATCCTCATCTTGTGTGATCAGTAGCCTGCACACTAGTGAAATGGGATTTTCAGAGTGGGAGAATTAAGTAGGATTTAATTGGGTGCTTTGTAAATAGCTAGCCAACTGTGTGTGTAACATGGTCTGTTTGACTAAAAAAGAGGATTTGTTTCAGATTATACAAGTGTCAAAAGTACTATAACCCAAGGGAGGACTTCTATTAAGTTAAATATTTATAAGGAAATTAACTATGGGGGTCATTAGGTATTGACTACAGTGATAGTGTCAACAAGACCAACACTTTCTTTATCAAAATAATTGCGTAAAGATCAAATCAAAAAGTGGCTAACACATCTGCAAACACAGGGCCTCCTGTCAGTGCAAATGCTTTAAAGGCGCAGGCATTTTACAGGCTGAGCTGGGACTTCAAGGATGGGGAGCGGGTCCCTGCATTGTATTCCTCCAGCTCTGCTGTTTCGGTTTTAGTTAATGAGAAAAATGCATGTTCTTGTACAATTAAGTCATAAACCTCCTTATCCTGAGCCTCCCAACTACTTTTGTGACAGTAGCAATACTATCAATAGGATTTTTACTGTACTTCGGGAACTTTTCCATAGTGTTAAAAAAGAGAGAAGCAACATTTTTTCCAAAGGATTGGTATAAGTTTACATTCATTTTCTTTGTTTATCCTATTAATATTTTTATTCTTCTGCTTACTTCAGCTTGTACAGCTCAGATTATTTTGTATACAGTTTTTCAGTAACATTGGTTCTCAGTACACTTTTGTTTCTATCCACTGTTGCCAAATTATAGTATTCCATTGCATAGGAGAGGAAGCAAGCAAAAGGTGCTGTCCTAAAATATAAAACTATCTTGTAGAGTTTCTAAATATCAAAGCTGATGTATCCTGGGAGAGCTGGTAAACTACTGAGCTGCTCTTCAAGGAAGGACGTACCAAACCCTGGATTGTTTCAGGTCAGGGCAATCTCCTGTTGAGTTTAGCAGCTTAAGGATTTGGGTTTGCTTTTTGAAAAACTTGGCGGTGCAACAAGTTAGGACCTTTAGAAAATGAAGTCTTATTAAAGAGCTGTGAAAATTTTTCCTGTTATATGTAGTATTCTTCAGAAATGCGAAAGCCTGCATACAGCACTCAGGAAAGTCTTACCAGATCACAAGAGATGCTCGTCTTTACTTATTCCTTATGCTATGTATAAAACTCTAAATGAATATCTAATTGGTTGCTTCCTAATGCCTGGGATCAGTACAGTCCTAAATGCAGCCATAATTATTTTTTGTTTTTCAAAGATTTTAGAGTCTTTCATCATACTGTAATCCCGTATCTTGTTTAAATCATGTTTTCCATATAGCAAAAGGCGTAAATGTTTGAACAAAGGCAAATTAAAAGGACTCTTTCTTCTAATGCCTTGAATTTTCTCTTAGTCACAAAAGCATTCCTTAAAAGGAGCTTTTTGATTGCGTGATGAGAGTTGTGGTGAGGCTGCCAGATTAGGAATTAGGATACCAAATTCTGTTCCCAGCTCTGCTACTGAGGCTCTTTTGTGACCTTGAGCAAGTCACCGGCTGTCAAACAAACTTCCAGTTTTCCACTTGTACCAGTGGCAACATGCACTCTTCTTTACAGAAGCGAGGAGATGAAACAGGCAAAATGCATTCCTGTTTTATCACCTTTCTTATGCGGAGCGAGTTTTTGGTAAGAAAGGAAGCGTGGGGAAAACTGAGGTGATTACCAGGAGCTTTCCGAAGGAGGAGCTGGTTGGGAAGCACATTGGAAGTAGAGGTTGCAAGGAATCTCTTTTCATGGGACACTGCAATTGTCAAGGACTAGAAGACCGTCTCTAAGAGGAATAGATGAGGGAGCCAGGTATTTTCTGTCCGTAACTGGAATGCTGTCTGCAGAGCACAGCTATGGACACGGCTAATGCTGTGTGTCCGTTTTGGTGAGCTGTGGCATGGAGGTCCCAGTCCTTGCAGGTGCTGAGGCTCCCTCTGAAATTTCCAAGTGAGAGGAAAGGTTCATTTCATGTAAAAGCCAAATGCCAACTCCTGTGGCATTTTTCCTGCAGTTTCACATGGGAATGGTATTTATTTTCACTTTCTGTAGTGTTCCTTTTAAATAGTTGCATTTTCAGCCACAAGCGAAGTGGTCATAAGGAATGCCATAGCTGTCCTGCTGGTTGTTCCGAGAGTTAATGAATAAACCATGTATAGGATAAACAGGTTTATGCAAATGCAGTGCAGCATTTTACTATTATTTATATTTTCAAGGCTTTGTAGCTATAGAAGTCACATTTCTGTAAAACCTTTACAGTTGGAAAGAAGAAACCACGGTACAAGTAATTCAAGTAATTGTTTTAGATGCGACACAATTTACTGGTTTCTCCAATAGTAAGGTTTGCAATACTGAATAGCGTGCTTCCAAAACAGTATTGAAAACGTTCTGCTCTCCGGTCCCAGAACATGTGATCTGAAAACACTGGCTAAATATATTCCCCCATACAACTGCTTGCTTTTTTGCATTAGAAAATCCACCCTTTACTCTCATTCCTGGGTAAGAGAAAACTTGCGTGCTCTGCCTACCAGTAGAGCCTGCTTCCCCAAATGTCCAAAGCAGGCGTGCATACACCAGCCCTTGGAGCACATCAGAGCTGATCTGGGGACTGGGCACCCTGGGGCTGTACAGCACTTGGGAGCTTGGCTGCAGGCTGTTGCCAGCCATATGCCAGCATCCCGTGGGTCAGAGGCAGTCTCTGAGCCACCATGTCCAGGTCATACCTTCGTGACAAAAAGCCTTTTTCCTCTTCGCAGCCTGAAAAAACCAAATAATTCTCAGGGACCAGGGTATGGCGTAAACCGCAGTGTGATCACAGCAACACGGGCATGTGGAGGAATTTTCTAAGTTGGCATCCCTCCTCCTTAGCAAAACATGTGCCGGAGGAGAAGAGCCATGTCACCCACGGAGCACTGGGGAAGGAGCAGTGCAAACCCTTCTGAGAGCTGCACCCAGGCACAAGCCCATCGGCCAGATGCTGGTGAGCGATGGACCTGGCTGCTGGGCACACTAAGTACTGCAAGGCAATGTTTCCCCGTTTTGCTCCTCTTGAAGGTATGAGGGGGCACACCAGATTGTTTTCAGTCAGTGCTTGGCAGTGCTGAGGCACTTGAGGAGCTGCAGGCACAGCCCTAAAAAGCGCATTTCCACACACAAAGGTGCAAACGATGCCAGTGGGCTGCGGTTCCCCGCCTGTCCCCCATGTCACTCAGAGGGGCACGGGCCGGGAAAGCAGAGCACTCATCTGGCAGCTTAATTCAGCACAGAGGACACAGCAGTGGCTGGAATGAATTAATCCCCATTTGTAATTTCTCGGCCTGTAGGGAGAAGAGCTGGCACCCCGGACTTTGGCACACAGAGACAGGAGCGTTCCCTCCCCCCATGAAGTGTGACAGCAGCAATGCGCGGGATGTGGGGCAGGGCAGTGTGGGCTTTTCTTCCTTTGATGGGCATGAAACACACTTTGACATGGGACAAGAGTTGGTTTTTATTTTCTTCTTCTTTTTTTTTTTTTTTTCTTTTATCCCTTTTCTCTTTCAACCTTCTTTTAGCCTCGGGTTTACTTCCTTTTGTTTGGTTGGGGTTTTTTGGTTTTTTTTCCCAAAGATGATGTGTTTGTCCACTGACAGGATACACTTGCTTCTGGTAAAAGAAGCACTTTGACAATTTTCACAACATGTATAATTTGCTCTAAGGACCATAATCGCTTCTTCTGATTCATGTGTCATGTAAATAAATATTCCAATAATTTTTAACATGCATATTATGTACTCCATAGATCAATGGCTCCTTTGAAGCTCTTACCATTTATCCTTTAAGTTCAGACGTTTTAAAATATGCATTATTTATTCAACAGGCTATCTTTTCATTCAGAGATGCTGGTGTCTATGTTTGTAGCAGTCTAGCATCTATATTTTGTTTAGAATATTTGAAAATCAGTATTACTTAGTCTTTTCAGCAGGTTGAAAATATTCCCATAAAAATGCAGTAGCAGGAAAGAATACTTCCAATTGATAAGACTGAAACATACATCCATTTAGGATCATTTTAAAAGACTTTGTCTTCTATTCCCTTTTTACTTCTCCAGCAGCCCTGGAAACATGCAGCGCCAGGAATGGGTGACGTGTGTGGGCTGCAGTGCAGGTATTAAATCCCTGGGAGGGTTTGTGAGGGTGGGAGCGCCTGGACTTAGAGGGGCAGGTGGACACAGTGCTACAAGCCAACATTTCCCCTTGACTTCTGCTGTGTCTGTTCAGAGACTGTGGGAGTCCATCCCAGCAGGAGCATCACTGCACTGGGGCAGCAATCATGCAGAAGGACATTGCCTTCTCCAGCTTTAACGAGGAAGCAGTTTCTTGGTTCATGTGCAGGACAGTCTCACCAGGCAAGCAGGAGCCAATATTACCAGCACTACCTTGTGAGCTGCTCCAGGGCTTCAAGTGCCACCAGGGCTTTTTTGGAGGGTTGTGGTGTTTCTGAGGTGCACAGGGGCTCCATGCCAGGCAGCAGTTGTGACGGGGTAGTTCACGTGGAAGCAAAAGCATGGACACAGATGACTTCATGCCTTTGCAGCTACTAGCCAGGGCAAATCCTTTCCTGTTCTGAGAGGGTGGGGGAGCAAGCAGACGTTCTATCCCCACCTCAATAGAAAGCTGCAAGGGGAACGCAACGAGCTCCTGGGTCCTTGCAGGAGTAGCCCATGAGATAAGAGGGTCTCTGACCTCCATGCAGTCTAATGAGGGAGGAAAACCAGGGCCAAAAAAGATAAAGTTCGTATTTAAATGCAGACATCTGCAACAATAGAGGTGGAAACATAAAAAATTGCTATCAAATTCATTTGCTTGTAGTATAAAGGCTTTTGTCTCACCTTGTTTAAACAGTCCCACTCCTGTGTTTAGTTTACTTGTGTTAATATCCCCCAGAGGCTTCATCATTTGCTATTGATGAGCACACACACACACACACACACACACAAAAAAAAAAAAGAAAAAAAAGGTGGTGCTGTCCAAGCAATTAAATCTCTTTCCAAGTGCTTAAAATTCAGCATGTCCCTTCAGTTCCAAAGGTGCTAGATCTTCAAAACCAGCAAGCTGCTCACAGTCAGCTGGGAAACCCCAAGTTATTTTGGAGCACATAAAAACATTCAGTGCTGATAAATACTCACACTGTGTTTTGCATCTTCATAATTTGGGATTCCATTTACTTGACATATGCAATAAATAAAGCAATAAATAAAATATGCTCCCAGCCTCAAGGACGTTTCTCTGTGTAAGTTGCAGCTCGGTATACAAACTCCTTCCAAACCAGCTGGTGCTACACTTCTACAACACTTGCTTATTCTAATTCAGGGATACCTTCATAAGAAGGTGACTATGAACAATACTTTTCAAACCATGATAGAAGCAGATGGGGATTAGGATACTAATAAGAATATAAAGCAGTAAAAATAGAGCACTGCTTTAGCTGGAAAATGGGAAAGAAATTTTCATTAGCCCTTTTTGGTAAAAATGTTTTTACCTAAAGCATCGGAAACTCCAGTGACTCAGCTCTTGGACCAAATGCCCACCGAAGTCTTTCCATCACCTTCAGCAGATGTCAAATGGCAAATTCACATGAATGAATGGGTACATTTAGGTCTCTGTAGTGCACTGCTTTGCATGGACAAAATCGCATTATGTTTTCTCCAGGCCTCAAATAGGAGGTAGATTTTGCCATTTTTTGCCAATTTACCCTAGACTTACACTGTCACTGGTATAAGAAGTTGGGCATAGACTTCAACCAAGCAGAATAGCACTAGGACCCACAGCTTTTAACTTTTCCCTATTCTAAAACCATGACAGCTCTCTATGCAAAGACTTACATGTGACTCAGTATCAGCAGCAGCTCCATCAGGGCGCAACGGTGAAGAAAATTAATTGTGAGGCCCAGCCTGTCCCTGGCTTGGCCTTGGACTCAGTCTCATGTTAATCATAGAATTATAGAACGGTTTGAGTTGGAAGGGACCTTAAAGATCATCTAGTTCCAACCCCTCTGCCACAGGCAGGGACACTAGATCAGGTTGCTCAAAGCCCCATAAGACCTGGCTTTGAAATACTTGGAGAGTTATAAAATTCTCTTTTCCATTGCCAGATTGGTTTTGAGTTGAGTTTTGCCATAAGTTTGTCCATGAGTTAGTTTAGTGGGCAGGGTCAGATGCTCACTCCCATCAATTGCTGGGGAAGCTTGCATCGTATTTGGCTTGTATACTGAATATAAACAGAACTATCTGTCAGCATTTGCTTGGATTCCTTGAAATATTAAAACAAATGCTTGTGCCTGTGTTGCAGGGCAAGATCTTCTTTATTTTGCTGGGGCAGTAGCCATATTGAAACAAACTGTATTTTGTTTTCTTTCAGACAGGTGTGATGGCACACCTGCGGAGCTCAGGCTTGAATAGCAACTCGTAACCTTTTGTGGGTAAGGTGGGGGGCAAATCCTGCTTAACAAGGATGTCAAACTGATCTTTGTTCCCGTCTCCCAACCAAGTATCTGTGGCAACAAACTGGAGACAGGTAAACAATCGGCTTCTGCTACCACAAGCTTTCCATTTACAGTTCACCAGGAGCTCTTATTATATGAAAGGAAAGGGTGGATGTGGTGTCAACACAAGGTAATAGTAATATTATTTGAACAGGTGTGTGGGGTGTTGCTAAAGTGAGAGAACGGGTGAGCTGTAGGGAGCAGTTAGTACAGGGCTGTGCATGTAATAACCAGAGCTCACTCGCGTGTATTATCATAACAATCATGTGTGGCGATGGGTTTCACAATAAGCTGGTCTGATTTACCCGGTGCATTAAACTAGTTCTGTTGTTTCTCACTTCCTAACTCCCTGCTGGAAAAGAGCCTGAAAAAATACGCACGCTAAAAATTTGGTGAGCAGACCCACTGTGCACGCAGCTACAGACAGATAACCCACCAGGCCACAATTACCCCCCAGACTCTGCTCCTCCACAGGCAACTTTGCTGCTGATTTACGTCTTGGGAAGAGAGAAAACAGATTAAGCATCTCAGGACTGCATTACAAAGGGATGGCAGGTTTGCGGCAAGTGTTAAGGCACCGTGGAATTGAGAGAGTCGAGTGCCTCAGCAGTTTTGTCTATACATCTATTCTCTGTAATGCACTTAATTTTAATAATGTATTTCCAGTCTGTGATGTGTGTTAAATTGATATGTATCTGTGATTCGAATGTATATTCATCTCTGTGTGTATAGAGTTAGATGAATATCCTTTCAGGAAGAAAACTGTGTGCCACAATAGAGAATGGAAACAGTAAAAATAATCTTTTAGATTCTGCTTTTAAGGAGACAACTGGAATCACATTAGAAAGGATTAATGCGGTAGGTACATACCTTGCTGAAATTTGCATGCTTCCATTGTGGGAAAGTGGGAAACAAAGGGAAAAAAATCATACCCTGATGTGCTCTCCAAGTCGAGCTATGTGTGATTCACTGAAGACAGCCATGGAGGTTACAAAACAGAAATTAAGAGACAATATAAATTATGTGAGGGTGTTCTAGACAATTAGACAACTCGTTGGTCCATTTACAGTGCTGCTCGTAGCTTTATATAAAATCTGATGAAAGAGTGGCAAATTGTAAGCAAGAAAATTTTTCATTCTCTCCTTTCCTTAAGCTGTACTTTGTTTAGAGATATCTTAATGCGTATCCTGAGCATTTTAATAAGAAACTATTGCATGCCACTGGTTTGTGAAAACAGTAGTTGTATTATTACAGGGGATGAATTAATCTTCCAGGTGTCCATTTGTGTTACTCAGATCAGGCAGGGTTTATTTGCAAAGGGCTGACCCTGCTTCCTGGCAGGTTCGCCGGGAGGTGCCGTGCCAGATTCCCTCCGGTGGATGCAGGAGGGTTCAGCTGGCACATCCCAGGGACCGCGGGGACAGTCACATGGCAGGGGCTACCGCCCGAGGGAACGCGGGGACAGTGGCTGTGACGGCAGCGGCACCACGTCCTGGGCTCGACAGGCTCCTTCTGGGATCCTTGAAGGCTGGTAGGAAACAAGTATTCTCAAGCTCGGGTCTGCATTCTTCTGGTAATGCAGATTTAGCCCAAGGTCACTCAAGAAACCTTTATGTCAAGCAGCTTGCTCCGTCTTAAAGAGAATGGCTACAGCATTTCCCTTTGTACACATTTCATTAAGTAAATGCTTAATAGCAGGGTGGCTGTCATCTTAGGGCAAATATTTTAGAAATCCCTTGTTAGTCACATCAGGTGTGCTTCTTCAATATTGCAACATCTGTTATTTGTTAGATGCAAACAGAGAATGAAAATGTGTATTTGCCTTGTCCTGGGCTCTTCAAGTAATTCAGGCAACCTGGCTGAATGTGCTGGAGACAGTGCTGACAGTACAGTTATTTCAGGAGGGTAAAATTGCACTAAAACTTGAGTAGGGGGTAAACTAAAATGTGTTCTATTACGCTTGGGTGCCCTCTAGTTCTTTTACAATCCAATGAGTACTTTAAATATACCTTGATCCTTGGAATTTCCTTGTAGAAGTCAATGCTGGGCTGCTGTTCCAGCAGAGCAAACACTGGATGGGCTCTTCACAAACACTGGGTAAGTCACAGTCAGCTGCAAGGAGCATACTCTTGATCACAAGGTTTCTGCAATAAAACAAGCATTTTGATCTTTTTTTGAAGGCATGATTATTTCACACTAGAAGACACATATTCTGAGGCTACATCTCAAAAGTCTGATTCTTTGCTCTGGATTAGTTTTGCTGGTTTTTAAGCAAATACTGAAGTAATCAAAAATAACAGCCTGGTAGTGTTTTAGGCGTAGTTTGAAGAATTTAATTGAATAGAGACTTTAATGAGAGGACAGTGGATTCTTAATTACCTCAGGCACAGTTTAGCACTTTGTTCATGTATGGTATTTATCTGGGGTGAATCAATTTGTTATTAGCTGGCTATTGCAGTGCAAAAGTTGGTGGAAAAGTCATTGTGGTGTGCTGCAGAAACAGCATTACAGCTGCACAACAGCCTTTGCAAGAATTCCTTGAACATAGATGGGATATATTCATTAACATCATCAATCAATTAAAAGCTTGTTTGGGTTTTGGTTTGGTATGTGCTTGTATAGATAGATAGATAGATAGATAGATAGATAGATAGATAGATAGATAGATAAACTCCTAAGAATATTGCATGTCTTCCATCAAATTTAATTTTTCATCTGTTTTGTGACTGACGATTTTCACTTGCTGACATTCTTGTACACACTTGGGAGTCGTCCCCGTCCTTTGGATCAGCCTAAGGAAAATGCTGCCCTCTCTTGAATTTGAGGATGCAGTGCACCTCCTGGCAGAGGCTGCCCGGGGAGCGGGACGCAGCGCATTCCTGAAAGATGGTAGTGACTTCTGCAGGGCTAATGAATGTTGAGAAAGGCAGCACAGTATTTTAGACTAGTAAACAGGGTTAAGAGAGTTGTTCCGAAGGACGTAAATTCTCTAAAATATAAATTTTCTCTCTTCTGAAAAAAAAAATTGGAAAACGAGCAAATATGCTTTATTCCATTATGGAAATACCTTAGCCAGGAAAATGTCATTGTCTTCCATGCCTGCATAGAGAGGAGGCCAAGTCCTGAAATTCTTTGGACTACTTTCACTCAAATTTAAGTTATTTCTTTGACTGTTTCAGTTGTGAGTTTTGCTGAATGCCCATCTAGATCTTGAAGTCAAAGGAAAACTTTTTTTCTGCTAGGCCTTCTCTGAAGGAGGGAGGACGTGATTTGCTGCCACTGGTCCTCTGCACGAGAAAATAAATACTTGGGGTCACTCCAGTGTATGAACACACACCCCCCCCCCCCCCCCCCCCGAGCTTTACCACTGGTGTGGAACCACTGATGTGTTGCTTGTAGAAACCAACATGTCACTGCCTTGAACAGCTTAGTCGGGAGATGTGTCTCCAGCTGGAGGGAGGAGGATGTTTCTCCAGCTGTTTGTCCTCTTCTCTGACAAGCACGGATAGAGCATGCTTTTCATGCATCTTCCTTCAAGGGGGGAATATAAAGGAGACCTTGTGGGAAAAGCTATTCTGGAGTAGCTTCTGCCTCCATTTCTTCAAAGAGGTATTAAAACAAACAAAAAGCTCTCCCCTTCTCCTATAGACACTCCTGCTTGTAGAAAGATATGTACTTTTCTGCTGGAAGCAAAGGGTGAAAAGGATCATTACATGATGTGTAGGAGGGATTGTCTGGAAAGTAGTCCTACAGCAAGTAGTCCTAGCATTCCTAGGAGGACATGCAGATTTTGGTTTGTATTAGCTCAGAGGATGCCAGTGCACACATGAGAACCAAGTTTGCTGGACATCAGATACTGCATGAGAGGAAGGTGAAGCAGGGCGTGCATTGTGGACAAGGAGAAAAACATACATGCACATCTAAACTCGATCTTTTTCTTTACTGCTGTTATTTAAAAGGTTTTTCTGAACAGCTCCCCACCCAGCCCTCTTACAGTTCTCAGAAGCTACAAGACAGGTAGGCAGCAAGGAGCAACATACAGGGAAAATGACTGGCTAACAATAGCTGTGAATATTGTTAGTTATATGATTTGTGCAAAAGAACGTGCTTCTTATATTTATCTCACTTTTCAGCACCTACAGTTATCTCTTTTTTTTTACACAAATGTGAGGGTGATTAATCCCAAATGCAATCTTAAAAAGGATAAACAGAAGGAGACTGGGCATGTATATGTCAATTGCATTGTATACTTCCTCATCTATATTAAATATGAGACAAAGTAATAAAAATAAACAATACAGTATTTTGTCAGTTGCAACTCAGGCAGTAACAAAATATTGCCACATTTTTTCTTACAGAGCTGGCTGTGTGGTGGCTGGAAAGAACCCTAAAGCATATAAAGCTCTTATCTTCATACATTTCCCTAAAGAATAATAGATCAGTCGGTGCTCTGATGCTGTTTTAATAATGTACAATTTACAATTCATTTGGTTACCAAGCACTCACAGTATAATTAATTTCACAGACCCTTTCTACACATTGGCATGGTTTATGACAGTACAGAGGGAAGATGGGAAAACTCTGTTCCCCCGCTGTCACAGCAGAGTGCCTGGATGATGTGTCACCTGGCTGGTGTCACAGCAGTCCTGCCTTTGTAGGGGTGACAGGGCTTGATTTCCCCTTTCCTTCTGCCCCAGCTCGCACCTGCCTTTCCCATCTCCCTACATGGCCATCTCCATGGAGGATGTTGCCTTGGGGATGAGCCAGGCTCATCCTGCACCTCCCCACTAGCATTGAGCCAGACCTGCCCCGTTCCTTTGAGTCGCTGCAGGCCCTGTGAGATCTGCTGCAAGCGCTGGAGCAAAAGCGAAGGTGAGCCAAGGGGAAGACTCAAGGACAAAAGGCAGGTGACAAGCCTTCAGTGCCTCTCAAGCAGTGCCTCCCTTCACCCTTGCAGCTGGGGACAGGAGAGCCTGTCAGGAGTACAGGGATTGCTTCAGTCAGGAGTGACTGTCCATCCAAACTGTCAGTGCCCCAGCCCAAGCCTAATATCATTTAACAGAATCAAGACACAAAAAAGGCTCCAGAAGCAGGCAGAATACATATTGTTGGGGGGTTTATTTCCACAGTCCTGTTATTTTCCCCTTTACCGGGAATCTGTACAGTTGCCTGAGAGACTTAAATAATGGACTCTCTCTGCAATGAATGGAGCTGCTGTTCTGTGATGTCTTGCACATCAAAGCAATTTTTTTGAATCTGCATTTACCTCTTTGATAAAGACAACACTGTGAGGAATTCAGCAACTGCAGAGAACCTGCGGGTCTGCACATCCACCCAGAGCTTTGACAGCAGTGTATGAATTGCTATTGAAGTGATGGTTTTGTTTCCATTATCAAATAAACAGAGGTTTCCTTTTCTGAATTTCCCAAACATTATTTTCCTGTTTGAAGTTCTCGATTCCTATACATGCACAGTGTATGTATACACACACATGGATACTCACCTATATGTGTATATATGCATATATAGACACACACAGATACATATATATAGTTCTGTTATATATATATATATATATCTATATCTATGCCTGAGGGTAGAGATCACAGTTTGTAAAGGCTGAGCACACAATCCTCTATATAAACACACACAAGTACTCACACTGAAGTGCAGCTTAAAGCTACGCTTACTAATTTTCTACAGCTACAGTTGCAGTTTTTCTCTTTTTTTTTCCTTAGATGTTCAAAAGCTGATTTCTTCCAAGGACTGAAGAGCACTGTGAGCCACAGCCCTAAATGTTTGATTAACCCCTCTGGGACCTGTGTGGTTTTCACAAGACATTAACCGTAAGAGGTACATCTCTTGCACTGTGTCTGCAGCTGGCTACTCCATCCTAATGATTTGGTTTCCTAATCTCTTACTTGAGTAAAAATATGGCGAGGCAGAGACCATGAAATACTGCTTTCACATCTTTTTTCCATATGAGATTTGGCAGACAATTTGCCAACATACTGATGAGCTGCTGCTCTTATTTTTTACATCTATAAAAACTTGTCTCTTCTGTGAATCAGGACATATCTATAAACTAACTGAAACCAAAAAAAGGTTATTAAGGACATCACGTACATTGGTATATAACACCAACAAGTATTGTTACTATCACCATCAATTACTCTTATTCACAATATAATCACAATTTAAAACTTGTACGGTTAAAGTATCACAAGGTTCACTTCAAAACAGGGCTCAAAATCTCTCCCTTGCAGTCAGGTTTACAGAAGGTTTAAAGCAGTGCTTGTGTGGCACGAAAGGGCTGATGGAGTCTTATCCCCTCAGGAGAGTGTTGGTCTCTTTTCTGCCTCAGAGAAAGCTCCCAAGAAAACCCGATGCTTTCCTAAGATGTGGGAAGTAGTAAACCTGGAAAACTTTGCTTTTACCCTTTAATATCACAGAGTTAAAATCTAGCCTCCAATCCAGGTGAATTTTTTCAAGCTTATGGTTTTGGAATGGATGAATGTCCGTGTAATTATCTATTATCTGCTTTTTTTTAACCTGTTTCATTTCTCTCCCATACAAATGCCTCTTAGCATAATTTCTTTTTTTCAGTTAAATTTTTTTTTTAACTTGATGTTACTCAAGAAATGAACACAACTGTGTTAATAAAATTCCTGCAAGCACCAACCTGATTGCAAGGCAAAACTCTCTACTTTGAATTTCCAGGTAGAAAAAAACTATAGCATTGCTAGGAAGTACTACTTGCTTTATTTTGGCAGTTTTTTCAGTACTAAAAGAAAAATTTCTCAGACATGAAAGTAAAATTGATAATATTTAAATCCACAATGGTTTAACAGCATTTCAGAAGTTATAGCATTTATGAGAAATACACAAAAAAATATTTTAAAGTTAGATCACCTGTTTCCTTTGGAAAAAAAAATTCTGGCAATCAAATCTAAACAACAGCTAAACCAATTATCTTTCTTTTATGACAACATGGGGAAGACGGAGTTTTTTCTTGTTTCTTAGTCCATATTAAATATCAGTTGGAACCAAAACCTTTGCAGCAGAAAGAAAACCAGTGGGCCAGGCTGGTGTCTGCATCATCAGTGTCACAGTTAGCTCTGTTGTACACCTTCCCTCCAATTCCCTCTTTCTGAACCCACAGGGACCCCTGACACTGGAAGGTTAGATGCACTTTGATGAGGAGGACAGCTGGCACGAGATGGCCCCAATCCATTCTCCTAATCCCTGCTCCCTCTCAAAATGCCTGTCGGGAATGGTCCCTGGCAAGTGCTAACTGTGAGCTGGGCCCAGGCATGGCTGGGGAGAGTCATACTTGACCCAAGTCAACAGGATGCCAAGGACTGCTGTAACAATTTAACAATCCGGAAAATTGAGCTCCAGCACCTGGGGATGTTCCCTGGCACTGTTTCCTTGACTATCTGCACGTGGCCAAAGAGAGCAAACCCGATTGATAAATACCAACAGGATGGTGCAGGGCTGAAATGCATGACACCAGCATCCCACGTGCTGGCCCAAACATCATGCTGAAGTTTTGAAAATCAGCTAATAAATGTAGAGATTGCTTTTAAAAGAGAGTCTAAAATTTGCCAAAAAGGGAGTCAAATCCCCAGGCTGAAAGCAAGATAACATTTAAGTGGCTTATTCATGAAAAGCTATCACTTGACTTTCCACAACAAACTTGCCAACGTAAAGCTTCATGTAAGGAATGCAAAACAGCCAGGCAAAGCTCAAAGAAAAAAAAAATTTGGTCAAGGACAAAATAATCATATCACCTCGAGCTGTGACACACCAGCTTACTTAACTTTGATTTTACCAGCATAACTACCAGGTGCTTTGTGTGATCAAGGTGCCCACAGCTGTAATCTAATGTGATCTGGAGCTTATTCACTGATCACAGCTGTGTAATTTCAGGTAACATGCTTCCCTTGTTTAGTTTTGTTTAACATTGTTAAATATATAGTCAGACCATCTGCACAGTATTTTTTAAAATTGGAAATTACAACCATAACTTCCTTTTTATATATCAATAAACTAAATAGCAAAATTTCAAAGGGATCCTTCTCCACCAAACAGTGAAGCAGAATGTTTGTCCCACGCCACACCATTGCCTAATTGCACACTAATTGGACAAACGTGATTAAATATTTCAAGATCTTTACTAATTGCCTCTATTTTAGCTTTAAAATTTGCTTGCCACCAACAAATTTAATGACACTGGTGTCTAGTCATCAGCAAAAAGCCCAAGAGTTGCTCTTTAAAATGTACCTAGTCAGAATATTTACTGATTGTGCATTGTTGTTTCCAATGTAGCTTAATTAGAAATCCAATCAGTTCTCCAAGTCTAATTATACTTGATTTGTAGATTCAGACTATGATACATAATGAAGCTAAGCAGCTAACAGTAAACGTGCTTGAAATGTAACAATAAGAGAAATATTTTTAATGCATGCCTTGTTATCATTTTAGAAACTCAGAGTAATATATGAGATCAAACACAAAGGGAAATACGGAGATTTATGACTCAATAGATTTTTAAAAATCCCATGTTTTATACTGCAGCAATATAACTGGCGTATGTTTAGTGTTTAAAAATATTTCCTTTGTTTGTTTACTTGTTTGAACAAGATAGCAACATATATTTTGTGGATACATTGATGTCTGTACTTGGTTGCATTTATCTTGCATGCCATTATTCTTGCCCTATATTTTAAATGGCATTATGCATAAGAAACTGGGAGCTGGGTTAGAGATGGTTACTAAGGCAGCAGTTCCCTTTAGCTGAGTCCCTACATCTTCAGTGCACCCTTAATTTACTCTTCTCTCTCAGAAATATCCTTTAGGGGCCAAGGGCCAGATGTTTCTTTTTATTCCATGCTGCTCAGGGAAACACATCTGCTCTGCTATTATTTTTTACCTCAGTCCCACAGTCTGAACATCGCAGCTGCAGCCTTACACTCATGTTGTAGGTTCAAACTAATAGTGTGTCACTTTTGGCATCACCTACAATGTCCTTTTATCAGCATTTTTGTGTAGTAGAAAACATTTTGATCACACTTAAGTAATGAGCAGCCCGTTCTCTGAAGAACAGGCAAAACTTGGAGGAAGAAGAGGAGGAAGGAAGGAAGTCTGTCAGCAAGTCACACCAAGATCCTTGGTTGCTTCCTTGTGTTTCCCAGAGAGGAATCCACAAGCAGCCACACTTTTCTGTTTAGAAAACTATAGTTACCCACAGACCTTTCAGAAATCAGCCTGTTTCATGGCTACATCCCTAGCTTGGAGGCTGTTGATGTCATCTTTAGATTTTTTGGCAACCACTTGTTGCTCCTAAAGGGTTCGGTGAAGGCTTCTTTGCTAGAAATTTTTAGGGGTGTACAGATTAGAAACAGCTAAAAAACACCTAGGTTATTTCATATGGAGAAAAAAACACCTTTAAACCTGTGACAGAAAGCGTTATGATCCCAGAATCCACATGAGGAGAGGAGAAGCAAGGTACGTAGCAGCTACGGTCAAGCAGCTTTGGAAGCAAGGCTGCAGCAGAAGGAACTTGAGGCTCTCTGACCCTTTCCCCTTCAGAGGAAAGCCCCCAGGGGCTGTGTGTAGCTCTTAATTTTCTCACCTTATCTTTTTATTCTAAATTTCTTCTTAAATCAAAACTCAGTCTTTTTCTGCAAAGAAAAAGCATAACCAACTGGCAAGTCTTTGTGTGGGGCCTACAGGAGACAAATGTTGAAAGCTTGCCCCAGTAATTGCTGCAGTTCTGAAAGAAGCTAATAAATAAAGCAGTTCATGAATAAAAGCTGTTTCCCAAGTTGTGGTAACACCACTAAGAATATGAAGGATGGGAAGAGGGAGGAGGAAAAGGCAACAGGGCAAAAATAAGGAAGTAAACAACAAGATTAATGTTAAGTTTTGCTCAGTAAGAAATGCAGTGCATAAAGTAAGCAGGCACTGAGAGGAAAAGTTAAAAGCTCCTGGTGAAGTGGTATGGGCAATGCAATCCTGCTGCCACTGTCATGGTTTTAGAAGTTCAGGATGCCCTCACAATGGGGTAAGACACCATGGGGTGGATCCTGGCTCGCTGGGAGCTCACTCAGCTTCAGGGCCCTGAAATGCCTGGAAGAACAGCCCAGCTTCCCTCAGTGATGCCCCAGACTGTGCTCATGGTCTGCCACTGGTTTTGGGGGTCTCTGCTGGGAAATACATGGAACTGCCTGGTGGCAGTGTGACCTGTTGGATGCAGCACGAGATGAGTTGGCAGGTGGTGTCGACTTCCACACTGGCTTCCTTCCCGACCTGCCTGGCACCAGGGCACGGCCTCAGCACTTTCTGCCTGAAAGCCAATACTCACCAGCTTCCCAGAGCACTTGAGCTCTGTAGATGAAGGGCACTGAACAGCAGCTGACTATTATTTTCAGGCTTCCAGCATGGTATTTTGCACCATATACAATGAGATAAATTCAAATTTATTTTTTTTCCAAGTAACCATTACAAGTGTTCTTTAAAGAACAAAAACTGTGAAATGGAGATGTTATTAAAAACTTGACCCTGTTTTAACAACAATGTTTGAAATATTTTAGTGTGTTGTTCTACTTAATTTACTGAGTCCAAGGGTTGGGTTCTCCCTCCCCTCTCTTCTCTGCCCTTAAAATCAACATCAGCAAGGACAAAATTTTTTTTAAACAGCAGAATAAAATATTTCAGTCACATCCTCCGTACTAACCAGTGTTCAATATTTTATCTTTCTTTACTTTTTTTTTTCATCCGTGTGCAATCAGCCTTGAAAATTTCCTTTGCCTTCAATTCTTTTACCTTTGATGGTATTCAGATTGCAGGCTATGCCTTGGCCCCTCATGCCACACAGTCTTCTATTTATATTATTAAAATGCAGCACTTGCTTTTTCATTTTACTCTGTTTACAGGGTGTTGCTTTTATTGATTAATGTCTCAGACTCAAGTAAAATGCTAATCACGCACGGAAAAAATTGTAAAAAACTCAATATGCTGATCTGTGGTGCTTGGCATTGGAAGTAGCTCACTAACTTGGTTCTGAATTAAGCTTCTGATGGGAAGCAATTCCATCCCACTAATGCAGTGCCCAAAAACCTGTACCTCTTGGGCCAAGGGTACAATATGCTCTTATTCTATGCTTGCATCGTGAGACACATGAGACCCAAGCAAAAGAAGCCTAGAAAAATTCCATATTTAGCTTTATTTGCCTAGATCTATAATTTTCAGACTCATTTATATTTATCTATTTTCTTCCAAAATGGTGGCTGCCACATTCTCCCTCCTTAGGACAAGTCTAACATGAGAGTGTGTGTTCTGGCAGCCATGGCGGTGAATTGCAAGCGTGCTTGGAAGAGAAAGTCAGACCTAAGGACACAGCAGATCACTCTCTGCTCATGCAACACCAGCAGGTGACCAGACTCTGCCATGTTGCTTGTGCAATGCCTGAGAAGGAGGACAACAGGTTCTGGGTATCTCAGCATCCAAGAGCAAGATTACATTTTGTGGCATTGAAGAGGAGGCAAGGTCTCCTCCTTCATTTCTGTGAGGAGCTCTTCCACATCCTAGAATTCCAACTGTAATACTGCATCCAGCACTGGGACTCCCAACACAAGAAAAACACTGACCTGCTGGAACAAGTCCAAGGAGGGCCACTGGGATGATCTGAGGGATGGAACACCTCTTCCATGAAGACAGGCTGGCAGAGTTGAGGCTGTTCAGCCTTGAAAAGAAAATGTTTCAGGAGACCTTACAGAAGTCTGTCTGTACCTAAAGGGGCACCCTGGAAGGCTGGAGAGGTATTTTTTGCACAGGCATGTAGTGATAGGACAAAGGGGAATGGTTTTGAACTGAAAAAGGGTAGAATACTATGAATAAATTCTAATTCTCTGAGGGTGGTGAGACACTGAAATGTGTTGCCCACAGAAGCTGTGGGTCAGTCCCAGGCCAGGCTGAATAGGGCTCTGAGCAACCTGGTCTAGTGGAAGTTGTCCCTCTTCATGGCAGGGGGATTGGAATTAGATGATTTTTAAGTTCGCTTCAAAACCATTCTGTATTCTATGATCCCGTTTACCCCTTTCTAAGCAGCAACACCAGCAGCAATACTATCTTAGATAGCCAAGCAAATCCCAGGTAAAGAGAGAATAAATGTGAGGTAAAGTGCCCCCTTGCCCAGCTCCACAGGGAAGCAGCAAGAGCCACAGTCTCCACTTCAGAGAGATGTGTTTCTGCACACACCTGTATTTTCCTCACACGCAGTCCACAAGGACTGACTGTGTGCAAAGCTCTGATGTGTCAGTCTCTGCTGGTTCAGGACCCGTGTGATTGAGGCCGCAATTACAGTAAGCTCTCAAGTGTGTTTTAAATCCTGTATTCACCTCAGTATGTGCTTACACCAGGTGCTAAACCAGGAACAAATGCTCAAATTATATTCATTTCAGCAGGATATAAGCAAGAGCTTCAACTCAAATGTGGGTGTACATCCTAACTTAAACAGTGATGCTTTCCTGAAGCAGGATGTAAACACTGACCCACATAAACAGTATAAAACATTTAACCATCAAAAATCCTTCTTGATGTCACTGTGTGATTGCAAGCAGTTTTTTTCTGCTTGAAGTCTTTGTCTGTAATTTATATGTCCTGTAGAAACAAAGCTAAGTTGACTTTAGAAAATGTTCGGACACTGGAAGAGGTTAATTGATGCTTTTGTTTTTCTCTAAACCAGAAAGCTTTTTTTAAAAAAAAGCTATTTTATACTTTTCCCATTATACTCTCTTTCCCCCCCTTCCCCTCCTTTTCTCTTATTAATAAGGTCTGGCCCTCTTTAACATGCAACAAGAGCCTAATGAGCCATGCAGCCTTCTGTAATTTCTTCACTGTTGAAAATGCCTGACACTAATCTATGCCATTTATACTAATAAGAGGTTCATCAGCTGATCTTTGGTGCAATGGAAACATTTTAAATATACTTTATTGAATTGCAGGTAGGAGTTTCTCACAAAGTTTATGCCGCTGTTGAAATTGGTGCCCTGCAAGTACTGCAGAGCTGTGTGTGCTACACAGTACACAGAGTACACAGTACTGCACAGTATAGACAGTGGAAAAAAAAAAATCTGATGTCCAGTAATATATTAGCTTTATAATTCATGTAAACTTGTCAAAGAGATACTGCAAGAAAGTCAAATCCTCCAGGTTTTTTCTGCACTCAATGTTTGTGATTTACAATAATAGTGAAGAGATGACCTAAAATATGATGTCACATTTTATACTAAGTGGACATTAATTAATGCTAAATTACAGGAGAACTCATCAGGAGTTTATGCTTTACATATGTAGGCATAACACAACAATTCAGCATGATTAATGATGTTCCAGCAAATAACCAGGATTTACATGTGGAAAAATGGGGGGAAGGGGAGATGCATTCCTTAGAATTAGTTTTTCCCCTGTTCTTATTTGTGAGCCTTGCATGTGCATTTCTCCACTGTCTCATCAATAGCACTTAACTCTGACAGAGCTCCACTAATTCCAGCTGCAGAAGTGCTGGTGTAGCTACAACAGACGAAGGGTATAAGTGAGGCAAGGATCTTTGGGAGAGACAGTGTCTGTTATTAGAGAAGCAGATGCAGCTGGAAAAAGTGGACAAGTTTTGGGCACACAATCTTTTTCTCAGTTTTGAATCAAAGGCTGCAAATGGCTTTCCATGTCACGCCTGAAGAAAGGCTCTGTGCGTGAAACTTTTTCCAGTTAAATTGGTCATTCTAATAAAACAAAGTCTCTTTCCTTCCAAATCTCTCTTTATACACGTACTTTGGAAGGGTGGAAAGTATTATCATCTCTGCTTCAAAGATGCTGAAACAGAGAAGCTGGGGTGGACTGGACTGAAATCCAGATGTGGTGATTGTCCAGGTGAGAGAAATCCAGGTTCCTCCCTCTGCCTGCTCTGCTTCCTGCTACGTGAAGACAAAAACATCCAGGAGAGAGGACTGCAATGACTCACATTTCTGAAGATGTGCCCCAAGCACGTAGTTGCCCCGTGATTTTGGAAATATAAATTCATACCTCCAATTTAATAGGAAATACAAGCACGCACTGTGGTATCCTATTTAAGTGTCCTGCTATCTGCCATTTGGTGGAAATAGAGCTGATGACTCCCCAGAGGCTGACCACTCACTCTTTTTGAGAAATAAGGAATAAAGGAAGGGAATAACAGGCCTGGGAGAATGGACATGGCAGAAAGATCCCAGCCCCAGCAGCAGCACATGGATCAGGTGGTCCAGCTGTGAGGGATGCCATAAGGTGGTCTCAGCTAGATTTAGAAACTAAGAGCAAGATCTTTTTATCTGAGCAGGATGTGACCTGTTACTGATACTGGTGTCACGATGTCCCTCCTATTTTAGCAAGCCTTGTCTAGAGGTCACCTCTCCCAGGCACACTGCTGTCCTCTAAGTTCCTTTGTCTATCTCTGTCAAGAGAGGTGTGAAGGGGCATCCCAACACCAATGTCAAGGACATATCACAAGGCTGATATCATCACTCCTGAGATGAGTGGCAAAGGAGAGTTTTGGAGCTCGTTGACTGGGAGGTTTGGAGGCTTGGTTTTGTCCCTCATAACTGTGACAAAAGCAAAAATCCTATTATTTTGCTGAATAAGGCCTCTGGTATCTCCAGGCCATGTTTCCCTTCCAACAGCACCTGCAGTTTTAATGGAACCTGTGAGAAGCTGTGTAGTGGCTGGCTGCAAGGTCCCCTGTTTAAATGTCTTTCTGATGAAGCAGTGTCAGTCAAAACACAAGTGTAGATGTCCTTCCACCTCAGACAGAAGCTCCGTGGATATCCTCAATTTCTACTTATGGGACAAGTCGGGTCTTGTACATACCACCATACAAGTGGTCCTGAGGAAGGGAATTTGAAGAACCTGTTATGCAGTAGGGAATAAAAGGCCTGTCTTTATCATTGGTTATCATAGGGTGTGTTTACAAAACTAAACATACTCATGTTTGTCATTTATGGAAAAGTGTTAATAATAGCTTTTTCTGGTTCTTTGTTGTTGTGTCACTCTGCTCTCTTGTGCCCATTTTCTCTGTAAGGTAACCATCATAACCATGGCAATCATCTTCCTCTGGAAAACTCTAGGTGCACTTTTTAATTTTTAATCAAACGTGTGAATTAATTATTTTAATTATACATTTTTACCCTTCTCCCAGTCCAGAAGAAGGATGGCAGTAGTCAGGGGAATCCAAAACCACAATTATATTGTAAGGCCTGCATTATTGTTTAATGTTTGCCCTTTGTACTTTACACCTTGAGCCCAGATTTTTGCAGAAAGTCCCCTGCCTTACATGCTTTTAGACCTCTGCCATATCTATGTGACAGGGTTCTCCCAGTGCCCAGGCCACCAGTGAGGCAGCAGCCACAGCAAAGGGCTGGGCACCCCTTTGCCAGCAGCACTGGTTCATGTGGCCAGCTCGGAGCAGTTGACCTATGGGTCCCTCACATCAGACAAAAGGATAATAGCACATGCAGGCAAGCAGCCTGGCTGGCAGGAAACTCAGCTCCCTGCTTGCCACAGTGCTCCAAGCTGCTGATGTTTTCCACTCAGTGCATTCCCTCAAATATCCAGGGTGGTCGTAACAATCTGTATTGTAATGGCCCCTCTCCTATGGCCGGGCTTTTCTGACGTTCTAGTAGCAATCCTGCTGTTTTTCTGGCACTGAGTAAATGGTTATTCAGCCTCTCTTTCCTTCCCCAGACCCAGAGAAACGCTCTTTGATTTATCCTCTCAGCATTTGCAGCACTGGGTGCAGGTTGAATTGTGGGCTGTCTGGATCTGTAACTCATCCCTCGGACAATTACTGGACATACACATCCCAGCACCTCTCTGCTCTTAACCTTCACCAGCCTAAGTGTGTTAACTCCCCAAAGATTATCAGCCTGTCTGAAGGTGTGATTGAAATGAGCTCTGTTCCTCTCAAGAAGGCAGAGCCCTGGCCTGCTAAATCACCAGCTCTAATCTTGAGCATTTAAGCAAAAACAAACAAAAGAATCTTCTAGGAAACTCTAATAGCACAATGTCAATACTCACATCATGTGTGTCAACTGCCCTATTAATTATTATCATTACCTGCCTCCATAAATTGAATGCAACTGCAGTTCTAGCACTGTGGGAAACCAACATTAATTGGGAAAAGGTCTACAGAAGCATCCCTCTGTATTTGCATGTTTTCCCTCTCTCCCTGCGTGCTCCTACAATACAGAATGTACCTGCTAACCTACTCTACCTTACCTGGAGGTGTGTAGACACACATATATTTTGTGGGCACATGTATAGGCTCTTTGCATGTATAGATTCTAATGTAGCTGAGTACAGCATCTGCTTCCTAAGCAGCTTTTCTTTTTGCAAATGTTGCTACAAATTCTTAGCCTGTTGTTGAAATAAGTGCAGCCATACACTCCATGAGGATATGTCTTGTGCCCTGTGTCTTGACATTTTCCAACAGCTGTTGGCTAATGCGGTTGTAGAAGGTTCACTGTGGATGCAGTGAGCCCAATAAATCTTCCTCTTTAATGCAGACACTCCACCATCCCAGCATCATATACCTATAATACATTTTAATTACTTGGCTATTTAAATTATACTAAATTAGATCTGCGCGGAGCTGCATCACGGATTTCTCAATTTACATTTAATCCATGGCAAACAAAAAAAAAAATAATAATTGCAAGCACACTTTTTATTGGAACTTACAGGAGCTACTGAAGTCTGATACCTTTAAAATTATTAAGTGACAAAGATTACTAGCACTAAGGTTATACTTTGCTTCCCCATTAGCCATTTAGGTGACAGCTGCTGTATTACACATAAAGATGAACCATTCCTTAAGGGATGATAGTGGTTCCGCTGTGACACTACTGGCATAAAGCATTATCAGACCATAGCTGTGCTTAGAGCCATCACAGTCTCCTAGGCACCTATCAGTACCCTCATTATCTGCATCACAGAGTGTCTAGAAAGAACACTGCCAGGCTTCACAGCTTTGCAGCTCATTTGAGAAGCGGAAATTAAACATCCCAGGAGAAAAAACAGGCACATTGTAACAGCACCAGTGCTGTACACACATAACATGTTGACTGCTGTTGCACTGACTTCTGTCTCATTAATTTAATAGGCTCCTGGACTGGGGATGGGGAGGTGGAGAGGCAGCCTTTACAAGCAGATTACTGAGCAGGGCTCTCTGCACTGATTGCGAATCCAGATCGGAGAACTTACACTGAGCACCGCCACACTTCAGATAGGTCTGTCCCCACTTCTGCAGCTGCCATGTGGTGAAATAAACCAGTCAGAGGCAGAAAAATGAGTGCATCATGTATGTTATCCGTGCTTAGATTATCCTGAACGCTTGTGTGAAGTAAAGCAGCACAGGTGCCTTTTCAGCAGTGACTGTAGCTGCGTGCCCGTGTGAGGGTTAATATGAGTGTGTTAAAAGGAGAGTGCTGCATTCAGACAGGGTTGTGATAGCAGGAGCAATCCTGCAGCAGCTGAGTGCGGCTCTGCTCTTCAAAAGGAGCTGGTTTGCTTCCTTTGTCTGAAAAAGTAACATTCACTCATGCAGTGACGTCCAGCAAAAAGCACAGCACACACTGAGGCTTCTGTAGAATCTGAGCAGAGCATATGTCTTCCGATGGCCAAGGGGTGACTCGCTCCCTGAATCAATACATTTAAGCAGCTCTCACTTAAACTGAGGCCACTGAGTGCATGTCAGGGAAGAAAAATGGACATGGGCTTCCATTTGATTTCCTTGCCAAATTTTACATCCAATAACACCTGAAGGAGTTTGGATATGTAAATGTTTTCTGTTTCATTCTAATGAGTTACTGCAGGTGATCTCATGTGCTTCTGTACATTTAAATTGACAGGAACCTTATAGGAGATGTCAGTGGAAGCAGGACTGCTGTGCAAACATATACATTGTGAGAGATGTTCATTAAAGTGATCTCACTGTCAACAGGGTGGTTGGGTATCTCTGCCCTGTCTTTACTTGTATAAATGGGTGACAAAAGAGAAGATAAAAAGAAGGTGAACTAATTTTTACAGTTTCTGCAAAGCAGCTTTACACATCATACAGGAGCTGAATTCTTCAGACCCCATTGTTCTCTTCCCTTAGGTTGTTTGGGTTACTCAAATGCTTTGGGGTTCAAGTTCAGATATGGGACAGGAAAAGGAGCTTACAGTATGTATACATAGAATCACAGAATCATCAAAGTTGTGAAAGAACTTTAAGATCATGCAGATTTTTTTTCTGGATCATATAACAAAAAACGCAGAAGCTGCATTACCAAAAAGCACATACAAACAAGTGACAGCACAAAGAGCAGGTGGGAACCTTGTTTAGAGGTCTCTGTGGATTATGCTGTCAAAGGAATTGCACTTGGTGGGTCTATTAAAAAAGAGACACATGCACACATCTTAAACACACTCCTACCACTTGGAAATGTTTTAGGTCCTTGCATCCATATACCTTTTTGGGAATTGCACAGCCAATAAGAAGGGAACTTTCCTATAGTGTCTCACCTGACATCCAAACAAGAATGTTAAGATTTTTGAAACTGTGGAAAGGAACAGGAATAAGTATCCTAGGAAAAAATTTAGAATTTTCCCTCAACAACTGATTCCTCAGAAAATTTCTCTGAAGTTGATAGCAATTACTGAAGCTTGCTTACTTGAGATTTGATCTGGCTTAAAGAAGCAAATATTCATTGTGGTTTTCTTCGCAGGTTATTGTATGCGCTTATTATCATAATAAATGTACTTTCATCTGCTTCTACATTGCTCCTGCATTCAGCTTTTGGGCTGATATTCCTCAAGTACCCTTGGACAAGGGCAAAGGTCTTGAGTGTTTGGGGCTGGGGTGAGGGCTGGAACAGTGGTTGGAAGCATTTCCATTATCTAACCATTAAAAACAAACTCATGTTTAAACATCTAAACTCAATGTTTACAGTCTAATTTTTGAACATGACCTGATTCTTGATGCCTGATTCAGGTGGAAAGAAAACCTTGGGGCAGCAGTAACAGAGGCTCCCCAGCCCCGCTGGCAGCCCCCCAGCCTGGCTTGCAGCCCTGGCACCTGATGCTCTGCCCATCTGCCCCTTCAGCACAGACCACCTGCACCACCCTGACACCAGGGGAGCACAAGTCATGTCACTCAGGTACTAAACTGTGGGGGCTTCTAAGGCCTCCAGCAGCTTTACCCTGCTGAAGTCTTTGACTCCCAAACTTTAAGGTTAGCCTGAAACCTGGCCGTCTTCAAAGATACTATATCCATGTCCAGAATACATTCTACTTCACTGCCTTTTTATTGTGAGATGAAGGGCAGAAAAATCCTCTTATTCACATGTGGAATCTGGAAAAGCTTGTAAGTCCAGTAATCAATGTTCGACCTGTTGCACCTTTGTGCTGTAGAGTTTAGCAAAGGAATATGAGCTGGGGAAAGGTACAGGTTTGTGCAATAATACTCCTTTTCCAGACAAAAGGAAACAAATGTTCTATACTCATAAGCATGGATGTTGGAATTATAATGTGAAATAGATGGTCCTCTTTCAATCCAAAATATGGCAAGAAATATTTGTTTCAGTGCTACCTTACATTCCTATCTTATTTTATTCTGTTGTCTCTCTCCTCCCATCAGGTGATTTTGGACAATGCACACCAAGGAATCTGTGTCCCCGTGGTGGACAAAAGTTTCTGGGCTAAGTCTACAGCTAAAGCCCTCATTGCACATATCTCTGCAGCTTCCAAACCATGTCTCTGCTTAGACTCACAAGTCCCTTAGCCATTTGGTGGGACTAGCATGCAAGGTATTGAGAATCACTGATTCATGCCTTCAACTTTTTTATAGCTTTATCCTTGGAAGAACCAATGCATTTAAGGCAGGGGGCAGAGACACTTGTTTCCTCTGCAGGCACTTCAAATTTCAGAGAAGTCAGAAGGCTTAAGGATTTTGGGAAGAGGGGATAAAGGCTTACACGAGTCAGACATATTCCTATATGTCTTTAAGGTATGTGAGGTGGCTGGCATCTGATTTCAGGTGCACAAGCATCAGTGCAGACCAATCCTGACTGATTTAACTGGTGATATAGAAGATCTGCACAGGTATAATTGAATGATTTTTTTATTTTGAAACTGAGTCAAATCCTGGTAGAAACCATATAGGGATTAATATGAATTTATTGTTCATCCGTTCATTTCCAGTGATAGACCCATTCATGGAAATGAATTCCAGCTTGGTTTTGCTCCCAAGGTAGTAAGTTTAAAAAGCTCATCTCAGCCCATCTCAGAGGCAGCTGAAGTCATGTCTTCTTTGTTGTTGGTGCTTTAGACCCCCAAGGAAATGGACCATTATTTTGTCCACATTATCCAAAAAGACCTGATAGCAGTTCTGATAGAAATTAAAATTTAAAATAATTTAGGCAATATTTTTATATGGACTGCACTTTGCTGGCCTAACCAACTAGAACATGACCTGCCTAACCAGCTTATTCAGAATACAATCTCCATTTTGCATCATTTGCACTAAAAGCAGAATATTTGCTTTACCTATTTTTGCTTTTGTCACCTGGAGCCCCAGATACTGGTTTTCTTTTTTTTTTTCCCCTGCCTTGATGAAATGGCTCTCTCTCTGAAAAAAATTGTGCTATATGAATGATAGTATCTGGTGGCAAAGTTAATGGTTTTTGTTAGTTTATAGTGATTATTTTTATTAATGCTAATTAGCTTATTTTAGAAGCACATATCAAACACATGCTTTAAAAAATCACAAAACTAAACACACACACACAAAAAAAAAAAGCTAAACTATATACAGATCTTTCAGGAATGGGAAGAAAATACAAAAAAAACCCCAACAAACTTTACAGTCATCTCTTGTATGCTGGATTCTTCCAGGCTCACAGCTGCTAGAATGCCTTCTGCCAGCTGAGTGAAGAGTTTGATGTGATAACAAAAGAGCTTCCCTGGAAAAGCCAAAAATACGTCTGTAGCACAGCAGCTGACCAGCTCAGCAGCACGGGTCACTGCAAGCACAAACTGCCTGCTCCTCTATTCATTCCTCTAGCTCCTGACTAAACGCTGAGTCAAGTTTAAGGGCACAGACCATGTTCAGACCATTCATCACCACTGCCGCAACCATTCCTGGCCCTCGGTTTTGCAGGAAAACCCAGGCAACAGATTCTCTGGGTCACACATGGTTCTCTTGAAATTAAACACCAAAATCTGAATGCCTAGAGCCTGTAGAGGACTCTTGAATGTGGTCCTGGGTCCTGTGAAGGGTCTTTGGTGACCTGGGGCTCAGAGATCTCTGTTTGCACGGATGCCATTGCTGGCTGCATTCCGACAAGTCACAGCCACCAAGAGCTGTTTTGTTGAGGTCCAAGACCTAAACACACACCCTCAGCCCTACTCTCTCCTGCTGTGTCAACCAGCATTTATGAGAGACAGTGGGAAAAGCATCTTGATTGACATCCCCCTCAGGGAAGGAGAGGAGAGCTGTATCGTACCAGCAGTGAGTCATCCTGCTCAGATTATTTTCCCCTCCTAAAAGGCTAAAGATACTTCAGTGATGTAAACTCAAGCTGAAAAAGATTTTAGGTCGATGATGAGGATGGTTTTAAGCCTTCAGCACTGGCTGAATGCATGAATTTTTCGAGCAATCAAGAGAGAAGTAATGGGAGGGGTGGTCACCCGGGTGACTGTTCCTACCCTGGATCCCCTGTCTCCCCATCACAGCCCCATGCCAAGGACCAAAACATGCAGAGTCAGTGCAGGGCACACAAAGGAGAGCCACACAGAGGCTAAGAGAGATGCAGTGTGGATTGTAAAAAAAAATTATGCCCCAATAATAGAGAAACACATAGAACCTTGGTTCAGTTCACAGGCTGCAGTGCTCTAATATAATTATCCTGATTTATTTCAAGGAAAGGGTCACTTTATGAAGCGACTGTGTCTAAACTTTGTTCAGATAAAAGGCCTTTAACAAAAGGCAGGCTTTGGGAAAACAAGCAAAACTCAGGCTGTGCACTCAGTAAGCACATTTTCTAGTTTTCAGTCAAGAAGTCATTGGCAGTGTCAGTGCTTGAAAACTGCATGGCTCAGACATTTCTAAACCCTTTTAATCCATCACAAAGGGCTCCCTTGATTGTTGCTTTGTTTTTCTGCTGCTGCCCTACAGTATGGCTGCCAGTGTATATTCCTGATAAGCAGTGAGCTATGCAGATGCTGCTAGGTTTCCCTGCTTTCTGTACCACTCAACCTGCCAATGCCTGTGTGAGGGACACAATCATGTGTCACAAACAACCAGGAGCGGTGACACTCCATCCTCCTCTTGTAGTCCAGGAAACTTAAAAGAATACAAGATTAATTTCCATGGGCCGCTTGGTGCCACCCATAAAAGTCCCTATTGCCATGAATGGGAAGTTCTGCTTAAAACCCGAGGACACAATGAAACCCCCACAGTATTAATGCCATTTTAATCCCCCTGGATACAGAGTTTGGCATTACTAATGCAATTAATTGTGATAAAAGAGAGAGAGCGCCAGCTCCATGCATCTGAATATAAACTTCAACACACAATCCACCCTGGGATGTATGGGGAAGTTACATCTCTTTCCTCACGTGACTGAAACCTCAGCACAGCCTGTCCTAATCAAAAAAGCACCACAAAAGTCCAAGGCATGTATTCAAAACCAGCACGAGGAAAATAAATGGAGTTGGTCTGAGCACAGCAGCAAAGTGAAACCACCCAAGTGAAAGCTGTGTGGGTCCCCTGGCAGAGCTGGGGCCACGCCACATACAAACACCTCCTGGAAAAAGATACTAGGGAAACTAAGGGGGCATTGCAGTTTCCAGCAAACAGACTCATATTCACAGCTCTGCTTCACCCCTGCAACCTCCTTTAAATGCAATGCATTAGGCAGCAGCCCCATGGGAGATTGGAAGACTCTGGGGCCCTGGGGTTGTCAGAGCTCAGTGCAGTGCCAGGATAATATCAGCAGAGAAAACATCTGAAAAGAGACCAGTGTGACAGACACCCCACCAGCAATGCTGTGCACTTATCCCAGAAAGGAGCAGGGGTAAGGGGGAGCTATTGCTTCACCCCAGGTACGGATTTTGAGCAAGAGTCTGGGAAACTGAGCTGTTTAACTCAAAGCACCCCCTTTGCTTGCTGCACCCTGACAGCAAGCAGGTACATAGGCTCAGGGTGCTCAGGTTGTCCCTTATGGCTGGCTGGAAAACGTTGTGGTTTTATCTGTAGGACAAGAGCACCTGCTGAGATTGGCCATGAACCAGTTGTTCCTTCCCCTTTCCCCTCCTCCTGGGAGGAGAGAGATTACCTTTTCACCTACAAGCAATTTTATTTCCCCCAAATCATGGCTACACAAAGAGAGGAAAATCAGAAAGATGCACCATATAATAAGCTAGGGTACTTGCAAATATTCCCTTTGACCTGGGGACAGGGCACGGGCAGCTGTACTCATGTCTGAGCTGCAGGACAGAGGACTGATCAAGGAGTACAGCAGGAAAGCAATCAGGGACACAGAATCAGGAGGAATAGCAGAAGATGAGGGTAGGGGGAAAGAAATGAGAAAATGAATACAATTTGCTGATTTCTGAAGATCCTGGTGAAACATGAATGGGCCCTGGGTTAAGGAACATCTGTGCATGGTGAGGGCTAGATGATACTGGGAATAAACACAGCAAAGGAGATGAGAGTGAATACATGCCTTATGTTCAAAATCCAAATCGAAAGACATTTACATGTTACTATTTTAATAGTGTGTATATTAAACATCCAACATTAACAAGAAGAAATAGACACCCTATCAATTTTTAATAAATACTAATGACCTACTAAATTCAATTTCTAAGCTGAAAAATATCATCAATATCAAACACTTCTGAGACACACAAAATCCTGACCAATCTGTATTAATGCCATTCATTGCAATACCTGAAATATCAACTTCCACAGACATTGCTTTACTTTCATTTGACTCCCCCCTGGCATTTTCATGTACCTCTCCCCTGCAGCTGCTCCTTCTGCAGCATTGTCATTCCCAACCAGCCTAAAGCACCTAACAACAAACACCACAAGCCACAGGTCTACACAGCTCTTCCCTGTGTGACACCTTAGCAGCATCGGGGAATAGGAGGGTTAAAATCCTGATGTGTTTTTTAACAGTCCCATGCAACCTGCTGAATGACTGCAGAGCAAAACATCACATTTAGGAAGAACAGCTGGTCTTTACCTTTTCATTACTAACCAGCAGCCTCAGCCTCTAGTCCATCTTTTGTTTTGAAGCAAGAGGATCTATTAGAGAGGATATGAAAATGTTACCAGAATCACTACAAGCAGCACACAGAGAAACTCAAGTGTGTTAACCCCCAAATCTTTATCTTCTCTCGCCTTTGAAGGCTCCTATCTTATTTTTCAGTCTATCTGCTAAATGCATTTACCCCATTACAGCTGCGAGCTCTTTCAGACAGGGGCTGAATCTTCTCCTATTGTACGTCTCTTTCAGACACCCAAGGTGAGGTGAGTGTTTAATTAATATGAAGTCACAATGATATGAAACAGCACACGAAAAATATTTCTCCAAAGAATAGAAGACTAGAAAAATAGAGTAAATCCACTAAAAACATAAGATTTTCAGCAGAGTTTGTTTTTCTGGTTTTTGGACGAATATTCTCTACCACAGTGTATTCCCTGGCCTGACCAATGAGTATTAGCTGGAATAAAATGGTATATTAATTTCCCTTGACAATAATTGGAGCAGCCTATGATCTCAGCAACCCTCTGGGTATATTCCTAAGGTCAGAACAAGAGTGTCACAGTCGTGTTGCTCTTTTATGCCACTCCCTACACATCTTCAGGGAAAGCTACTAATCCACTTAAACAATTACCTTTCAGAGGAAGAGGCAGAGGACTTTGTATGAGGATACCTAATAAACAACTCAGCCTGTGAAATATCTGAAAAGCTCACAGAGCAAAGAAGTGGAATACAGCTATTATCTGACATGTAGCACCAATGAATAAAATCGTCACCAGACTGAAACCGCTCGGTATTTTTATTCATGTCTGCACTGCAAAGTGGTTGAAGCCTAAAACTAATGAAGGAAATAATATGCAATTCATCATGGTGCAGAGAGAGAAAGGCAGATGAACATAACTCTTGACTCGTGTCACGTCAGTGCCTTTCAAACTTCTCTTTGTGGCAGCTTTTGGGAGAGAACCATATTCTCTGTGCCACATGCCAGCTCTCTTTCATCCTGTGAAAGAGCCATGTCCCCAAACCCTGCTCAGGCTGCGAACAGGAAATCCTCTCAGTTTCTTGCTGCTCGCCTGGCACATGCATACAAAATAAGGAAAGATAATCAGTAATCATGCCTAACTTTGAGTTAATGGGGCATAACACTGGAGGCGGATCACTAAGTAGCTGTTCCACGTACTGGAGCTGGAAGTCAGATGCAGACTGCTGCTGTGCCTGGGAAGGGATGATGGGATGCAGGCACAGTGCCTGCCTGTGCTGGGACTACATTGCCTCAGCCCAGCTTGCCTGGCTCTCCCAGAGAAAAGCTTGACTCTGGGAAAAAACTTCACTCTTTGTTGGCCACCATGGACTTTGCATTTCTGCAAGGGGGTGAAAGCTCCTTTTCCTGTCTTCCTGCATTTGTGCTTCACAAGGAAAGTACTGGAGGCAGGAGGGACTGTGACTGAGTTTGGGGCTCTTGGGCTCAGACGGAGGGGACCATGCAGAGGGAAGTTTGTAAGAGCCCTGCTTCAAGAGCTACCTGCTGCCAGCACACAGTGTTTGCAATCAGCTGAGTGGGGGGCACTGCCCATGCCCCCACCTGGGCACAACAGCGAGCTGGAGCGTTGGGTTCTCTGCTGGTGGCAACTTCACAGCACACATGCACACTTTTCTTTAGCTTTTTCAGTCTTAAATAGCTGGACTTGCTATTGCCTGGGTATTTGGGCACTGTCAGTGGGTTTGCAGCTGCAGATTGGCACCTCTGAAATTTTAGTCATGATTTCAGTCAATTTTCACATCTCCAAAATGGAGCAATACCTCATAAAGCACAGATCTAATGCATATAACACCAATTTGCTGAATGTCAGTGTATACTGACCTTCTATTACAAACACTGGCAGATGGCCATTCCTTTAGTACTCAAGAGTTGCTTGAATAGAAAATCAAGTGATGGCTTAGCCTGTGTTTCTCCTCTGCATCAGTGCCCATAGCAACACACAGTGGTAGCTGCCTGAATGCAATGCCTCTGCCACCACCAGCTCCTTTCCTGCACAGCAAAGCCATCAGTGGTCCCAAGGCTACGATATCCAGTTCTGTCAGAGCTGCTAAATAGCAGGAGGGACCTCCTGGGAAGAGGACAGGAGCACATGGGCTGCCAGGCTGGAAGCCTCAACCCAGCTGTAGCACGTTGCATCCCGTAGAGCAACTGCTGCCTTGTGGAGCCACTGGAGCAAGGAGACACAGGCAGCCTAGAAGTAATGTCTTCCAAAAATGGATCATAAGTGCAATCTAATGGCTGAAGAAAAAACTGCCTGAGAAGCCAGGGAATGCAGGATTGGATCAGACACCAGTTCTGCAGCCTTGTGTGTGTGTGTCCAACCTCTGAGCAAGCACCAGCTTCCTCCTTCCTGTGTCCACAAAAGCTTTGCAGGTATTTTCTAATAGCCCAATTTCTCTGTACGTGGGTTCTTTTTCCTATCCACTTTACAAGGCCTATTTCCAGAGCAGAGAGCCTGGCAGTGCCCAAGCACAGGTGTCCCAGTACAGCTAATGCACACTGTGCTTTGCTCCAAATACATTCCTTCCCTTTTCAGCATCCCTCAGGTCTTCCATTTCAGAAAGCAGGCAGCCTGCACATTTTGGAAATTTTAAATGTGCTGTGGACGTTTTGGGAAATTGGAAGTGGTATGGTGAGTAGCCAAATGTTGCAGCATCCTGCACTCCTGACCTCTTTTCCTTCAGGCCTCTGCTTTCTCCCTCTCATGGGGAGGTACTCAGAGGTTCAAGGCCAAACTGATGATGCTCCTGTGCACCCAGCTGAATTCTCTTACTTAGGGGTGCAATCTGCATTTCTTTGTGCCAGACCAAACCTGCAGAACCACAGTCTTCCAAGTGTTTTTGGTTGGTTTGCAGAGATGCTCGGGATCTCAGGGATGTTCCCTGCCAGACTCTTGTGGTTCTTTTAATAGGCTGTGAAATTTTGGAATGAAACAATTTAGGCCTTCTGACAACACAACACATCTCCAGGTGCCTTTCTCCACAACAAACATCCATTGTACAGCCTTCTTCCCTTACAATGTGGATTAATTTTAACCCTCACAACAGCCTAATGGAAAGACCGTGCTGCACTTCAAATGCCAAACACTTGCTGAAAGCTTTCCTTTGTTAGCGCCTCCTGGTTTAGTCACCACCAGCTTCTGAAAAGATTCCACAGAGTTAATGTTTCCATTTCTTTTAATTCGCTCGCAATGATGACACAGCCATAACACAGCTGTGTTCCAGCTCAAAGGAGCCGAGTGCGGATGCTGCCCACTGTTCCTCGGCCCCTGCTCCCTCCCTGGCTCCTAAGTGGGGCTGGTGCTGCTGGGAGGATACGGTGACATTTTCCAATCTGGGGTGGAAAAGTTCTTTTAGAAGAAGCCTCCTCTGTTTTTTTTTTTTTTCCCTCTCATTATTTCTTCTTCTTTTTTTTTCATTTTTTTTTAATTTGACATTTTCTCTGTGAAAAGCTGACCTAATTTTCTGGGAATAATGTAAACGGTTATACACTCAAAGCATTGCGCTGGAGAGTTTATAGATAAAGCTGAACTATTTTATGGTTCAATTATCACAAAGTACAGGGGATCCCTGTTGCATTAACACTTCATGAAGATATTGCAGTGAGGGCTTCCTTGTTCTTTTCCATGTAAGTTAGGATTTGCCAGTAAAACCTTCACTGCAGCTCTGCTACTACAAAATCCATTAGCCCTGCCAGTTGTAAAAGACATGTTAAAGACATTTTCCTCAACGACTATATCTGGTGTTAGTATTCATACCAATTCCTTGCCCTGTTCTGAAGAAAGTTTTAAATTGTCTATTCTGATGCATAAAAGATAAGAGTTATTATGTAAAAGAGTTATTCTGGGATGAGGATAGACAAAGAAAAGGCCATGAAGCAGGGGAAAAAAGGGATGGCAGTGGCACAAGTGCTGTAGCAGTAGCTGGTTGCCACTATGCTACTGGGCTGATGTTAGACAGGGGTGTCCAGGTCATCCCAACATGAGTGGTGACAAAGTCCCTTCCTGCAGCAAGATGTGGGACAAGCCATGCTGGCAGAGCCCTTCTCCTTGTTGCACAGACTGTGGAGAAAGCTGCAGGAGACTCCCATCACCCCTCCACCATGCCCGTACAATCTTCTAGATTAGTCTGTGGTAACCTGTGTTTCAGACTAGGGTAGAGTGCACCAGGTTCACTCCCCCAAAGGGCCAAGGTAGTGTTTTGGGTTACAGACTTAATGTAGTGTGCACTAGATCGAAAACATGGGGCAGGAGGATCGAATTGTCTGGCATATTCTTTTTATTCAAGAGTTTTCTCTTTAGGGATCTGAGCTGTAGAAATCACTGAGACCCTGCTTGGGTGCATTTACCTATTAACCAAATTAGGCATGCAATTCCATGATAGATTTGCAGTTTCAACACCAGATTTTCTGATTTTCTGGTTTGTTTGGTTTTGTTTCTTTTTTCCCAAAAGAGCAAGGTTTTTTAATTTCTTACTTCACATATTCTACTGGTCAATGCCTTTAGCAATTAGGATCGTGCAAGTGCTTAGCAAAGGAATAGGTGTACC